>NC_064818.1:57187791-57516232 GCF_023721935.1 Panthera uncia | reverse complement strand
TGGAGACTCCTCGAAGAACTAGAGCTGTGGGATGGGGGAGGGTGGAAAGTTGGAGGAGGACACCCACCCTACCTCCAGCACCACCTCCCCACAAAGCTGCAGGTCCTGTCTGCCCCCTACTCTCTCTCCTCTCTGTCCCTCCTCATACCCCTGCCCCTCGGCCTTCCCTTCTGCCCACCACTCCAGCCCCGCGGGCGCTCCCTCATGTCTGCAGAGGAGAAGAGGCAGAGGAAGAAGGAGAAGTTGGGGTCTCCTGGGGAGAAGGGAGCCCTGCAGCGCTCCAAGACACTGATGAACCTCTTCTTCAAGGGAGGGCGGCAGGGGCGGCTGGCAGGGGACGGGCACAGAGAGGCCTGGACGCTGGACAGAGGGACCCCGGCCAAGCCCCGCCCTCACCTGGACCCGGAGAAAGGTAAGCGCCATGCCGGTCAGATGGGATGGGGTGGACGCAGGTGGGGCCCACGTTGGCATCCAGCAGCTCTGGGTTTAAATCCCACCCTGCTTATTACGAGCTGGGAGTAACCACTGGCCCCTGTAAGCCTGTTCCCTTATGAGTAAAGTGAGAGTGATGATACCTATTTCTTTAGGAATAGTGAGGACTAAGTGTATGTATGGATGTAAACCACTTAAGGACCTCGTCTGGCATATGGAAGGTGCTCAGAAAATGTAGTGGTTATTGTTATACTGTCTCGTCTCCCCACTTTCCAGAAAGGAAATCTGATAGAGGCACAACATAGCAAGGAAGTTGAAGGGCTTGGGTCAGATCCCTGTGCCCTTGGTGCTGAGGTGGGTAGGGGGCTCCTCTCCTCGAATACGTGGCTACATCTCCCCTGGCCAGAGCTCCACAGGCCCTACCCAGCTCTAGAACCATCCTTGAGCAAGGTCATTTCTAAAGCAGGGCCCAAGCAGAAGGGCCTCGGCAGGCTCCACTCTGTCAGGGGCTTCAAGGACCCTCAGAGAGGGCCTCTCGTCTCTCAGGTGAGGTTCAGAGACTGGACCAAGAGTGGACAAGTTGAGACGCTTGGGGTTGTATGGGCCAGAAACTCAACTCAAATTAGGTTTAAAAAGCACTGCTTGGCTCAGCTACTGATGTAAGTGGGTCTAAAGATTTAAACACTCTCATCAGACATCTGCCCCCTTCATCTTTGGTTCCATTTTCCCCTGGGTTGGCTTCATTATCATGTAGGTTTTGCCCACTCAGAGTTAAGATGGCCACTGTTGCTTAGCAACCCAGGGACAAGAAAGCTTCTTAAATAGTTCCGGCTGAAGTCCTAGGTTCTCACTGACCCAGCAGGGACCACATGCCCAACAAATGGCTGTGGGGGGGGGGGGGGGGGGGGGGGGGCCCTCATGGGCCAGCCTGTGTCTTGTGCCCACTCTGGAG
The DNA here is from genome assembly GCF_023721935.1 of Panthera uncia. Lineage (NCBI taxonomy): Eukaryota > Metazoa > Chordata > Mammalia > Carnivora > Felidae > Panthera > Panthera uncia. The sequence continues at coordinate 57,514,848 of NC_064818.1, read as the reverse complement.
TACATGCACCGAGAATGGGGGTCCCCAGGTGAAATCGGGGTGCTGTTTCCGGAGGGAGAGTGGGTGTTGGGTAGGAGCTGGCCCTGCCCCTCCTGGGGGGCTAAAGTGAGAGTCTCACGGGAGAGACTCTTTAAATGAGGCCAGGCCAGCTTCCACCTCTTCAACCCATCTCTTTTTCCACAGCCCCCGGGGCCCTGCTCTCTCCTGATTCTCCTCCCATCCCTCTGGCCTCTCCTCTCTCTCCTCCAAAGGCTTTTCTTTTTTTCTCTGTCCCTTGAAGGTAGGTGCCCCCCCCACCTTCCCTTCGGGGTTCTTCCCCCCATATATTTGCCTCTGAATGAGTCTCCACAAGCAGAGGTCAAACTGTACCCTCTCTTGGTCCCAAACCTTCACGGACTTCCGCTGCCTATGAATGAAGTCCCTAGTTGACCGTGGCCCCAAGACCTTCATGGCCTGGCCTCTGGCCTCCCCATTCTACCTCCTCCCAGCCTGAGCTTTTCATCCCAGCCAGTGGTCCAGCCGTCCCTGAGCCCCCCCAAGCCCCATTTGCAGGTTGGGCGCCAGGGCCTTCAGCTTAACCCTTCTTCTTCACGGCAGGGGCAGTGGGGCCCGTGCAGAAGTTTGTCACATGGAGACTGAGACGCGGTAATTCAGCATCCCTTTAACAAGGCCTGGCGACAGAGCTGCAGATGGGGTGCATGTTGGGGGCTGCTAAGGAGCTTTGGGCTAAACTCAGTTGGGGCCAAGTGTGGGGGACTGGGTGCGTATTGAGGGCAGCTAAAAGCATTGGACTAAGCTTACTCGGAAAGACAGGGCTGCAGACAGATGTTGGGGTACGTTTTTGAGGACTGGGGAGCTTGGTTGGGACTCCCAAAGACAGATTTTGGGGGCGGTGAGGAAGCCTGTGCTAGAACTCCGATGAGTACTATGACAGTGCATGTTCGGGGGCCCAGAGGGCACTGGGCTAGGACACCATTAAGGAACAGACTAGTAAAGGGGTCTGTGATGGGGGCCACGGGGTCTGGACTGGTGCTCCACTGGTGGGCAGATTGCTATGGGAGGCCATGGAGGGGAGAATCCGGGCTAGGCCAGGATGTTGTCAGGGGCACCTAGGCCTCTCACGGACCTGTTCTGGGGTCCGACCCAATTGAGAGAGGCCCCTACTTCCCCCTCCATGTCTCCTGGCTCCTTCATCATACACCTTCGTTCCTGCCCTACAGAGCGGGAGAGGGGCCGGGCCCTGCTCTCTGCCAGGTCTGGGAGCCCCTCTGGCCAGCTCCCTGATGTGGATGAGCGGGTGCAAGCCTGGGAGAGCCGACGGCCCCTTATTCAGGACCTGGCCCGACGGCTGCTGACTGACGACGAGGTGCTGGCAGTCACCCGCCACTGCTCCCGGGTGAGCTTCCAGCCTGCCCCCAACTCCAGCACACGGTCACCCAGCCCCTCGTTCATTCAGGCCACTGTCTCCGGCTATCTGGGATCGAGGCCGTGAGGTCAGTGGTCAGAAAATGCAGGAGTCACTCCTGTCACACACACACACACACACACACACACACACACACACACTGAGCTTACAGGCAGGAAGGGGAGTTACAACGACTAGAACCTAGACACCCGTAGTGGCAAATCATGTGAAGTACTGTGAAAGGAAAAAACATGAGAACATAACCCAAGAGATACAAATTAGGTCTGGGGGGGGGCCTCCTGGAGGAGGTGATATTTCAGCTGAGACGGAGCCAGACAGGTGATGAGTGGGGGCACATCGCAGTCACTGCCTTCCTCCTCCTCTCAACCCCAGCCTTCCCTGCCACATGCCTCCCTCTGCACCTGGGTCAGCCGACAGGCCCAGCCTCATGCCGGACCCCCTCCCCTGTTACCCAGGTAAGTTATCCTTTGCCCCCCGCCACACACACACCCCGAGCCTCCTCCGACATCTACATCTGTTTCCTTCTACTTCAGACAAGAAGTAGGGCCCCAGGGCGGGGTGCAAGTTAGAGGTGAGGCAGTCCTTGCGGCCTGAATGTTGGGGAGGCTGTGGGAGGCACAGGTTATCCCTTCCAGGGGGATTGGTGGGCCCTCCCCTATCCCTCTGCCTCAAAGACCCCCAGGTTTCCTGTGCTGGGGTCCCTGTGATGTGCCTGCATCAGTGCACGTGTGAGCCTGTGTGCAAGGACAAACTGAGGGGTTCCAGGGCATAGTTTGTGATCCCCAACCCCCCAAAGCTCTCTCACTCTGGTCAGGGTAGGGCTGTGTTGTGTGACTGTGTGATGTGTACATTTGTGTGTCCGTGGGGTCCCTGGGTTTGTGTCACCCTAACTGTATGACGGATCTGTGTGTGAGCGTGTATGTGTCTGGCTAAGGCACGTGTGGGTCACGTGGAGACTGAGGCCCAGTAATTCCTGCGGCCCTTTACCAAGGTCTGGTTTACAGCAGAGCTGCAGATGGGGTGCGTGTTGGGGGGAAACTAAGGTTCTCTGGGCTAAACTCCGTAAATATCAGCCTGCTCCACTCTGAGCGCTAAGTGGGGTGGCGCGCCCCGGCCGCCGTGAGCTTGCAATTCCGGGCTCCAGCCATTAGGTGGCGTGATGTGTCCGTTTCTTTGGTCAGGTCCTTCTCCATCATCCCTCTGTTCCTCCCACCCTGTCCAAACCAGGACCACCTCTCACTGCACCCCCACAGCACCTGCACACCACCCAAACTTGACCCGCACGACACCCTCACCAAGAGATCAGGCCCTCTGGGGTAGAGCTCTGGCCAGAATGATTAGTAAATCTCCCCCAGTGACTCAGATCACCGGGCCTCCCCTCTCTCTCCTCCTCTGAGCTGTCACTCCACAGCCACCAGACCAGGCTTTATAAGTCACCTCTTTGATCACTTTACACTCCCCAGACCCCCTTGCAACCTCTTACCTTTGACGGAATAGAGTTCCTTATGCTCACATTCAAGGCCTTCCCCGATTTGACTCCCCAACCACTTAACCTCAGCTCTCCCATGGTCACCACATCACCACGTCATTATCTTCTGCTGGTCACTACATAGGGGTGTACAGGTGATGAACTGCACAACTCCAGAGCACTACTCTGGGAGTCACGACATGCGCCGCCTACATGGAGGCCCTTCATGTACCCCGCGGCTAAGTTAAACTTCTCTCTGCCCGTTATGCCACGTCTCCCTTGGAGCGCCTTCCTCCCGACTTGCATGTTGTTCCCTGCATTCATCCTTAAGAGTAAGTGTAAATGGAAGCCAACAAACAGACCAAAAGGGCTCAGCGTCAATGCCGCCTCCTCCAAGAAGCCAACTCCGGTCTTGCCACCCTCCTCTGAGACTCCCTCTGCCTCATTGCCAGTGGTTTGGAATTCACTGGGGCACGTGGCTCATCCTGCCCCTTGTTCCCACCACCAGACTGGCTTCTGAAGGAGCTGGAACAGGGTCATCTTCCTTGTGCCCCCACTGCCCAGTGCAGGGCCAGGCCCGTAGTAGGTGCTGAATGCAGGTTGGTGGACTTGAAGTGTGTATGTATGTGACTGGTTCTGTGCAATTGTATGTATCCCTCTCCCGACATGTGGCGTTGTATTTTTGATACGTGTTTGTCTGAGTCCCTGTAAGTCTGTGTGTGGTTTAGGGCCCCGTGGCTGACAACTTATTTCCGGGTGTTTCTGAACGTCTCACTCTGACCACCAGGGCTTGCTGTGTTGTGTCTCTGTCTATCCCTGTCCAGGACGCTGTGCGTGCGTCTCCCTGAATCAGTACGTGTCTCCCTTTCACCACCAGGGGGCGGTGTGCCATCCAAGCAGGGTGGCTCCCAGCGTTCGGTTTACCAGTTTGTCTGCGTTAGTGGGGTGTGGCTGGTGGCATCCGGGCAGTGCCAGGCAGAAGGGCCTCCCCCCAACCCCCCCACCCCCCCGGGTACTGACTGGGTAGGCTTTCTGTCGAGCCGCCCCTTCCCTAAGGTCCCCATTCCAGCCCTGAACAAAGCCTAATTGGTAGGTCTATGTGCAGACATATGCTGGGCCTCCCAGGCCCGCGGCCTAGTGTTTGGCTCAAATTCCTTCCTTCTGCCTGGGAGGTGGGGGTGGGGAAGAGAGCCCGCTGCCTGCACATCCTTTTCCGGCACCAGAGCAGGCAAGGGCCAGACTTCTCAGGTTCCAGTCCCTCTTCACACTTCCTTACCTGTGTGGCCGTGGGCAAAGTCCTCGTCTCTGAGCCTCAGTTTCTGCACCGGTAAAACGAGGATAATTAATGTCATCTCTCAGGGTTGCTCAGTGAGAGATCATATGTAAAAGGCTTAAAAAAGTGCTTGCTCCAAAGCTGTCATTGTCATTGCTGCTCTTATAGGTCTGTTATTATCGCAGGCTTCCACCTAGTCACCAACGTAAGACCGTCCTGTGAACAGCCTGGGGTTGGGGAGAAGCCTTCCTAAACGTGGGGAACCCCACATGCTCAAGCAGCCCCCCCCCACGCCACCCCCCCGCCCTGGCTCTGGATGGCGGTGCTGCTATCTGACCTCTGGGTCTCTCTCTGCAGTATGTGCACGAGGGCGGTGTGGAGGACCTGGTGAGGCCCCTGCTGGCCATTCTGGACAGGCCCGCAAAGTTGCTGCTACTGAGGGACATCAGGTGGGGCGGAGGGTGTGGGGAGGGCTGGGGGGCAGAAAGGGGACCTCTAATAACTCCCCCTACCTCCAGAACTGTGCCCCTGCCCACCCCCTATCTCTTGCCCTCCCCAGGAGTGTGGTGGCCCCCACGGACCTGGGCCGCTTTGACAGCATGGTGATGCCCGTGGAGCTGGAGGCTTTTGAGGCCCTTAAGAGCCGGGCAGGTCAGCAGCTGGGCGGTGGGGAGAGGGTGGGACCTGTAGACCCTAAGCCCCGGGTGGGGATGGGAGTGGAGTCTCCCAGGGGACAGGGGGCAGAGATGACCAGCCGTGTCCCCCGCTGGGCCCCCCGTCTCTGACCGGATCTCCTCTCCCACCAGTGTGGCCTCCTGCCTTGAGACCAGCCCAGCAAGACGCACCTCCCAAGCGTCACCTCGTCACGCCCGTGCCTGGTCAGTCAAGAGTCCCAGAGCCTGGGGAGGGGGCACACAGCTGGGGTATTAGAGAAGGGAAAAGGGGCCTTCTGCCCCTGCCCCCGTGTAGGATATCCAGGCTTCAGAAGTTTGTCTGGTTCCCTGAAGGAAGTCCCTTGTCCACCGGAACCATTTTTATCGTCTCTACTCACCACCCACACTATTATTTCCTTAATAATTGGTTTTAGACCCACTCACTTTTGAAATCTAGTCTCACTCTCTGCAATAATCTCCGAGAAATTGCCAGTGTGGTGTGCGAGCGATATTTTTTCTACGACACATATCGCGATGGAAAGTATGAAAATACTATTCCAACAGAACCCGGGCAGTGTCCCTCACTGTGGCAAAGCTGCCGCAGGGCCCAAGCAAACCCACGCCTGGGTCCCCCAGGCCCTACCCCAGCAAAGGCAAGGACTGGGGCCTGGCACCAGCAAGGGCAAGGAGGGGCAGCCTGCCTGACCTCGGCCCTCTTCCCCAGATAGCCGTGGAGGTTTCTATCTGCTGCCTGTGAACGGCTTCTCAGAGGAGGAAGATGATGGGGAACTGAGGGAGCGGCTGGGGGGCCTCCAGCTCTCCCTGGGGGCCCCTGCTCCCCGCCACCCTCATAAAGGGATCCCCCCTCTCCAAGACGTGCCGGTAGATGCCTTCACCCCACACCGAAGCACCCGCACCCCCCCTCCGCAACCACCCCCCGTGGCTCCCAGGCCCCCAAGGCCTAACTGGCTGCTGACAGAACCCCCGACCCTGGAGGACCCGCGGCAGAGCCAGGTCCAGGGCCCTGCCCGGAGCCGCAGCTGCAGCCGCAGCCGCAGCCGCAGCCGGGGCCGAGGCAAGTCCCCAGGACGCAGGCGCTCCCCGTCTCCAGCACCTATCTCCACCCAGAGCGTGGCCAACGGGCGCTACCACAAGCCTCGGAAGGCCAGGCCACCTCTGCCTCGACCTCTGGATGGGCAGGCAGCCAAGGCGGGAGGCCACCAAGGCCCCTCTGAGAATGGAACTGGTGGGACAGCCGAGGAGACAGCCGCGAAGGCCCCTGGCGGGGAGCTGAGGACAGTCACGTTGTCCAAGATGAAGCAGTCCTTGGGTGAGTCCAGGTGGGCCTGGGCCTGGCAGGTGGGGCTCTTGGGTTTGGTGGGGTCTGTGGGCTCGGTTTTGGGCTATAACTAGGGGGCTTGGGCTTAAGAAAAGATTGGGGTATGGGGGTAGATTGCGGAGGTGGGAGTAGACGATTGTTGGAGTTGAGGACTGAGTAATAATAGAATATGGGGATTAGGGAGAAGTCCGGGCCCGGACTTGCTGTTGGGGTCCTGGGTTTCTCCTGTGAGCTCTGGGTGGAGGGGGGTGGCTGCGCGTTCACCCACTGCTTCTCTCTCGCCAGGCATCAGCATTTCTGGGGGCATTGAGTCCAAGGTGCAGCCCATGGTGAAGATAGAAAAGATCTTCCCCGGGGGGGCTGCCTTCGTCAGTGGGGCCCTGCAGGTGGGTGAAGAGCACCCAGGCCCACTCCTGAGGCCCAGAGCTGAATTCTGGCGGGAGTGGGGCTAGAACATGCTCATCTTCCAGCCAGACAGGTTTAGACCAGGCCATGGGAGGAGGCTTGGGTGCAGGGGGGTCAGGACTGCAAGATGACCAAGCCTAGGGAAAAATCTGTCCCCTCATGCCAGCCTGGGCCTGAGGGTGGCCCATCCTGTTCCACCCCTAGCCCCAAGGGACAAAGAGCCACTGTCTGTGTCTCACCCTGCCCCCGACCGCTCCAGGCACAAAAGTCCCATTGTCCATCCCCTCCACCCAGATGGGGAGGAGTGTCCTCGCTGGTGGAGGTGAGAGGTTGGGTGTTGGGCTGACCTGAGAAGGGAGGGCTGTGATTTTCCCACTCCCATCCCAGGCTGGCTTCGAGCTTGTGGCAGTGGATGGAGAGAGCCTGGAGCAGGTGACCCACCAGCGAGCAGTAGATACCATCCGCCGAGCTTATCGAAACAAGGCTCGGGAGCCCATGGAGCTTGTGGTCAGGGTCCCTGGGCCCAGCCCACAACCCTTACCCCCCGAGTCGTCAGCCCTCGCCGATCAGTGCCTTCCTGCTGACCATTCCCCTGCCCGCTGACCCCCTCCTGGTACTCATTCCTTCCCACTGCCTCCCAGAACCTCCCATAAATGCTCTTCCCACCAATTCCCAGATCCCTCCCACTGATGCCAGTCTCCTCCAGCGGACCGCGAGCCCAGTCCCTTCTCCAACCCCTCCGGACTCCCGATACTAACCCCAGACTCTCTCCACCTATGCCGGGACTCTTCCCACTGACCTCAGATCCTCCCGCTGCCTCCCAGGACCCTCCTGCTGTCTCCCAGACCTCCCCTCCTACCCTCCTCTCGGGATTCAGGAACCTCTCACTCCTCCTCGACTTGCCTCCTCCCAGAGCTCCACACTGCTGGCGCAGACCTCCCCACTTTCTTCCCTCCCCCGCTGTCACTAAGGCTCTGCCCTTTCCAGATAAACTTGGTGTCAAGGACAAGGTGCTGCGGGGTAGGCTGTGTCACCCGCGCACTGCCCCCAACCTCCCACGACTGGGAGAGGTTGGGAGAAAGCCAAGGTCTGGAGCTTGGGACTGGCGGGCCCTTTCTCATGAGGCCCCCTTTAATGCCCCCAAGCACTGAGGAACATGGACTCTCAGGGCCCGGAGGGGTCATTGCATCCGTCCCCCAGCCCCAAGCAGTGTTCTGTGCAAGGGATAGGATGGAAAGCTTTTCTAGTTTCTCAAATCCTGGGAGACCGCTTCATGTGGTGGTCCGCTAGGACCTCACACTTTCCACTGGATTTGTCCATCCCCCATCACCCTTTCTCTCCCCAAGACCTCCACGAGGGGTCAGAAAGAGGTGGGAGTCGGGGTCAAAGAAGTTCCCATCAACTCTCTCCAGCACACTCGTCTTTTTTTACAAACAGAAAAATTTTTAATTTGTTTCTTTGGGTTTGTACAAGAAATTTACAGTGTGGAAAAATATACAAGTGAAAACGAGGCCATAAACCTGGGTGTGGGGAGGGGCCACTTGGTCACAAACACAAATAAACAAGACGTTTCTGAGTTCTTCCTTTGGTCTGACTACAGCCCCTCACCCTGGGAGACAGGCTGCAGAGCTGGAACCTGGGTGTCAGACCCCAGTCCCAGCCCTGTCGCCCGACACGGGCAGGGTGGGGGCAGGCACATCTGGAGCAGCTGGCACTGTCTGGCTCTCTCTGGCTTCGGGGTAGGGGAGTGTGGAAACGAGGGAACCCCTTCTTCTTCCCAGCACCCCCCCCCCCCCCCCCCCACCCACCCCGGGCGTCTGGGATGAATGCGGTCGGCAGAGTGGCAATGGCGGCAGCTGAGGAGTGAAACGGGTGGAGTGAGCAGGAACCTCTGTGTGACAGTGAACACGGGGACCTTCGAGGAGTCCGATCTTGCTCATCCGAGTCACAGGGCAGCCCCAAGTTCTTGGCAGAGGCCCAGAGGCCTGGACCCCCGGGGGGCGGGGGACGGGCGGCTCTGGGGCCCTCAGCGGGCCTGCGGGCCCCCCCCCCCCCCCCCCCCCCCCGTTCGGCAAGGCTCCCCGCAGATCCGGGACGCCGAGGGCCCTAGATTTCGGTGGCGGTGATCTCCTCCAGGCAGATGCAGGGAGCCGGCTCGGCCAGGCCCAGGTCGGCGAGCTCCCGAGCCTCCAGCTCCAGGCTGAGCTGCTGCAGCTCCTGCTCCAGCTGCCGGTTGCGCCGGTACATCTGGATGTAGTTGTGCTGCAGCTGCTTCTGGTAGCGGATCACCTGCTCCTTCTCCGCCTGCCAGGCCAGCCGCTCGCCCTCGAAGCTGTCCCGCTGCTCCTCGCCCCGCCGCCGCTCCCGCTGCAGCTCTGCCCGCAGCCTCTCCACCTGGGCCCGCAGGCTGCCCCCGACCCCGGCCGCTGCCCGCTGCACCTTGGCCTCATCGCTCTCCGCCAGGAGGAAGGGGTCGGCGGTGGCAGGTGGCGCGGGGGGTTCCCGGAGTCCGGCGGCCTCGGTGTCCAACTGGCCGGCTTTCTCTCGCAGCCGCTCGGCCTCCTGGCGGTGCCGCTGCAGCTCCTGGGAACAGGCCTCCAGCTCCAGCTCCCGAGCCCGGGCCGCCTCCTGCAGGCCCCGCGCCCGGCCCTCACTGACCCGTAGTGCGGCTCGGGCTTCTCGCAGCGCCACCCGCAGCGCCACCAGCTCGCTGCCCTTCTGCACCAGCTCCGCCTGAGACTCCTTCAGTTGCTGCTTCAGCAGGGAGATCTCGCCTGACTTCTGGCACACCTGTTGGGGGGGGGAGGAATGGAGAAGGATGGTGAGAAGAGTTCTCCCGGGGGGTCGGGCCCTGAGATCACGCAGGGTATGTGGGGAGAGGCTCTCTGATCGTGACACCCGTAACACAGATGGGGACACTGAGGCAAGCTTAGTGATATGTCCAGAGTCACACAGCTGGTAAGTGGCTGAAGGGGAATAACGGATCCAGATCTTTCTCCTTCAGAGCAGGTGTCTTTAAACCATCGTGAAGCACCACCACCGAGCCCTGGGGACAGGCTGGTGGCAGGCCGTGCAGGAGTGGGTGCGGTTGAGGGCAGTGCCCGCATTTCCACAGGCAGGCACCGCGGTGTCTTGGTTAACAGCATAGACACTAGAGCCAGATGGCCTGAGTTCAAATCTCAGCCCTGCCACGGACTAGCTGTAATTCTGGGCTCCAGCCTTTCTGGGCCTCAGTTTCCTCAAACGGGGATGTTAACAACACCCAGCTGGCAGGGCTGTTAGGAGGATTAGAAGATCCCCCCCCTATATGACATAGAACGGTGCCCGGGGCACAGCAGTACTACGTTCTTATTCTTAACTGGTCAGGAGGCAGCGGGTGGGAACACCACTGGCTGTGTGAGCGCTAAACCCGACTGCTGAGGAGCCCCACAAGGGTGGCACAGGGAGACCCCCACCCAGAAAGGAAGGCCAGAGGGGGAGCTTCATCTCACAGAGGGGAGGGTGGGGGGGTCCTCTAGCAGTAGCAGGCCAGAGGGGGTGGGTATGGCTGGACTCCTTTTCCCAGCAGGCCCCGCTCCCTGCCCCTCCTGGTCTGGCCCACCTCCCACTTGGTCTCCTCGAGCCTCGGCCCGAGCTCCCGCTGCTCCCGCTCGAAGGTGGCGCAGCGCCGCTCCAGCTGCTCCCGTTCCTGCAGCAGCTGTGCAAAGTCGTCCTGCAGCTGCCGCTTCTCCTGCTGCAGCTGGAATACCTGCAGCTGCAGCAGCTGTTGGGCCCGCTGTGCCCGCTGTGCCTGGGCCGCACCGTCCTCCCGCAGGGCCTCGCGCTCCCGCGGCCAGTGCCGCTGCCGGTCCTCGTAAGCCTGGGGACGACAAGGCGGCCCTGGGTCCTGGCGGCTCCCCCCCCCCGCCGGACCCCGAGCCCCGCCTGCCCACAACTCCCCGGTCACCGACTGCTCTGGCGGCCCAGTGGCTGGGCTCAGGGACGGCAGGCTCCGCTGCACCGGGATAATGATCGCGACAATAATCACAACCACTTTTAGGACGCTAGAAACAATATCCATAATAGCAAGCGCTTCCGTAGGAGTTTCTAGGTGCCAGGCGTTATTCTAAGCACTTTACAGCCTTTGCCTTACTTCATCCTCATGATAAATATCTCCATTTATAGATGAGGAAACCGAGGCTCAGTACCATTAAGTATCTTGCTCAAGTCTGAAAGACAGCAGACGGTGGTGCTGGCTTCGATTCCTTACCACTCTGCAGGTTACGCCGGACAGCTGGGCTGGGGACCGCCCCCCCCCCACCCAGCACAAACAGAAATGCTCCTCGGACTCCCCAGCACCTCTGGATGTCCTGCCATGCCACCCCCATTATCACTGCTGACCACACCTGACACATGGTCACCTCACTCTCGTCCAGACTGTCCCGCAGCTGCTGCAGCTCTGCCTCACGGTCTCGGAGCTTTCCTTCCAGGACACAGTGCAGCAGGGCCTCATCCGAAGGGGGTGGCGGGGGTGGGGGCGGGGGCGGAGAGCGCTCCCCACAGGAGCCGCTGTCAGGGGAGGCCCGGGCACCGCTGCCCAAGAGCCCCCCAGCCACACGGCCTCCCAGGGAGCCTGTGCTCTTGCTGGAGGAAGACCGACCACTGTCCGAGTGGGAGGGCCCAGTAGGGGCCCCTCGGGCTGGACCCGGCAGTGCCCCCCGCCCGGGGCCGTGGGAGGGCAGGTGCCCGCCTGGGGAGCTGTTGGCTGGCTCTGCACCCCCGGTGCTGTAGGTGGGCAGGCTGGACAGTGAATTTCGGCCGGAGTCAGACAGTGTCCCCGATGGGCAGCCACTGGCCCAGCCACTCAGTGCCAGGGGTTTGTCAGCAGCCGAGGAGGAGGAGGAAGAGGAGGACGAGGCAGGGCCCCCAAACAGCTGGGTTAGGCTGCCCTGGCTCCCAGACAGTCCGGCGGCCCGAGGACCCAGGAAGCTAGGTAGGGATGGTGCCCCTCGAGGTTTGGGCAGCACTGGCTTGAAGGCTGTTGGGCGGATCAGGATTTTCTCCATGTTCTGAAATGAGGTGCCATGGGACACTGGGGATCAGCTGCCCAATCTTTCAAAGCCCTTATCATACTCCCTGCCCTCCCATCTGGGGTCCCGATCCCCACATGTTAATAATAAATGCTACCACCGGCTGAGGGCCTCCCGATGTCCTCTACATCAAGCAATTTAAAAGGTTCATCTCTTATCATTACAACAGCCATACAAGTAAAATATCATCAGTATCCCCATATTACAGATGAGGAAACGGAGGCTCAGCAAAGTCAAAGACCTCGTTCAACATCAGACATGTAGTAGTTGTGCAGTAACAGTAATTTGAGCAGCTGACATTTATTGAGTACGTTATGTGACAGGTACTAGGCTAAACCCTTACGTACATTATTTGACTGAATGCTCACAACGATCACATGAGAGCTAACCTATTACCTCCATTTTACAGATGCAGAAACTTTGGCTCAGAAAGGTTAAGTGATTTTCCTAAGGTCATGCAGCTAGAAGGAGGCAGAGCTGGGATTAGAACCCAGGTCTGGTGAATCGGGAGCCCACATTCTCTCCTCTGAATCGACCCTCAAATTCCGGCTTCTTCAGGGGCTCCTGATTCCACCCAGGCCCCAAAGGAAGGGCTGGTCCTCACCTTCTCCAGCTTTCCAGAGACAGGGATGAGCTTGGGTGGGGGGCCGCGGAGATGGGCATTGCGTGCCCGCTGCTCTCGGGCATCCTCAAGGTCACTGCTCGGGCTGGGGGGGGACTCTGTCCGGAAGTCCTCGTTGATGTAGGTGAAGCTGGTACCAGGGACGGCCTTCCTAGGGGGCACAGCTGGACACAGTGGCTCCTGTGCCTCATAGCCACCCCGTAGCAGGCCATCCTGCTGGCGGAAGAAGGTGGGCCCAGAGGGTCCGTGGTGGCGGGGAGGAGCTGGCCCCCCAGGGCAGGGCCGGCCTGAGATGAGGCTGCTCACGCTGCCCATGGCTGGAGGTTGTGGGGCAGTGGTGGCCTCAGGAGTGGGCTCCAGTGGCACTGGCAGAGTCTGCACAATGGCCATGGCGACAGGGGCTCAGGCCTGGCCAAGGGCCTCCAGGGGAACCTGTGAGCAGGGCAGGGGTGTAAGAGTCCCTTCACCTTGAGGTCCCTCCCTGAGTCCCTGAGTCCCTCTCCTGACCCCGCGTCCCAAGACAAACAGCCCCCTGACTGCCCACAACTTCCCCCTCCAAGCACTAGCACCAACCTGACTTCTTCCTGGGACCCAGACCACTGCCCAGCTCTGGTCTGAACAGGGCTAAGGACTGACTCTACAAGCAAAGATGATGATGGGATGTGAGGTCTGGTGGTTACGCAGGGCCCTTAACAGCAGAGGCCCAGGCCCCAGCCTAAACCTGCACCCCTCATGGAGGCTAGGACTCAAGTTTAGGAGGGAGCTCTCTGCCAGCTCCCAGCACATGTTGCTGGTCCCCTAGGACAGGTGTCCTCATTAGAGAGCAGTTTGGGCACAGGCAACCTCAGGGACAGAGTCAGCAGCCACTCAGATGGCATTTAGGGAATAAAGAGCCAAGGCCAGGCAGTGCCCAGCCTCCCCCAGCTGGGCCTCAGTTTCTCCCAGACAGAGAGGCAGCAAGGATGGAGCTGGCCAACCAAGAAACCCAGAGCTTTTAGGGAGCCCACAGGTGCCCTCTGGGGTCTCCCGCCTTCCAGACATGGATACAGGCTCATGCGTGTTTCCATGACAATTCCCGGCCTCACCATACCCAATCAATCAGGCCTAAAGGAGCCTACACAGGCATGCCACCAACCTCTAAGAAACCATGCGGCTTTAGACATTCCCCAGAGTAACCCGGAGGGGATGAGGGTAGAAGCCCCACCATCACCTTTGGCAGCTGCTCTAAGATCTCATTTCCCTGGAACCCAGGGAAGAGGGCTCCACCTCCCCAGGCTCTGCTCCTTCCTGGAAGCGGACAGCAAGTCTCCGCCCGGAACTCCCTCCCCAGTCCTGAGGCCGAAGACCAGGACTCAGGCATCTGCTGAAATCATCATGCAGAGCGGGGGCCAAGAAGCGGACAGAATCGAGTCGGAACAGGAGTGTGCGTTTGTACTCATCGGTGTGTGTCGGGCTGCGCACAGGCGCATGGAAATGAACTTACTTCGCGTGTATGTGAAAATGTGTGAAAACGCGAGTGCATCTGAGTGTATGTATGTTTGACTAGAGGTATGAGTACATTCGTATATTCGTATGTGTGAGTTCATATGTGCACGAGTATGTGCGTGCCTCCGGATCACTCTCAGGAAATACGTAAAAGTGGTAACTGCATATGTAGTAAGTAAATTTGTGCTGCATGAACGTGACTGAGAGAAGAGAACATCTTTGGATAGATGTCCATTCACATGTTTACGTGGAAACTGCATACGAACAGGGAAGTGAGTGTGCACAAGCGGGTGCAGAGCAGTGTGTGCACAGAGCATGTGTGAGAGTGGGTGGGAGCCTGGGTGGCGAGCAGGGCCACCTAGGTGAGCAGAAGCCTGGTTTCTGTCACTCATTCGAGTGTGGGGAAAGGACAGACACATTATCTGACTCTTTTGCCGGGTCCGTTCCCCTTCTTTCTTGCTTGTATCGCACGAGGCTCCCCCTCCACTCCCCACTCAAGTCAGGAGACCATGAGAACCGGGAAGGTATCCAGACTGAGCCTGGAAGCGGGGGTTGGGGGGGTGGGGGTGCGCTGAGCCCATCGGCAAGTGCCAGCCCGGAGCCAGGCAGCCAGGGCACCGCCTCTCCTGCCCTCTCCCCCACCACTCCAGGGCACAGAGAAAGCTGTGGGGTTAGGGGCTTCTTAGGGGGCAGTGGAGGCTGGCACCTCTGTCTGCATTTGCCCACTTCAGTGAGCACTGAGAAAGTGAGAAGTAAGGGGAGGAGACAGGCGGACTCAGAGAAAGACAGGGGCCCAAACGACCAGAGACAAAGACTCAACAGAGACCCCAGGGTCAGGCAGACAGGGAGACAGGCTGAACCAGTGAGCCCAGGGACCTGAACCCCACAGAGCCAGGGGCCCCTAAACCCAGAAGAGACATGAAAGCTGGGCCCCGAGAGTCAGACGCCCAAGGAGCCAGAGCCAGGCCTCTGGAAAGCCAGGCCCAGCCAGCCGGGCTCCAAGAGCAGGAGCCCGAGAGAGGAGGGGCAAGTGGAGGCTCCATTTTGAGAAACGCGTTGTGTCTGTGGGAAAGGGAACCCCTGGCTCTCCCAGCACTCCTTGAGTAATCACTCTGGCCCAGAGCACGCACACCCCCTTCGTGGGCCGGGGGCAGCCGGGTGCTGGCTTCGGCCAGGGCCCCGGGCAGGTCTGGCTAAGCCCAACTCCCGCAGACCTGTTCTGGGGGCTGAAGAGTTGGGGAAAGTCTCCCCCCACCAAACTCCAAGGACTAGTCAAGCGGGATCGAGTCTGGGATCACGAGTTCGCATTCCGCGATAGGAAGCCAGGAGCCCCCAACCCACCCTCCAGGGCCCCCCGACACCCCCCCCCTCCCCGCCTCTATTAAGTGCGGGCGGCTGGGGGACGCCTCCTCCCCACCCGCCCACCGCCGCGCACAAGTTGGGGGCGCCCCCGGGTCGCCTCCCAGCCCGGCCCCCCCTCCCCCTCACCTCCGCCGCGCCGCTCCATGCTCAGCCCCGGGCCGCCCCCAGCGCTCCACAGGCGCGCCGCCCGGCTCCAGCCCGCGCTCCGCCACTCGGAGCCGCCCGGCCCGGCCCGGCCCCGCCTCCGCGGCGCCCCTAGCCCGGCCGGCCCCCGTCCGGCCCGAGTGGGCGGCGCAGCGCGGGGGAGGGGTCGGAGGGGCGTCCCCGCCCCGGGCGCGGACACGCGCAGGCACCCCGCGTCACGCGAGGCCGACCAGGCGCACGCGGGGGCTGCGCCGGGGGACCCAGGATCCCCGTCCCCCCGCGCCCCCACTCCGAGAGCCGGTCGGCTCAGGACTCGGCCGCGGCCGCGGGTCACCCTCTACCCCTACCCGGGCCCCGGGGCCAGCGGCAGCTGGTCATTGTTCGAGCACAAAGGGCCGGGCGCCAAGGCGGCCGCCCTTCCCCCTCCGCTTCTTCGGTCGAAGCCTCCCCCGCAAGACACACTCTCCGGCTTCGGAGTCCAGAGCGAGACGCCGAGGGTCGGCTGCCCCTCCCCCGCCCCAACCCCTGCTACCGGGACCCTGCGCCCCAGGATGAGTCGGGGGCCGAGGCTCGCGCCGGGCCTGCCCCCCACCCCCAGCGGTTGGTGGAGGAATATTTGGACTTGCGGAGGCGGCGCCACCTGGCGGCGCATTCGGTGAATACACTCAGTCACCCCCCGCCCTCCACCTTGGGGGCCTCTACACGACTCCCCGGCCCTGTACCCTCTCCTGCGCGAGCCCAGGCCTGTCTCAGGCGCGGCTCTCTGCTCCCCAACCTTCCCTCAGAATCATTTAAGAAGGAGGTCATTGCTGGGAGAGAGGCGCAGCCCCTGGTCCCCCAACAATCACTGGGGTGAGCCGGTCCAAACCTACACCAGCCTCACAGCTGACAACATTCCTCTGCCTTCTCAGGGTCGCAGATATTCTCACCTTCTGGCAAACACCACAGTCTTCATAACACCCACACGACCTTTCCCACATGCAGTCCCACGCAGCCACAATCACACAGTCTCATCCATCACGTGGTTCCACGCTCCTTTCCATAATCTTTCAGGCCACCGCACACACAGACATACTCCCTGTCACAAACCTTGTTGTGCACAGTCTTTCACAACTCAAAGTCCTTACTACCGACTCACGATCTTAAATAGGCTTCCTCTCCTAAGCATCTTTCACACATTGGTGGTCTCATTCACAGTCAGACAACTTTCATAAACAGTGAGTTTCACAAACATTCTACCACACAGACTTTCCCCGAAGGGTCTCTGTGCCCCAGTCAGGTCAGCTGATGCCCACACCCCTGGACAAGAACAGCTTCCCACCCCCTACTTGCAACCCCACCCCCAAGGCCAAGGCCTGCCAGAGCTCCTCTGCCCCAGGAAGGAGCATCCCCCCCTTCCAGGCCACAGCCCTGGCCAGCTCTCAGCTCTATTTTTAGCTCTATGGAAAGGGTTGTTTTTCTTTCTTTTTCCCTGGAAAGGGAGACATAACCCAACTACCCTCAGGCTCATCCCAGACCCTGAGCCTTACAAGAACAGACTGAGCCCCCCCTCCCCAATAGAGACCCTCTCCCCTGGCCTTGCCCTGATCCCAGCCTCTTGGGGCACCAGGAGCCTCCTCCCCTTTCTGGCAGCCAGCCCAGAAGCTCAGGCAGCAGCTGGGCTCAGCATGTGTGTAGGGGTGGAGGGTGGGGCGGTGAGGGAGGCAGAAGGCCGCTGCCCACTCCCTCATTCCCTGGGGGAGGGGGCTCATCCTCCCTTCTAGGGGAGGGAGATAGGCCCACTCTTGTATTTAGGGACATTTACCCTCATGCATTCTCCGGGAAAGGGCTCCCACCCTCGCAGGAGTGGGCTTTCTGCTCCTACATTGGGGGGAAGAGCTCCCAGTTGTGCAAGGAGGGGAGTGGTAGGAAGGGGACCCACTGGGGCTCAGGCAGCTGCTCCCCGGACTGGAGGTATGGGGCAGGGGCTGCTGTACACTGCCATCAAAAATAACTCCCTTCTTCGATACCTTCAGGGATGAGGGCACCACGAACATGTTCGGGTGAAGGAAGGAGAGGAGCCCAGGTCACCCCACCCAGTGCAAGTCTCCAGTCCTGCGCTACCCGGACTCCAGGGGGCGTTCTGTTCCCACTTCTGTGGGAAGGTTTAACACTTTTCTGGAAGGAGAATGGAATACTGCTCGGCTGGAGACCTTGCAGACTCGCCCAGGACTGGGGAGGGAGGTCCTCGCCCTGATGCGCGGGTGGGGGAGCACAGCCCACTTGTCTGCGAAGCGATCACGTGCTCGGCGCCTGTTTACGTCTTAGTCTTCACCTGTGGGCGGCCAGGAAGCAGGAACCTCGGGAGGTGTCCCACCCGTCCCGCCCCCGTCGGCGGTCACAGGGCAGCCCTTTATCTCCAACCCCCGTCAAGTGCGCGACAGCAGAGCGCTCTGTCCGCTGGGGGTCCGTGCGGGCCAGTGGCGCTGCTCCAGGGACTGCAGGGGTAATCTATGGGGCGCGTCCTTTCCTGAATGCACGTGTGTTCGTGTGTCCCAAGTGCGTGGGTCTGTGTGCGCGCGTGTGTGTGCCCGCTGGTGTGAGTTTGTGTCGGTTCCCTGCTCAGACTCCTCGCCTGCGCCCCGCCCCCGTCCCCCAGAGTGGGGACCCCTTTCTCACTCCAGTCCCCGGCTTCCCCAGATCGGGAAAGTTCGCTCCGGAGCCGGGATGTGTGGAAGGCTGGAGTTCCGATACCTCCGTGTCCCCACCACTCACCCAGCGCCACCTGCGCCGCCGCTCCAGCTCCCGCCCAGCTCTTGCTCCAGCGCGGGCACCTCCTCGCCGCAGATCCGCCGGCTCCCAGCCAGCTCCGGGCTCCGGACTCCGGGCGCCCGCCTGGCCGGGCCTGGTGGAGCGGGGCGGGGCGGGGCGGCTGAGGCCGCGCCCCCGGCCCAGGAGGGGAGTGGTCTGCCCAGCACCCCCTCAACAGCCGACCCGGTATGCAGCCCAGCAGTAGCTCAACGGTGGCCTGAGGCTGCTCCGCTGGCCTCCGACTTCACAGCCTTCTGGATTTGGCTTTCGACCTGGGAAAGGGGCGAGCAGCACGTGACCGAGAGCTAAACTACCTGGGTGCCCTAACCAAGTTGGCGATAGGGCTTTACTGCCACCTGCCCGGCCCTGTGGGGAGCCAAACCGAGTCCACTCTCAGCTCCTTCCCTAGGCACCGGGAAAACCCCTAGGAAGCAGACAAAGGAGGCTCAGGTTTCACCAAAACAGACCCCGCCCCACCCTCGGGTCAGAGCTGCCCTCGCACAACTACCTTCCCCCTCCCCCGGAGTAGGTGTCTGCCCAGGTGAGTGTGCTTGCCAGTTCTGGCCCCCCACAGAGCAGGGGCCAGGCTTCCCTTAGACTCATAAAGTTCCACCCACAGGCACAAACAGGAAGTTGCCTTGTATTGCAGGGAGGCACCTAGGGCTCCCTCCCTCCATGGCACCCGAGGCGGCCACACTCGCAGCCTGAATACTTGGGCAGCGGGAGTGCAGTGAATTTAGTCCCTTCTCAAACCCATCTGCAGTAACGAAGCTGCTGGAGGACTGAAGCTGCCCCCCTCACAGACAAATGTGACCCGGAATCTGAGAGCTGCGGATCCAGCTGGACCCTGCTTGGCCAGGTCCTTCCTGAATGCTCAAGGAGATTCTTAATATCCAATTGGACATAGGCAGAACCAGGGTAATTTGACTTAATCTGCTCTGGTTGGGTACAGGGACAGTGGCTCCCAGGGATTCCCCCACTGCTTTCTAGGCTCCTGGGACTCTTGAACATACTTTGGGCTAATCTTGATGTGAGGAGTTTAAGACAGGGGTGCAATGGAATGTGTTTGTGTAGGGGGAGGGCTGGGGGAGCATTAGCTTCCCCTGCCCCCCATCATTATTCTCGTTTGTGCCGGGCAGGGAGTCTGCTAGGAGGGTGGGCCAAGACAAACAGGCAAGTGTGTGTCTGTCCCTCTATCCCCAATTCACAGGGACCTCTGGGATTTCCTGAGAACTCACCAGGAGTTCCCAGTAGATCAGAATGTGGGATGTAGAACCCACATCCTTAGAGGTAGGACTGACCTGGTGGTGTGCATCTGGAAGGCATGGCTGACGTTGTTATAGACCCTGGATGAGGCCTAGACCAGCCAGCGGCTGGGAATGATTACTGCGGGATTAGGAGGCCTGGCTCCAGCCAGTCTGGGAGACCCCCAAGAAGGGAGGCCCTGGAGGAACTACCCCCTCCCTCCCCCACAGGTTCTTCCCCAGAGAACAGCTTTGTTCCAGGGTCTATTTCAGGAGTCAGCTGTAGCCATAGTTCTCACACCCAACAGACCAGAGAGCCCAGAGCCTTCCAGAGGGCCCCAGAAGCCCGCTTAGGTGGACTGGGGGAACCTGATAAGGCAGCCCTGCCTGGAGCGAGCAGGAAACCTCCGCCTACCCTTACAAAAGGCTTCTTCCCAGCTCCCTCAGGACACCTGGCATTCTGACCACTCTTGCATGCAAATCTAAAGGGAAAATAGGGCTTAAGGGTATCAGAGGAAGTGAGATGGAAAAGTGCCATCATTTAGAACTATTTTTCACAAGTCTCTTACATGACAATCCCCTTCAGTACTTGTTAAAGATGAGAAATCCTGTAACTTTTCTCAAACCTCTAGAATCAGAAACATCTGTGTGTGTGTGTTGGGGGGGAGGGGAGTAGGCCCTAGGTTCTTCATTTTTAAAGAATCCTAGGAGTTCTGACACATACTGACATAAGACAAACACTGAGTGTACAAGGATGAGGAAAATGGATGGGGAGTCCGATAAGAAGGCAGCATGCGGAACCCGCACTCAGGTCAGTGAGTGGCTCGTATCACTGAGGGACAGCTGGTCAGGCAGGGCCTAGACATGTGGCCCAGTGACCCACACCTGTGCCAGGGATCACATGGGGATCTTCAGGGAAGATAAGGATAAAGAGACACCATTCTGTCATCCCTAAGCCAAGAAGAGGTATAAGGGGTTGTGTGGGTGAAGGCCCTTTAATGCCCGTTTCCTTGGGAGTGCACAGCTAAGACTCCCTATTGAAAGCAAGAGGAAAATCCAGTTCTAGACTGGGGAGACACCTGGTGGACAAATAAGAAAAAACACAGAAACCAAGGCAATGGAAAAACTGTTTTCAGTAAAACTAGAAAAGGCTCTACAAAAAGTCATGACTGTCCACCCCAGTGGTCTGAGGTGACAGAATATGGAATCTGTGTCCATGTGGCAGGCACTCTGGGCTCTGCTTCCTTCCATGGCTCTCTGGCCAGCTTCCACCTTTGGGGCCCTGATACTACAGGGTCAAGCACCTAGGATCCAATCCCACCTCATGGCAGGGTCCAGAATGGGCCAGAGAGGAGTCTGGTACCCACCATGTCACCCTTTGGCTCCACAAGCCTAGGTTTGTTTGGCAAGAAGTCCTCTATTCCCTTCTATGTTCAGGGGGCCTGAACCCACTGCTTTGAACTCAATTTGCTCATTCCCACCTCAGGGCCTCTGTATCTCATTTCCGCTCTGCTTGGATCCCTTTCTCCAGATGTTCACACGGCTCAATCCTAGTCCTTTAAGCCCCATCTCCGATGTCCTCTGCTTAGAGATATCTGTTCCGACCCTAATCTACACTAGGCTGTACATATTGCCCTGTTTTCTTTTCTTCATGGTGTATCTCACTGTCTAAAAATACGGTTTGTGTTTGTTCATTATTTCTCTTGTCTTGCTTATCAGACTGCAGGTTCTAGGGAGGCAGGGAGCTCATCTGTCTTGTCAGCGCTGTATTCCCAGGACCTAGAACGAAGCCTGGCACACAGGAAGTTCTCAAGTCTCTCACTATGGAACTCTGCCCTAGGTTAGGCCCTCCGTGGAGGACCCCTAGCTTAGGCCCACAGGACAGAGGTAGTCTTGGCAGAGGGCTAAAAAAGTCTATGCCCCTGCCTGTCCGGCCAGGCTCATTTCAGTGTCCGGCTCTGAACGGCCTTCACCTGGAGGGCCTGGAGGGGTCTGGCTGGCAGGGTTGGTGGGCCTGATCCAAGCAAGTCTCAGAGTTCTGGGGCACAGCCCCCTTTTTGCCAGAAGAGGGCTTTTTGGTCGCTAGCCCATTGTCATCCTTGACCTTCTTGAGCCGAGCCTTGCTCTTTGGTGGTATGGAGAAGGTAAGAGAGCTCTTGTTGAATTCAAGTGGGAAGACACCTACGTCTCCATCAAAGCGGTTCTTGGACACCTGCAGATACCGTTTCCCTGGACCAGTTACCAATTTCCTGTCCTGTAGGATCAGAACGTTGTCCGCTTCCTGGCTTGCCTGGGGGATGGGGGCAAAAGGAGGAAGGAGCAGTGAGAAGACATATGAGAAGTAAAAAGGAAGGTTGAGGGTCCAGGGAAGAATGGCAAAGCCATGGACTACTGACCACAACCTGGGGCCACCTGAATCCTTTAGTTCCTTGACTACTCACTGCTGCCCTAGATTCTGTACACGCCATTCCCTCTGATTGTAACTTTTCCACAGCCCACCACCCCACTCAACCCCTGCTTCTTATCACTCAGGTCTCTATCAGAATGTCACACTTTAGGGCACCTGGGTGGCTCAGTCGGTTAAGCGTCCGACTTCGGCTCAGGTCATGATCTCGCAGCCCGTGAGTTCGAGCCCCGCGCCGGGCTCTGTGCTGACCGCTCAGAGCCTGGAGCCTGTTTCAGATTCTGTGTCTCCCTCTCTCTGACCCTCCCCTGTTCATGCTCTGTCTCTCCCTGTCTCAAAAATAAATAAAACGTTAAAAAAAAAAAATTAAAAAAAAAGAACGTCACACTTTATCAGAGACCATTCTTGATCCCCATAAACAAAGAACGAACCATCATCTTCCCGCTTCTGTGTTACTCTCTTCCCTAGCTCCATGTCTGTTCCATTGTGGCACAGTTTGTGCTCCCCACCCTGTATGCCCTGTGCCCAGCCGGCCTGCCATGTAACAGGCACTCAGTGTACCCCTGGAAGCTCCAGGACTGGGCTGGTCCCGCTGCCCAGGAGGCCCTCCCATTTATTCGATTATTTAGCACTTACTGTCTGCCAAAACTCAACCTAACCTTTGTTGACACCTCCTCTCCCCAAATAGGTGAAGAAGTCTCCCCAGATGTCCCAGGCTGACTCAGATGTTTCGCGGCTCCCCCAATGCCTGTGTTGCCTACTGTAGCTCTTATACTGAGTTATAATCACGGTCTTGCTATTTTCCCCACTGGATGATGTGAGCTCTTAGAGGACAAGGAGGGCAAAGGACCAACTATCATCAGCCTTTATATTCCCAGCACACGTATTCCTCATGTCATGGCCCGAAGGCAGTGACAGCTGTCTCCTGCCTCTTCTAAGTGGACAGTCAAGATGATTTAAGGCTGAGTGAGGGCCATCCCTGGTCACACCTGCCCCCTCTACCCTCCTAAGCTTGGGCTCCTCTAAAAGCCACTCACTTTGGCTGAGCCAAAAATGGACGCTGTCTGCAGTTCCTTATCGTCATCCTCCTTCCGGGGGTGAATGACCAGTGTCACGTGGCAGCTATTGTCTGTTGCAAACTTTCGAAAGGCCCCGACGATGTAGTCTTGAGCTGCAATCCTGCCCCCACCCCAACAAAGTGAAGAGGTTATCGGACACAGACAGAAGCACAAGAGCGTACACACACTCTTGATTCATTCGCATCTCCCCAGGCCACAGACCCACACTACTTCACTCTACCCAAGAACTCACACTTAGGCTCCTCTCCATACGTCCCACTGCCACAACCCACACGTCTGTGAAGGCAGAAATACACACAGGGTGGTGTGTACCGGCACACAGGTCAGACATCAAGAACACAGCGTGTGCCTAAGGGCCGGCTGCCTACGAAGACACGCGTGTTCAAGTGTGTTCCAGTTACACAAGAGGGTGTCACCTGTCTGTGGACAGCGGCTCGTGCCCCATCATGAACTGCAGATTGTCGATGACCACATGACAAATGTCATACACGTATACTGCATGTTGCATTGTGTCTATCACAGTCCTGGGAAGAGGAAGAAGCAAGGAATTCAAGAGTCAGTTACAAGCAGTCTCTAGACCATCCCAGCAGAGAAGCCAGCATTCCTGAAAATTCTGTTGGGGATCTGTTCTCCTGCAGTCCCATTCTCTGAAAACCCTCGGCCCTGGAATCTCACCTGATGCTCTGCTGCCCATGGAAAGTCATGAAATAGAGAGGCAGGTCCTCAAAGCGGTCGGCCCACTCATCGTATTTGTCCAGTTGCTCTTCTAGCCGCCCCACAGCGAACTGTGTCAGCATGACCCGGGCGAGTCTCACGTTGCTGATCTCAAAGCTACCCCATAGCGTGTTTACCCCCTGGGTACACAAATCCAGGGCATACTCACTGATGAATGTGGTCTTCCCACTGCCTGTTGGCCCTGCAGGGGGTTGAATACAGACCTGGGTAAGGGAGGAAAGTTCTACCCTTAAAATTAAGACCCGGAGCAAGGGTTTCAAAGTTGGGAGAAGCCTCTTCTTTAACATTTGCCATGGCCCAAACCCACATGCGTTTCACCACCTGATCCTCTGCCTCTTACCCCAAGAAGTGATTTCCCAAGGCTCACCTGTGAAGACTGTCAGCTCGCCCTTCCGATGTCCCTTCAAAAGACGATTGAGGTCTGGGAAGCGGTTCCAGCGGATGCCAGCTGCCTGCTCCACATTTGACAATTCTCCTAGCACCTCCTCCCGAAGCTGCCGGAAAGACACGATCGACTTGTGCCAGGCGGGCAGGGCGGTACGCAGAATACGAGAAAGACTTAAGCCTCGGTTCAGGGCCTCCAGGGGCCGGGGCTGCCGGTCTCCAGGCCGCACCAAGGAGCATCGCTTGGGATTCAGTTTTCGGGCAAACAACTTGGCAGCTTCCCAGGACCGAAGGTCATCTCCTAGCCAGAGCACAATACGTCGAAACTGTTCGAGGTAAGGGAGCAAGGCAGGGGGTAAGCAGGCTGTTCCTCGGGGTAGGGCAAGGGTGGGCAGCCCTGTGGATTGGTTCAAGGCCAGGCTGTCCAGCTCACGACTCGTCAGTACCACCTCAACATCTCGACGACTGATCAGTGGTAATCCAAACAGATTACGGTAGACCCCAGGCCGGGGAATGGTGGTTTCCTTGTAGTGCACTCCATCTCCCTGGCCTTCAGCGCCTAGTAGCTTCAAGCCTCGTAATCCCAGACCTCCAGGGGAGAGCCAAGGGAAGACAAGGCTGCGAGCCGGCCGCAAATACCGCACATTGAAACGCCTGAGCGTGTCATCTGTCACTCTGGTAAGGCCAAACATCACACGAGCCAGCTGGGCCTCCTCCGGCTCAGGCAGCTCCCAGAGAGGTACAGCTCGGTCCCAGATCCTCCGGACCTCCTCACTGTCCTCCACTTCTGGGGCCTCACTGAGCAGGACTCCCTCTCTGGCCCCATCTCCTCGTCCCTCCACACTGGCCTGGAAGTCTTCCCAGCTCCCCTCTGCTAGACTGGTCATGCAGAGAAAGCGGCCTGTGGTCTTGTCAATGAAGAGGCTGAAGGAAGCAGTAGCACCATTCTGGTCCTTGAGCGGCAAGGCCTTTACAAAGGGGCTGGGTGCCCGCAGGCAGCTGTGGCCATCTTGGAAGGGGATCCCACGTGCCCGCAAATATTGGCGGATTTCAGTTGCAGTTACAGGCAACACTGGCACCTCCAAGGCTGGGAGAGCCTCCTTCCTGTACCGTCTTCGGGGAGGGCCTGGGGCCAGGCTTCTGGGCAGGCCCCTGCGACCCATCCACTCCCCACGCAGCGGCAGCAGGATACGGAGGGGGTACCCACCTCGAAGGAGTATCCACATTCCTAGTCAAACCGAGGAAGTCACTACTTGGAATGCCTTCCGTGCCTTGTTGGGGGGGGGGGGGGGGGCTTCGCTAGGTCAGACCCCAGGGATCCTCGGCGCAGCACTCTACAGAGCCCACTGGAGGTGGTTTCTTTCTTCCAACTTCTCCCTCATAAACATCTCTCTGAATCCTCTTCAGCCCCTGCGCATTGCTACTTCACATCTATGGCCATCTACAGGACCCTTTCACGTCCGTGGGCTTCTATCTGGCTCTCTGTCTCCATGGCCCTGTGCAGCCACCTCACCTCTACGACCCTCCACACTGCCCCTCACCGCTGTGCCTTGCCTAGATCATCTCTTTACCACTTCCGCCCCTCCAGGGGATCTCCTGGTCGTCCTCATCTCTACCGCCGCCTGAGCCCTTCCTGGCCTCAAGGCGCTAGCCCCCAACTCGAGGCTCTCCTCGCCGCTCCTTCCTTCAAAGAGGACTCACCACAAGTAGAGCGCCACCCGGCGGCTCCCGCCAGACCCCGCGCTCACCTCGCCCCCGCGCCCGGGTCCTCCCTCGACTCTACTGCCAAGACCTGTGCCGCTTGCGACCGTGGCCGCGCATCACCACCTTCCTCTCGCCCCTCTCGACCGCAACGTGGGTCACTGTCCCACACCCCGGGCCATGACCGCGGAAGCAAAACTCCCCGGCCGCGTGTGTTCCCGGAACCGGAAGTCCCGGCGTTCGTCCCGCCCCCGTCCCGCGAGGTTGGGTTGGGCTAGGCTGCCTGGGCGCTGTAGCCATGACGGCGCGCGGGACCCCGAGCCGCTTTCTGGCCAGTGTCCTCCACAACGGTTTGGGTCGCTACGTGCAGCAGCTGCAGCGTCTCAGCTTTAGCCTCAGTCGCGATGCGCCCTCGTCCCGCGGCGCCAGGTGAGCCGGGCGCAGGGCGCGGGGCGCTCTCGGGGCAGAGTCGCCCAGGGTCGGGGGTCGCCGTGCTTACTCTTCTGGGCTTCCTCAGGGAGTTCGTGGAAAGGGAGGTGGCAGACTTCGCCCGACGGAACCCGGGGGTCGTAATATACGTGAACTCGCGGCCGTGCTGTGTGCCCAGAGTAGTGGCCGAGTACCGTGAGTGGGGCCGGACGAGGGCTGGAGGGCGGCATCTGGGGGGTGCTCCGCCGGCTCGCCTTCCTCTCGTCTTACCCTGATCCATCCGCTTCCTCTCCCCCCACCCCCTCCCTTCGGCCAGTTAACGGGGCTGTGCGCGAGGAGAGCATCCACTGCAAGTCAGTGGCGGAGATTGCGACGCTGGTGCAGAAACTGGCGGACCAGTCGGGCTTGGAAGTGATCCGCATCCGTAAGCCCTTCCACACGGACAGCCCTAGCATCCAGGGCCAGTGGCATCCCTTCACCAACAAACCGACAACGTTGGGCGGGCTGCGCCCGCGAGAAGTCCAGGATGCCGCCCCAGCCCAGGTGCAAGTGCCATGAAGAGTTACCCCAACAACTCCAATCCCAGGCTTTGGACTCTTGCCCCAGTGGAGGTGGTTCTTCCTCTCTGGTTCAGGGGATTCCAAGCCCACGCCGGCAGATGGAGCCCACCAAAAGGGAAGTTGACGCCAAAGCTTTTGCTTGGGATAAAGAAGAGCTGCTTGTCTTCGTTGCATAGGAGGAGGGGCAGTGACTTTGTTAAGTCTCCTAATTATCGCCCAGTTGACATCCTTGAAATCTGATTCTTCAAGGATTTTATAGGCTTTTATTTCTCTGTAATCCAGACTGATAATAGTGATCTCAAATCCAGGTGTGGGGTTTCAAGACTGGCTTCAGAGGAATCTCTGATGTCCCAGTTCTTTCTTTCTTTTTTTTTTTTTTTAACATTTATTCATTTTTGAGAGAGAGACCGTGTGTGTGTGTGTGTGTGTGTGTGTGTGTGTTTGTGAGAGAGCGGGGGAGGGGCAGAGAGAGAGGGAGACACAGAATCCGAGGCAGGCTTCAGGCTCTAAGCTGTCAACACAGAGCCCAATGTGGGGCTCAAACCCACAAACTGAGATCATGACCTGAGCCAAAGTGAATGCTTAATTGGCTGAGCCACGCAGGTGCCCCTCCCATCCATGTCCTATTTCTGCAACCATTGAACTAGAGAGAGCTAGCACCTTAGATTCTGCTGTGAACCTGGCATTAGGACAGCCACTTTACATCCGTGTAAATGTTTAGATTAGAAAACTGAGGTTAATAAACTTGCCCAAAGTTACACTTGAGATCTTCAAAAATATGTGTATATTTTAAGTCTAACCCCATTTTTCATTATCCTAAAACCAGAAGGGGAACATACAACCCTTCAGGATGGTTAGTGTTAGAGGCCATGTGATTATCCAGTCCTAACCCTTGGAGACTGATTCTTAGGCCAGGTCCCTGGTAACAAGCTTGCCCTGGTCCTAACTACTAACTACTCCCCAAGAAGACAGGCCCCTCTGCAGAAATGAATTCATGTTGTCCCTTGTTGGGGGGAGGGACGGGACTGAAAAGCTTCTTGGGGATGAGCAAGAGAGCTGATAAACAGAGAGCATCTTCTAGGCTTAGCCAAAACAAGGGGGAGGAATAGTGAGGAAAAGAGCTAGGAGGTAAAAACCTAGACACCCTTGTATGAATTCTTGGAGTGTTGTAATTTTGTTTGTCATGCCCATACCACCATGATCAGTGAGTAGTGAGAACGTTATAAAGGCCTTTATATCCACCCAGGGCAGTCAGATGGAACCTGAGGATCCCAGTTTCCTCTGCAAATGGTTTTATGGGGAGCAGAGCCAACCCTGCAGCACCATTTCCATAGAATCAGAAGCCTGCCCCCTGGTGACCAGGGGAAGGCCAGTCTAGACCAAGCAGACCACACATGGCTGTGGGGAAAGAGGGTATTTATTAACCAACAGGAGGGGGAGGAGCTGAGCCCAGGCTCCCCACTCTGTCACATGCCTGTTCTGCCCACCTTGGTGGTGAGTGGGGGCATTCCTAAAGAAGTGTAGCCGTTCTCACAATAAATACATTCATTGTGGGGTGGAGGTGGGAGAAGTTGGGTGAAGGGCAGTAAAAACCCGTGGGATTCCACGTTCTCAGCTACAAAAATAACAGTCATCCTCACCCAAAGGGAATGGGGGAGCTCAGTCAGGATTTGATTGTCCCATATGGGCCTGGAGACTTCAGAGGCCCCTGGACCCTGAAAGTGCCCCGGTGAGGTAGGACAGGGATGGGAGCCAAGCATCCAAACTCCCAGCCTCTGCCCTTTGCATAGTTCCAAGAACGGGCTTCATGTGCCAGGTGAGACATCAGATCTCCTCCCCCTGCTCTGGTCTGGGGGTAGCAAATGCTTGGTCCCCAAAAGGGAGGCTGGCTCATTGCAGTGTTGGTCACCCGTCCTAGGGAAATGTCTGAGAGGACAGCTGAATGGGAGAGGGCTCTCCCTCTGAAATGTCCATGGACCAAACCCAACAGATACAGGTCCGAGGCAGCAAAGGGAGGCTCAGAAATGCAAGTGGAAATGTAAGCATGTGTGTGTGAAGGGACATGCCTGGGGCTCTGTCTGTCACTCTTGAGAGTGACCAAGGGGGTGAGGAGGTTGACCAAAGAGGGCTGCACGTTAAGGAAGAAGAGGGGAATGACACAGTCCTACCTCCCCAGACTGGCCTGTTCCCGAGCTTTTGCCAAAGAGGTCACCACATGGGTCTGGGACTAGGGGAGAAACCTAGATAGGATGGGATATGGCCATTGGAAGGGTACCCAAAGTCCAGGAGAGATGAAACACAATGTTCCAGGAGATGGGGGTGGGGGCCCTGCAGCCCAGCTGATAGACATTCATCCGTGTGCACACGTGAATGCATGCAGGGCTCAGGTGGCTCTGGTGGCTGGCAGAGGTCTTGTCTGGTTTCGGGACCATCCAGCACATAGGGCCACGCAGAGGGTGGTGACCTTGAGGTCATCTGGACCTGCAGAGCCCTGCCTGGGAGAAAGAGGAAGGATTTGAACAGACAAATGGGGCAGGAAGTTGGCATCCTCTCCTCCCAAGTGCTTGGGGTAAGGGAATAGGAACTGGGGCTGGGTCTACAGAATTCCACGTCCTGGGGGAGTACCCACCTCTGAGGAGCACCGGTGGGCCTGGGCTGCTCACAGATGGGTCTGTGGAGACTGAGGAGGGGACTTTGGCTGGGCCTGACTCTGCCAGCCCTACAGGGACATCACAAAGTTGGGAGAAGGGCCTGGAGTTGGGGGAAGGGAGGTGAAGGTAGAGTGGCTGTGTTGGGGAAGCAGCAGCCCAGCCTGGGGCAGACAGGCTGGCTTGGAAGAGCATTTGTCCTAGGAGGCTGGGCTCAGACAGAGCTCTCGTCCAGGTGCTCTACAAGCTGTGTGTGTTTCCTCTTCTCCAGGATGCGGCTGAGCTCCTCAGCAAACGAGCAGGGCCCTGCTGGCACTCCGTTGTTGCTCTGCCTCAGGAGCACGTAGCTGTTGCCGTTCATCCTGCGCAGCCGGCTGGGTAGTGCCACCAGCCCGTTGGTCAGCTCGGCCGGTGGCGGTGGGGGCGGCGGAGGTGGTGGGGCTGGGGCTCCCTCCCCAGGGATGATCTGGAGGCAGCCACCTTCCAGGCCCCCAGCCCCCTCCCCATCATCACCCTCGTCTTCCTCTCCAGGACATTGGCCTGAAACTGTCTGCAGCTGCACAGCAGAGCCCCCTGCCCGGCCAGCCCGACCCAGAGAGTATTTCCTTCGACGCCCTCGTCTGCCTCCCTGAAGACAGGCCACATAGAGGAGGGAGGAAGCCAGGATGAGGCAGAGGCCGCCAAGCGCAGCGATGGCTAGCACATACAGTAGCCTCACGTCAGGTGTCAGCTGTGCCCCGGGCATGGCAGGGGCTTGTGGAGCTGGGGCAGGAGTGGCTGGCCGGACTGTGAGGCTGTAGGAGGCCAGCAGGGTGCGGAGGCCATTCTCCTCAGCATAGCAGCCATAGTTGCCACTGTGCTCAGGCTGTATGTTTGTCACCAGCAGCCCATCCACGCCCACGCGGTAGCCATGCTGTCCGTCATTCAGGCCCATGCTCCCATTGAGCAGCCACAAGGCCCGGGCCAGGTTGGATGGCTGGTCACAGGGCAGGAGAACATCGTCACCTCGGAGGACAGAGCGGGTTCTCAGTGGTGGTGGT
This sequence comes from Panthera uncia, assembly GCF_023721935.1. Lineage (NCBI taxonomy): Eukaryota > Metazoa > Chordata > Mammalia > Carnivora > Felidae > Panthera > Panthera uncia. The sequence goes on along the minus strand of NC_064818.1, from coordinate 57,484,588 downwards.
GGCCCTGGAGGTGGGGAGGGGGGGCGGTGAGAGGAGTGGTCAGTGTTGTCTATCTGAGGGAGGGCGTTGGAGATGGCAGGCCAGGTGGTTCACTGTTACGTCCCTGGCACCAAGCGCAAATCTGGAATCATGGTGACAACTGAATGAGGTCTCCTGCGTTTGTGTTCCCATTTAAGGTTTGCATTGTCCCGTCTCAGTGGTTTCAGTGCCTGCTATCTGCCAATGATTTGTAAGCTCAATCTCTAGCACAGAGTTCTCCCCTGATCGACAGACTTGAACATCTTCCACACACAGGGCATCTCCACGGGAGGTCTCTTGAACATGGCACAGGAACTAAGGCCAAAGCCTCCGTCCCAAACTACACCATGTCTTTTCCTTGAATTGTCACAATGAATGGCACCAGTAGCTACTCAGCTGCTTAAGTCAGAAACCGGGGAGTCCCCTTGCCTCTCTCTCTCCTTCACCTTCGTGTCTAATTCTCACCAGGATTCTGCTTCCAGAATCCATCTCAGCCCTGTTCACTTCTCTCCTTCCCCAGCTGCTGGCCCACTCTGGCCCCCATGTAATTTATTCTCCATGCAGGAGTGGGGTAACCTTTTAAAAACACCACACTGATTGTGCCACTTCCCTGCCTCAACATGGTCCCTGCCCACTTCTGCAGCCTCTTGGCAAACACCCCAAGCTCATCGGCCTGCTGTCCCCTCTGCTTGGATGTCACCCCCCTCTCCGTGCCCTCTGCTGGTTGGCCAGGGGGAAAGAGCACAGAAGTAATGAAAAGCACAAACTCCAGTCAGACTGTTCGGGGTCAGGTTTGAATTCTGACCCCACTACTTAATAGCTTATTAACTTTGGGCAGTTTACTTACTCTCCCTGTACCTCAGAGAGATTGCCCCTCATAGGGATGGGGATCGTGGCACCTCTCTCCTAGCAATGCTGTGAGCATAAGAGAAATCGTGTGTGTACGTGTTCGGTCAGCGCCTGGCACAGAGTAAGTACTCAGTACATGTTAGTATGACTATTAACTTCTGCTCCTCCTTTAGGTATCAGCTCAGTCATCTGATCTTCCTCAGGGGAGTATTCATTGTCCTTCAAATCCTTGTTATAGTTGTAAGTATTCCTTTTGTAGCAAAAACCAATGGAAAGAATTACTTGGGTGATCATTTAATTGCCCCCCCTCCCGCCCCTGCCAGCACACACTTGGCTATAAGCTCAGGTGTGACAAAAAGAACTTTTATGTCATGAGCCTTTCTCCTCATTTATAATCCTTTAGGGCAACAGATGTCTGTGGAGCACTTACTCTGTGCCACACTGTGCTGGAACATCCTCGCTGAAAGCACACAGACACAACCATTCAGATACGTACACGCACAGGCAAATGACAGTAAATGTAGAGGACAGGCTGTGCAGCCGGGCCTACACACGTCCATGCCTGTCACTTACCTGTGTCCTTGTTGCCTTCACAGCCTCGGTTTCCTCTCTCTATGTCCTGTATCAGTGCTGTCCTAAACTCACGAACAGGGGAACTGAGCTTTAGTCTCCCCAGTGGAAGTCAATGATGCTGTTGCCAACAACCGCCCCCCACTCCCCCTCCAGCTAGCAGGCCCGCCTCCTCCCCTCAGGCCCTGATCCCCTGTTCACACGGGACCCTCACACCCCTACCACCTCTTACCTGCTACCCTGGGACCTGTTGGTTATGATGCAGGCATGGGTGCTGGGGTCCCAGCCACAGTAGGGGTCCCGGGCCAGGATGCAGTCATAGCAGGAGCGGTAGCGGGAGCAGCTAGACAGTGGTAGCTGGATGACACCACTAGGGGCCCCCACGTAAAGGCTGTGCTGGGAGCCGGAGAGGAAAGCTGGTTGGCAACACCCCCAACTCCCACCTACAGACACACACGGCCACTGCCCAGCCACCCACTCCCTCCCCCTATTCTGGCAAGTAGTGGGTCAGAGGCTACCTGCATTGGAGAGATGACCAGATTTTCCACAGACTGGGGCTCCTTGAACACTTGTGTCTCTTCGATAATGTGCATCCCAGAACCCAGCACCACGGCCTTGTGGATCCAGCCATCAGCTGGTATGGAAAGGGCAGAGGGTCAGAACCCAGAAATGGAATTTGTTTTCAGCCCCCTGCAATAGCCTAATGGGAGTAGCTTGGGAGCCAGGACGTCAGGGACAAGGATTCAGCCGGTAACAGTTACTCAGGACTGGGAACAGTTCCCTGGCTGGGAACTCTGGGCTTGCCATGGCAGGAATTGTTGGGTCCAGAAACATTAGTGATCAGGGTCAAATATCACTGTGGTTGGTGACAGGAATCCGCAGGTACCAAGAGCCAGTGGTCATTGGGGGTCAGTAGTGAGTGTTCATTGAAGAATCAACATCATTGGTCACCAGGGTTTTGTGATCAAAAGTCATTCAGGGGATGAGCGGTCAACGAGGATCAAGGACCCAGGTCAGCAGTTACCAAAGGGCCCAGGCCAGGGGTCAAAAGTACCTGTGCCCAGAAAGAGCAGGTCATAGGTGGGTCCGGCAGGCGTGGTGACAGGCGTCCCTGTGAGGTGTGTATAGCGCACACTGCGCTTGAGCAGCAGGGGCCGTCCTCGTGTGGGTACCACGGGCCGAGCCATCAGTGGGTGCAACTTCACAAAGTCCAAGACGAGGGATGGCAAATCCTGGGATGAGTTGTAGCCGCGAGTGCGCAATGAATCTGTGATGCACTGGGGTGGGGGGCAGAGGCAGTGAACCTCAGGAATCTACTGCTTGCGTGCCCCCCCCCCCCCCCCCCAAGGCTAGGCCCTCCTGCCCCTCCCGGGGGTTCTGTCTACTCAGCACTGACCCCAGGCCTGGGCACTCACTGAGCCGGGCCGGGGCTCCGGCACCCCACCCTCATAGCGGCCCCAGCGCCGGGCACCATCCTGGTATTCCATGTAGGGACCTGCGAAGACAGCCTGCACCTCGGCCAGGTCGTAGCGGCAGATGGCTGAGGCCTCTAGGGTCTTCCTAGGAAGGGACGTAGGGGAGGGGCCTGAGCCACACTGGGTGGAACCTGCCCCCTTGCCACCTGCCCCAGCCTGGAGCTCACTGTTAACCCTGGCCAACCCCAGCTCTCGGCCTCAGGGCCTCTCCTAAGGGTCAGGAGGCCACTGTGGCCTCTGGCTCCAGGCGAGCTGGATGTGCCTGGAATTCTCTCTCTGCAGCCAGCCTCCCCACAAGGGATCCTATTTCTCCTCATTGACCTCTGCTCCAGGCCTCAGGCTGTCCCCAGTTCCTTGTGTCCCCGCTGTCCCTGCACTGACCACTGTGTGGTCAGCGTGAAGGCCGCATAGAAGTGTGTGCGTGCTGAGGTGTCAGTGTCCAGGCTGCAGACACCACGTAGCATCTCATACTGTGGAATGTGGCAGACTAGACGCGCCTTTAAGAAGGAGGTCCACTTCTTCTGCAAGATCTTCTTTCCTCCTAGGTCTCCCTGGGGAGGTAGGGCACAGGGTCAGCGTCAGAGGTTCCGCTTGTACACTCTTGGGCCAAACTTGGTGCTACTCACCTTGCACACACGGGCCACACGGGCCACACGGTGGCTGTTGCGGCTCTGAGTGAAGCTGCTGGGGCCCTCGTCAGTGGCCCGCTCCGTGAAGAAGTAGTAAACCTTGTCGTCATCGCCCACTGTACTGGCCTCGCTCTCCCGTACCAGGACGGAGAACACAAACTCAGCATCTGCAGGTTGGGCAGTTCAAGTGGCCCCTGAGACAGGATGGGGATCCCCTCCACTACCCCTCACTCAACCACACTCAGGAATAGACAGGCTCACCTGGGAATTTGGGGATGGGATGTCAACTGCCCAAGGGAGTAAAGATGAATAGTCCCCTGCCCCCCAACATCCTGTGCCTCATCCTCCTAACCATTGAGCCAGTGCATTGGAGCCTCCTCAGTCCTCAAGGAGTGCGGGTGGCGGCTTCGGCGGATGTCAGGGATGCTCCGGAATTCATACCGTGTGGCTGTGTAGAGGCCTCCATCTGGAGCACAGGCATGCCACGCATGACAGACACGTCACATACAATAAGGCACATAACACATATCAGTGGCAAGTCCTAGCAACGAGGTCCGTGTCCCCCAAAGAGCACGCTGATGGATAAGGGGCCAGGGTGGGGAGGAGCGCATGCTCACCGATGATGAGGCCTGTGAAGCCACGGGCTGGGTCATAAGGACACTTCTCCTTCCCCTCCTCAAAGCTTGTTGGCAAGGTGAAGGCCTCAGCATCCTGGAGGATTACGAGGCCAGAAGTCAGTGGTCTCGAGGACAGGCAGGGGTCATGGCCCAAGCTCAGACTGGTCCAGGGCCAGGGAGCAGCAATAAGGGCTGGGCTGGGGCAGGCCTACTCACAATGGCTGCACAGAGAGGCTGGAAGGCGTGAGTCCCGCATGCATAGAAGTGGGTGGCATTGAGTCGCTGAAGGAATCGCACATGGTTGAAGCACTCCGTCTGGGGGGGAGGTGGGGGAGGGCTGTGAGCCCCCAGCCTGCTTAGAGGCCTTTTCCGTTAATCCAGCGTTGTAGTTCGGCTCTTGCCCCCACCCACCCGACACAGTTCTGAGTTCCCAGTGGGCCTGCTCACTGCCCGGAACACAGACTACTCCCTGGAACCCACTGTCCTTGGGCTTCCCAGCGGCACTGACCCCTCTTCAGTCTTCTGTCTCACTGTCAGGATTACCTGACACATTTTGCCAGCTTCTGCATTGCCTGCAGCCCTCCGCACCCCCAGTTCGGGGGCCCCCAGGGCTCCCACCACCCTGAGATACTTCTCTCACATCTCCTTCTCAGCAGTGTCCCCTAGTCCTGGAGCTCCCACACCCCCTGTGGGGTGACACTACCAAATGTATCCCCAGGCTCTGCCCTCTCTCCACCCAATAGCTAGCTCATTCCCTCCTCCCTAACCTGCATCTTCCCTCCTAAACCTGTTTATCCAGTCTTTCCCACCTCACTTCATCCATCCATCCTATTAGTCGATTCCAGGAGTCATCCTTGCTGCTTCCCACTCCCTCACCCCCATGTTCAGTCCTTCCTCGAGATTCTTTGTCATGTCTCCTGACGTGGTCCACTTCCCCCTCCACCACCCTAGTCCATGTCACCACTGTTGCCTCTTCCCTGGACAACTGTAGAGACTGCCTGACAGTTCTCCCAAGCCTCCGCCACTCTGTAAAAGCTACTTGTTTATTCAATGAGTGAGGAATGTATGTACACAGTGTAAAATTCAGAAGGTACAAAGGGATAGGTTGTAAACAGAGCGTCTCCTTTTATCCCTGTTGCCTTCAAAGGGGACTGCTCTTACCATTGTCTGGTTTCCTTCCAGAGATATTCTACCGATTAGCACCCTCTGGCAACCCACTTTCCAAGGCATATTTTAAACATGTAAACCAGATCGTGTCACTGCTGTATTTAAAAAACCTTCAGTGGCCCACCAGAGTCCTGAACATAGCCTACCACTTCCGGCCCTGCATGGTAGGGCTCTGCCCCTTCCTCCCCTCCCTCACCTGCTCCAGCCACACTGCTCTTCTCTGCCCATTAAATGCCTCAAGCTAAGCGCCCCCTCCCCGACTTGTTTGCCTTGTTCATGATTCCTCCTCCTGCTTGTTACCCAGGGTTTGAATCCATGCAGGCCTTTTTGTCTCATCCCATTGCCTCCCCGGGTCCCTTCTCTCCACTAGCCTGCTCATGCCTTCCTCCTCTGACCCCCATGATGCCCCCAACCTTCACTGCCTTTGCTGCCTCCAGACTCACTATTTTATTTTATGATTTTTTTTGAAGGATTTTTTTTTAAGTTTATTTTCATTTTGAGAGAGAAATAGAGAGAGGGTAGGGGAGAGGCAGAGAGATAATCCCAAGCAGGCTCCTTGCAGGACTCAAACTCACGAACCACGAGATCACGAACTGAGTCAGATGCTTAATCAACTGAGCCACCCAGGTGTCCCATAGACTTACTCCATTTTAATCCATCTAGTGCCTGGGCCTGGATTAGTATTACTCTAGTAGTGTTTCCCCAAGATGTTTACATTAAAAAAGGCCGGGGTCCCTGGGTGGCTCAGTCGGTTAAGTGTCCAACTTCGGCTCAGGTCACGATTTCACAGTTTGTGAGTTCGAGCCCCGCATTGGGCTCTGTGCTGACAGCTCGGAGCCTGGAGCCTGCTTTGGATTCTGTGTCTCCCTCTCTCTCTGCCCCTCCCCACTCATGCTCTGTCTCTTTCTCTCTCAAAAATAAATAAACACTAAAAAAATATATAAAAAAGGGGGGGGGTGGGTGGGATGGGGGGGGGTGGGAAGGAGAGCACCTGGGTGGCTCAGTAAGTTAAGTGTCTGACTCTTGATTTCGGCTCAGGGCATGAACTCATGGTTTGTGGGATCAAGCCCCATGAGGAGCCTGTGTGGGATTCTCTCCCTCACCCTCTGCTTGCCCCCACCCCCATTCATGCAAACACACTCCCTCTCAAAATAAACTTAAATAAATAAACAAACAAATAAGGGGGGATGAGGGAGGAATTCTGTGGTCAAATAAGTTGGAAACCATGGCTAAAATCTGCCTTGCCAGGGGACTTCTCAGGGCCTTAGGGATGTTGCTGTGCACTGTGGGATTAAGCATACAGCATTTCCCAAACTCATCTGACCATTAAACCCCCCCTTTTGAAAATTAATGTTTCTCAGAACATGTTTTGGGAATTGTCTTCCGGAAGCCTTGCTACCCAAAGTGTGGCTTGGGGAGCAACAGTATCAGCTTCCCCTGGAAGCTTGTTAGAATTGCAGAATCTTGGGCCCCTTCCCCAGACTGACTGAGTTAGCACCTGCATTTATAACATACCCAGGTGATTCTTGTGCACACTAAAGTCCGAGTCTCTAAAGTACCAAATGGTGAGGGTGCCCACTGTCACAGAATAAAACCCACACCTCTAGCTGGGCATTTGCAGTGCTCTGTGACTGGGTTCCACTTGCTTCACCAGCCCCACTTCCTACCCATGCTGCTCCAGCAGGACTTTTGATGAAATCTCTTAGCGGTGCCTCGTTAAACACACCTATCCCGACACCACCCCAGACCCACTGAATCAGAACCCCTGGGCCAGGGAATATAGTTTTTTTTCTTTCTTTTTGGGGATGGCTCTATGCCCAATGTGGGGTTTGAACTCATGACCCTGAGATCAAGAGTTGCATGCTCTACTGACTGAGCCAGCCAGGCACCCCTGGGAATGCGTACTTTTAAAAAGTTCTCCGGATGGATCTGTTACATAGCCAGACATGGAACCCCTGCAGACACCCTGTTCTTTAGCTTGGAAGAACTGGCAATTCGCTAACAGCCCTCCACGGAATACTGGGTATTTGAGCTAGTCCTTGACTAAACCTCATTTGTCTCATCTGTAAAATGGAGGATAATACTATTTCATAGGGTTATTTTAGAATTAGGAGAGATAATGGCTAAGTCAGCATTTACTAGAGATTACTTATTTCTATCATGATTCTTACTCAGGAGCCCAGAAGAGATTCAGATGCCACTATAGGCCAAGCTGGTAGGTGACCAGCTGTTTGGATTAGAAGCGCTGCACCTAGGGGCCCACCACTCTGGCTACACTCACGTGTTTGCTGTGGTTGCTGCAACTGACTGGCTGATCCATACCTCTCCATCTGTGTCCCCACCAACCTTGACATCCCCAGCTGAAGAGAAGGAAAGGAGCTGGGGAAAGGACAGACCACATACCTGGTTGTTTTTCCCTTTTTGATGGCATTTGCTTTGCATCTCTGGGGAGGCCTCCCAGTGGATCTGGAGACAGGGAAAGGGAATGGGCTGATGTGTTGACCCCAGGACCCTTCCCTTTCACCATTATCTGTGGGACCAGGTATAGGACTGCAGGGAACAGGGGAAACTGGGGTACAGGTAGGTTTCAGGAGGAGCATTGGATGGTAAGGGAGACGTGGGTTAGGAAGGGCCATGCTATCTGACCAGGGGGCTATGGAAGGCTGGCGAGGCTTCCAGGAAATTGAGGTCCCAGGGAGGTGGATAAAGCTGGAGATCCTCTGGGTGTTCCAGGTTCTAAGGGCTAACCTCTTTGTGAGCCCCATCTCCTATGTCACGGGCATTGAGAGAGAAGAGGGCACCTCGGGCTCCAACCAGCAGTCTTGCTGAAGACTCCTCCAGCAGCAGCGTTGAGTAGTTCTGGGCTCGGCCCTTGAAGTGCCGGGTCCTGGAGAGCTCTTGGGGAGAGTGGGAGTAGTGAGCCCAGCCCTGGGGTGTCCTCCCCACTCCCAGACCTGGCTCCTGCTGCGTTTCAAATTTGGTGGTGGGGGGGGGGGGCGTCTAACCTTCATAGGGGATGGTCATCCGTGGGATGGCATCTAGTTCTCTGGATGGTCTCCGCAGTGAGGGTCCAGGGACTGCAGATGCTGTGAGGAAGCTCAGGAAGAGGGGCCAGAGCCTTCCCCACATTTTTCTGGGGAGGCCCAGACCAGTAAGACCCCCAAGGGGAGCCAGGGCCACAGTCACAGGGTATGATGGCAAGAATAGTCACAGGGGTCAAGGTCCAGGGAGGTCACTTGGAAGGTCAGGGGTCATGGGGCCAGGGAGGGTCCTGGAATCGAGGGGACATGGAATCACAGGGTTGTGTGGCCATGGAATCCCAGGTTAGAGGTCAGAGGGAGGGATGGATCACACACTGCTTTTCTGCATCAAATACAAACTCCATGGTGGGAAGGAGTTGTGGGGTCATAAGGGGGTTGTAGGTCGCTGATGGGGTCACCCTGCCCCGACAGCAGGACTAGTTCTGGTTCTCTGAGGTCCGTTTTCTAAAGAAAAAAACAGGGTAGAAAAGCTCTTTTATCTGTGTGTGTGTGGAAGGTAGATGGCATTACCCCCAGACTTCAGGGGGCACTGGTGGGAGGGACCACAGAACTCCTACATCAGGATTGGCTCACTGTCGCTCTGTCCACTTCTCTGCTCTGATGCAAGTTGGGTAGAACTTGCCCTCCTTACAAGACCCTAGACTCCTCCCAACCAGAACCCAAAGTATCCACCCTCCTCTGACCAGCCCAGAGGCTAAGCTAGGCCTCCGACTCGGGTGGAGCTCCTTTTTCAGAGAGAATGCCTTCTCCCAACAATGGGACCAAACTTGGGGCAGCAGCTGCCCCTGCTGCCTGCGGGGGTGCCTTATGCAAGAAGGCTTGGCAGAGACATTTAATGGGCCTTTGTTGATTTTGTCCTGTTTTCCCTTTGTTTTTTCTTTTCCCTGGCCTGAGAGCTCCCTCTGGAATCTCTCTTTAATTAGACACTTCTCCTCCTCAGCATTCCTCTCTGAGGGGGTGCACATCTCTACTCTGCCCATGCGAGTCTGTACTGCACTCTCTGGCTAGGCATCCACACGTGTCCCTACCTGTAAATAGGCATTCATAGACATGGTGGGGGGCGGGTATCTGGGGCCCCCTGGCTGCACTGCACAGGTGTAATGTCTATGCAGGATGCTCTAGTGTGCAAGGCCAGTTGAGATAAAAGCAACATGGAAATGGTGAGTGATGGGAGCTCTTGGCCACCTCCCCTGGCTTACCTTGGAGACTATTCCACACCTGGACTCTCTCTCAAGTCATGTGGGGATGGGGTGGAAGTAGGTGGCAGATCTCCCCTGACCCCTGTAATAGGCCTGATCTCTGAGGTGGCTCTTGAAGGCTTCCTGGACTGGGCTGGGTGTGGAGGAAGCCTGACCCACCCAATCTCATCAGACACCCACAGACACAGCCACAAGGGCCACTGGCCTCTCCCCTCCTTTCCAGGTCAAATATTAACTATGTGGCCTTGAGGCGAGGGGAAGGACTAGGATCCGGCCAGAGGGAAAACAGGAATTTGGAGCATTTATTCAAGAGGTAAAGGTCAGCACTGTAGTGGTCAGAGCCCAGAGGGGGAGAATATAGTATGAGTGTAGAGAAGAGTGTAGACTAGAGGGCGTCAGCTCCTCATCTGGGGGCTGGGCAGCACAAGGCCCCAGGCAAACTGCCCATGCCCCACCCCTCACTGTGGAGGCACACCTGTTTACCTTTGGGGCCTATTTGCTTAGTGCAGAAGTGGGGTGGGGGGTGGAGAGGGAGCCCTACGGCTATGAGGTATCAGGCTCTAGGACTGGGCAGGAGGAACACACTCCAGGTTAGAGAAACCACTCAGAGTGTGGTTCATGGCAGAAGTCAGACATGCCCAGAAGGGGGTGATGTGCACGCAATAGGTGCACATACACACATGTTCACAGAAGGGCTGCGAACAAATGTACTCATAGGAGAGTCATGCACACATACATTCACAGGGAGGTTTGTGCACGCATATGCTCATATAAAGGGCCTGCCAGATGCGTTCATACACATTGACAAATAAGGCTCTATTCACATATTCTCATCCATTCATTCAGCAGATCGCACAGCCTCAGAAGTTAAGGAGGGTTATAAATCCACACGTGTGCATATGAAGGATTGTACACCTATTCACAGAAAGGTCATGCACATACATATGTGTAGGGACATGCACACAAACCCACCGATACAGTAGGTCAGGCATGTTCATGTTAACAGAAGGGTCAAGTACGTGTATGTTCACACAGTGCTCAGACACACAAATTACATGTGTGCAGAGGCAGCATATGTTCAAACAGGGGTCCAGTTCTCACTGCAGGGTTGGAGGCTGCCAGTGTCCACTGAGGTGCAGAGCAGCACTACCTCCCTTCCTCAAAGTCCCAATTTTAAGGCCAGATTCCAAATGTGTGTGTGTGTGTGTGTGTGTGTGTGTGTGTGTGGTGATGTAGGGAGGCATCTGACCTCAGATGTTCAAATGCGACGGGCTTCTCTGCAAAGGAAGGGGTACCTAACCCAGACGGAAGGAGGCCCCTCGCTTTAGCAAAAGAAAGATGGAATGGAACTTAGCACCGCTCCACTCCCCTGTATGCAGCCGTTCTAGATATGGGAGTTGGGCAGGGGCTCTCAGCCTCCATTTAACCTGTTGGGAGGGAGGGCGGGGCTAAACGGGGGGCGGAGCGGCTGCCCTCCCTCCCCCAGTGGCGACAAGGCTTCAAGGTCTCCAGTCTACACCCCACACTCCACCCCCAGTTCCACAGTTTGGGTTCCTCCCTAGGGCCAGCCCCCTGAACTCTGATCACCTTCCGAGCATTAGATCCTAGGGCTCAAGAAACTGAGGAACGGAGGCACCCCCTCCCCCCCAAAACAGGATCGATGTTGGATCAGCAGGCTCTCGACCTTCATCCCAGACGTCCACCTGCTTAGTGTAGGCGGCATTCCCCTCGGCCCAGTAGGATGGCCGTCTCTTCTGGCCTGAGAGCCCTTCCCCCGCTACCCTCTCCTTCCATCATCCTGGACAGTATGAGGGTCTTCCCTCTCCTCAGATCTAACCTCTGTCTCTACTGCTGCAGCTCGAGGACAAGCTCTCCTTCGATCCCGCCGGACGCCAGGAGATGTGACCCAGATCCCGGGGAACACTGTTCGCCACGCGGGTCCCCGCCCCGCGCCGGTCCCCGACTCCGCGGTGGCGGGTCTGCGCCCTGCACGGCAGGAGGCCTGGCCCGCGCCCCTCCAGAGCCTTTATAGCAGCACCCGGGACTTGACGGTGAGAAAGGCCTGGCCCAGCTTGGAGGGTGGAATGGATGTGGGGAAGGCCTGGCCTGGCCTCCGCCCCCCGGCCCAGGCCCCGCCGCCGCCCGCGCTCCCTGCCTCTCTCACCTTTGCGCTTGGATCCCCGGCCATAGAGACGGCGACGCGCTGCTCCGCGGCCCCACAGCACCAGCTGCGGGAGGAAGGGGCTGCGGCCGGAGGCGGGGCGGGGGGTGGAGGCGGAGCCGGGGGTGGGGCGGGGGCTGGAAGGCGGGGCCAGGGAGGCGGGGCCGACAGGGTGGGGTGCAGGGAAGGGCGCCGCTCTCTTCTTTCGCGCCCCCCACCCTACACAATAAAGGTTTGAGGCCAAGGCTCACACGGCCTCCGGGCATCTGGCGTCCTCCACCCTCAAGGGCAGCAGCACCAGTATCGCCCCCTGGTGGTGGCCTCACCACCCCTGCGCTCTCTCCATGGGCTTCTGGCCCACCTTCCCTCCCCTCTAACCCCAGGACCCCTCTGACTTGCCTACTGCTGGGGACTTGCAAACCTGTTCTCTGGGGGCTTAACTTTCCGAGGGCTCTCTGACCAGTCTTCTAATATGGACCTCACTTCTTGCGTTCCTGCTATGCTCTTGGGCTCTCTGCCCAGGGTGCTGAGGGCCAGGGTAGGTGGAGGCCAAGCCTTGGGGGCAGCTCTGAACATAGAACTGGGTCTGGATTCCTAGCTTCACAGCCTCCGGCTGCCTGGTCCTTCAGCTTGACTGTGAGTGGGTGAAAGGAGTTGGGCTTGGAAGGATGAAGTAACAGCTTGGCAAGAAATTCACACAGAAAATGCTGTTTTTCTGAATAAGCCACAACCGTTTGTACCTGTCCATTCAACCAAACCTTTTAGTAACGGGGTTCACCTCCTCAGGGACTGGGTCACTCAGATAACTGCCTTCCTTCCCTTCCAGCTCATGTTGAACATCATTCTTACTCCAGATCTTCCAGTGAACTCTCCTCATAGGCAATTAGACATTCTGTCCCTCCTAGGCTCAACCACCTCACCCCGCAGCGATCTAGGAAGCCCTCCTCAGAATCAACTCCCCAACTCCTCAGACTCAACCATGATGGTCCTCCCATGCAACATTTGGTGCTGCGGTTTCCCTGCAACTCAGGCCATGCCTCTGCCTCAGGGCCTGTTTAAGACCCCTCTAGGGTTTGAATCAAACCGGAGCTCTAGCCATGACCTGGCCTGCTCCTCCCTCCATCATTTATGCCAGTATTGCAATGGGCCCAAGAGCAGGACTTAAATGATGAAGGCCACAGGGACATAGGTAACTGACTCTTGCAGGTACCTGGGTGTCTGAACTCTGGAGAGGCAGGGGGTCAGGGAACAGGCAGATGAACACTGGCCTGAGAGAAGGTGAACAAGAATCAAGTGGCTCTTGTCATTATTGAACTGAAGGGACTCTGGGAAAGGCATGTCACCCCTCTTTCCTGAATATCTCCCAAAGCTAGTTTGGCACTTCATCATATACAGGCTTGTAGTCTGGGCTGCTGTGTGTGACTCCAGATCGCTAGACAGCAGGGCCCACGCTACACTTCCACTTCCCCAGCACTCTAAATAGGATGTGTGTGTATGCGGAGAGGGAGGCAGCTGAGAGAAATGCATATGGTAAAGTGTACACACACACACTTACAAAGACTATCAGGCTTCATTTCAAAACACCGTACCCTCATTCTGTCCTGAGGGATTAATAGCCCCATTTTATAGATGGAAAAACGGGCTCTAAGAGGTTAAGTAACTGGCCTTGAAATTCACTGTTGTGTTTACAGAGAGGAGAATCTGTACCGGAAAAACCTGAGAAGAGAGATACAGGGTAAACCTGAAGGGGAATTATCAAAGGCAGAAACATGCACAGACGTCTATTGGGAGGAGTAGGCAGAAGGGAAGGGGTGTGAAAGAGAAAAGTGAGTTTGATGTGATGAGATGGGAGGGCTCCTAGTGGGAACTAGAAGGGAAAAGTCAGCAAATAGTTCCAGAAAGACCACAGAAGAAAATCCTGATAGATTAAGGAAGTCCACGCTGGGAAGTCCAGGAAAGCCACGGCTAAGAAAAATAAATCTGCGGTCCTGTGGGCAAGTGGGTTGGGGGTGACAGTGGAGGGAAGGCAGGAAGGCTGCTAGCCCCATCGTACCAGACAGGAGACAAATGAAACTGCAGGGGCCCAGTGGGCTAAGAGACGCAGCCCATGTTCTCACAGAACTCACAGCGCTGACTTCAGGTACCTGTGCAGCTGTAGTGATGTGGTGGCAAGTTTAGCATCCCCCTTGCCTACACTGTGAGGCAAGCCTTTCTCCTCCAAGGCGTACGATGGCAGACTCAGAACCTCACACATTCCAAATGAACAAAATGTGTAAATTACAATGCGGAGTTCCAGCATGGCGCTTGCAAGACAGTAGTTGAGCAGCGTATCTCTGATAATATAGATTTAGATCACAATCCATTTCTCTCTGCTGTCCTTCCACTTCAATCTCTGAACCTAATGAAATGATCAGATGTCATGACAATTAACGGAACTTTCTATGAGAAGCCCCTCTGATGGACCATGCTCTTCTCTGCAATCAAGCTGATAAAATATGAATGAGGGGAATACCGACAGTGGAGGCGACTCAAAATCAAAGCAAGAAACGAACCCTAATCTAGCCATGGATCTGTGTCCTGGGACACAGGCAGGGCATTCTTTGAGCAGGTCGTTAGTCATCCTTAAAGTCACTAACCCCAGCTGCTTCACAGGGTGGCTGTGAGAGGACCCCATCTGAAAACCTTCTGTTGTACTTCACAAGCACGGAACATAAAACGTGCTTTTGTTTTTGCTAGACTATTCTCCCCAACTCCTCTGTGAGAAAGTGGCTGTTGTCCTCAGCCACCTACACACCAGTGTTTGCTCCAGGCTTCGCACAGAGCAGTTACTCACTGTAGCAGGGATCCTAGGTGAAGGGGGTAGGTATGAACTCCTGAAACTTGAGCAGAGGTTCCCTGAGGCAAAGAACTCTGGCCTAGTCAAGTTGTCCTGCTTCCTGTTCACTGTGGCAGCATTTCTGTTCCTGCTTTGCCCAGCACTCTCCCTTTAGGTGGCGTGATCTTTATTTTGGCCATATGTATAGCTGAGGTGCTTCTTCGGTAGGGACTGTCACCAGGGCACCAATGCTGTAGTCTCACTGTCCCACTGTGCCTCAGAAGCCTGTTTTGCCTGTTAAGTTTTCCTCCCAGCCAGTCGTCTTGGAGTCAGACCCAAAGCTGGGCCTTCTGGTTTGCCCTCTCTTGACTCCGGCCTGGGGAATGGTTAGCAAGGAAAAGGGAGTGTCAGGGCATGTCCACAAATGCTGGAAAATCACCAACCACCACCCCTTCTCAGTATTAGCATGCTGAGTCCTAAAAAACGTCACAAACTTACATATATATATATATATATATATATATATATATATATATATATATTCTTTTTTAACCAGTAGAGACAGAGCTGGACAGAGAAGCCTCTGAAGCTGTCAGAAGGCATAGAGCACACCCACACTACAATTTTAATATCTGGTTTGCTTAGATGTCAGTGAACCGCACCCCCGCTCCCGCCAAGTGCCTTAAGTTCAATTTTAGCTGTCATTTGAGAAGAGCTTTGAATTGAAGCTAAATAACAACACTTAGCATATATGTCAGGCACCTTGCTAAGAACTTTTCATGGATTAGTTCACTTAATCCTCACAAGTTCTGAGATAGACATCATTATTATTCCTTTTAACAGATGAAGAAATGAAGGTTCAGACAAGTTAAGTAACTTGACAAAGATCAAGGGTTTGGCATGGTCAGTCTGGGATCTGAGGTCAGGACTAAGGTCAAGGTCAAGGCTCTTAACTTGCACAAGGCTGTACTGCCTGTCTCTCTGTACTTCAGGCAGCACCTATGCTTCCACCTGGCTGTCACTCCCCCCACCTCTAAAATGCTCACAAGTGGTCTCCTCCAAACCAGCCTGTCAGGAGACAGAAATACTGGTATGGTTCTGGAAACTGAGGCCTCTGGTAACCCTTCTATAAGCTTATTAACAGTTTCTCCTGTGAGTTGTCGTCAACCTGTGTCTCCCCTCAGCTGGCATACCCACAACCGTATCTGCCTGGCAGGTTGAAGGTGGTCCCGAGCCCTGCCTCTGCATTGTATGGCTTCTCCTTTCTTTGCCCTGGGCTCTAGAACAAGGGAGCCAGGCCAATGGTATTCCTTTCCGGTCCACTTTGCTGAGCACCAAAGCATTTTCACCTGGATACCAGAAGGGTAAGAGTCAGGAGAGCTCTGTGTTGTTCGCCACTGAATCCTCAAGAGTGCCTAGCATGTAGCAGGTACGCAATAGTTGTTGATGAACCTAGTGATCGGGGTAATGGAAGAATGAGATTACTGAATTGCTGACTGCCAAGTATGCAGCAGATTATTATATGGGTTATGTAAAACTGAACTGTGTGCTACTACAGCTTTATGTTTTCCAGAAATAGGAGACATCAAGCTAAAAAACAGACTGAAGAATCCAAAGCAAGAGGGGAAAAAAATTCAGTTTAAAAACTAGGGGATGGGGCAGGGGAAGAAACAGCACATTCCAGAGACTTCACCATTCCCCACTCCCAAACAAATATTACCAAACACATGTTCAAACTGAGAAAAAGCATTTTTAATAACACACACATACATTCATGGGACTTTAAACAAGATGTAGTAAAAAAATCTTAAAAAAAAAAAAAAAAAAAAAAAGGAAAGAGGAAAAGAAATCTGCATTTACTTTTGAACTGCCGAAGAGCTGGTGGATTAACTCACTGACAGGACTGCCCAGGGAAAACAAATGCACAGATAATGAGGTGCACCAACACTGTTAATGAGTAAGAAATAACAACCACGGTTCATGCTCTACACACCCAGCCACCGGTACCCTAATCTTGCCTCCTTAGAGACAAACCAGGACAGTCCCTTCCCTAATTTTCCAACTCAGTCACTTGTTAATGGGTGACCTCTTAAATTTTTTATTTTTAAATTTAAAAATTACCCTTGGTTTAAAGACTCCACACATTATTACTGGCCAGTCCCCACCAACTATACTTGTTTTGATAGAAATAAAAATGCAAATGCTCTAACTGAGCCTGGATGACAACACATCTTTCTCTCTCTTTTACATCTGGGGAGATTTTTGTGAAGTCAAAAGCAAGCTATTATTTGTACTGCAAAATAAAACCAAACGCCAACCTTCCGAAAGGTGACAAAGGCACCACTGCCATCAGGAGATAGGAAATGTACAAATGCTGTTACTTTACTGCTACATAGATGCGTTTTGTGCACAGAGAGCCTCTTCACTTAACATGATATAACGAATAGAATTATTATTTTCTGATAATGAGAAAAAACAGTTTAGAAAAGGCAAACAGTTACACACAAAAGCATAAACACTTACAAGTACCTTAATTTTTAGCTTGCAAGAAGGGTAATAAGTTTGACATACATATCCAGAAAATTAGACAAGATTATTTTTGGCACAGTAATATTGCCAAACACACCACCACTCAGTGCAAGCTTTGTTTGCCAAGTCCCAAAAGTGGCCTGACATTCTCTGTGCAATGAACATTTTCTCCCCCGCTACCATCCCATTCGCTGGGCAACAACAGCAGGAGGGAGACAAAACATGGGGACTCAAGAGGGAGAAGGATAATCCTTGATTTGGGAGAAAAGTCATGGGCTACTTGTGCTAGAAGAGAATCACAGGATTTGTATGAGAACCCAATGCAAATACTGACTGGAGTATGACCTGGAGATGGAGAGATCTAACCAGAGTCATAAATACAAGGGCCCAAACCGATGTCTGGCCATTTTTAAAGGGACAGATGAAGTCTTTTTCTCTAATGAAGAAAGGCAATTAAAAATAGAGACTTTTCTTATTGGAACTGCTAAATAAAAATGTATCAAAGTGGTTTTAAATTTGATGAGCAGTTATCTGTGGAAACTGCGATACAAAAGGGTCACTTAAAAAAAAACCTGAATAACCCACTTGTCCCCCCGTCAATGTACACGATTAGAAAATATTTACACACTGTAATTACAAGCAATATAAGCAGTATTTTATACTTTGAGATTTTGTACACTTTACACAATGCAAAATGAGAAAAATATGAACACTTATAAAATTACACACAAATAATGTATCTACAAAGTATTAAATTACAAAGAGTGAAAGCCCCCATTGTTGGGCAGATAGATGCCAGAGTTTCAAGCTTCTGTCAAATAGAACTCTTTGTATCTATCTCATTAACCATAAGTGGCATTTTCTAATAATACCCTTGAGAGGTAGTATCAAGATAATAATATTCTTACCAGTAAACTCAACACAGAATAAAACTTTTGTTGGTCTGACTCTTGGAGCCTCATTCAGCTGGGGTTCTTGGGAACTGGATTTACTAAGTCTTCCCTATAAAATCTCTAACTGCTCAATGCCTGACATGGGCTCAAAAGTTATTTATACTATTGTAAATGATAAATTTAAGATAAAATGCTTTTTTCTCCTAAGCCTCAATTTAGAGGTAGAAAGCTATTTTTTCAAAATTTATTTTCTCCCCTCTCAAATCATAAACGCGCAGTCCAATTCCCTTCCTCTCCATCGTCCTTCCCCCACCACAACTGGAGACATGAGAATGCTCAGGAAAGCAGTGTCATCCAAGTCAACATTGAAAGAAAAAAGTTGGCATTTTCATTCAAGAAACAAACCGTCCTAAAAGGACAATCAACAAAAGAATTGCTCAGTTAGCTAGTAAGAGTCTATTACTACCAAAGGCTTCAAAGGGCCCTTGGGCTACGATCAGCATGTGCACTTCTACTAACCCTCCACCATTTAAACCAAAGGATGGCTTTCCAGTGTTTAAGAATTTAGAGCAGCTGTGGTTTTCAAGTGCAACAACTTTAAAAATACAAGCACACACACACGTGTGCAATATTCCAAAGAATAAACTCCATCCAGGTCTCTACCAAGCTTATATACTCATGAAAGTAAGGTTTTTGGAAACTTGTCCAGATCGTTAAGCTTCTATAATATAGACTTCTGTAATATGGCTAACCAAGGGCCAGAATTCTAAGATTTAGCCAAGAATCTAAGATTTAACCAGTATTTAAAAAATATATATACACTTAAAAGGAATCCAAAACAAACGGCATATGAATGTTTTGGCATAAAAACGGAGATACTATTTTATAGCTTAACTTCTTCCCCTTAAGGAGGATCTAACACTATACCAGATTTCTGTTTCTCAACTCTTTAAATGTATTTTAAAACCTAACAGATTTATAATCTTGAATAGTGAAGGAAAAAGTATGGATTGAAATCTCCCTGTGGTTTATAGGAGTTACAGAAAAGATTTATCCTTTTTGTTATTAAACTCAGTTCTAAGATTTCTTTTTGAGTCCTAAAATAACCAAGAGAAAATTAAACTCAACTGGAACTTGGTCTTGATTTCCATCTCCAACTGCTCAAGTTGGTCCAAACCCTTTCCTACATATTTCCTGTGATTATCCAAGTGCCATAAATACAATCCAAAAAAAAAAAAAAAAGGATAACTGGCTTACAATTTAACAAGAGCAGTTAATAGGGGCAGATTCGACATGCAACTATTAGCTGCTTCTACCTCTCCCCTCTTGTTATAGGATTCTGCTCTTTTTAAAAGGCCAGTTGCCTTAAAATTAAGCAGATCACGTTTCATATCTGCTTCAGAAATGGCAATTTCTTCATTACCAGCTTCATACTAGACATTCAAGTGGCACATTGCAGCGCATTTTCTAAGCATTCCACTGGAGTTTGTAGTATTCTTTCTACTCCTCTAGGAAAAACTCTTATTGAATTTCTCTTGGTTCATATTTTTGCTGCTTCAACTCCTGTTAAGAATCTGGTACCCAGAAGTCATGAAGCTGCCCCTAGAAAAGGGAAGGGGGGGGAAAAAACAGGACAAAGTGAAGTCAGATTATGAATTAATCCTTATAAAACTAACCATCAAACAGGCTTTTGATAAAAAAAAGCAGTAACATCTTTATATTGTATATTTCTCTGAAAATTTATGGTAATCAATTTTCACATTTTGTGGTCTAACTTTAAATTAAAAAAAGTATAAAATAAAAGCAAGATGTTTTCCTCACCAACACCTATGTGGAGAATCACATTTGAGAAGATTAAGTAAAATGTTAGGCTGACTAATATAAAAGTTTTGGTATTAAATTCTTTTGTTTTAATTCCACATTAGCAAAGATGGCCAGCCTAAAATCTTTCACGATTAGAAACTGAAACAACAACAACAAAACATTCATCAGCTTAAGATTTCTCAAAGGTTTCTTCTCTAACAGAGCATGCGTATCTTATGAAGGGCAACTACAGCAAAAGAGCTAAAATACAAAATACAGAGATTACTTTTCTTAATTAATCTTCACTGTTCCTGTTGCTTTGATATAAAATATAAACAACTGCTAGGTCCTAGCTACTGAAATTATGGTCCCTGGACCAGAAGCACTGCCATCTATCTGAGAACCTGTGAGAAACGCAGCATCTCTCAGGTCCCACTCCACACCTATCAAGTCAAAATCTGCATTTCAGTAAGTTGATGCCTGTGCATATTAGAATTTGAGAAATCACATTTTTATTTATTTTTAACACATTAAAAAAATGTTTATTTTGAGAGAGGGAGAAAGCACGTGCGCACAAGTAGGTCAGGG
This sequence comes from Panthera uncia, assembly GCF_023721935.1. Taxonomy (NCBI): domain Eukaryota; kingdom Metazoa; phylum Chordata; class Mammalia; order Carnivora; family Felidae; genus Panthera; species Panthera uncia. Next base: position 57,464,234 of record NC_064818.1, on the reverse strand, counting down.
GCAAAGAGAGATGGAGGGAGAGAGAAAATCTTAAGCAGGCTCTGTGCTATCAGCGCAGAGCTCCTAGTGGGGCTTGATTCCTCGAACCATGAGATCATGACTGGAGCTGAAATCAAGAGTTGGATGTTCAACCAATTGAGCCACCCAGGTGCTCCGAGAAGCATCATTTTAGACAACAACGTATCAGTTAGTTTGTATGTAAAAGGCAAATTTATAGTATGGCAAGTTTAATACCAGGTGCTTATGCCCCTCTTAAGCAAAGTCCCCTTAGATATGACACTATAAGCCTAAGTAACAAAGGAAAAATAATAAAACTGGACCTCATCACAGTTAAAAAACTTTTGTTCTAACAAGTGATACCATCAAGGCAATGAAAAGACAACACACAGAACTGGTGACTATATTTGCAAATTATATACTTAACAAGGGATTTGTCTTTGGAACAAATGGAGAATTCTTTTTCTTTTTTTTTTGAATTTTTAAGTCTATTTATTTTTGAGGGAGACAGAGACAGCGTGAGCAGGGGAGGGGCAGAGAGAGAGGAAGAGTGAGAGAAAATCCCAAGCAGGCTCTGCACTGTCAGCGCAGAGCCCGATGCAGAGCTCGGACTCACAAAACTGTGAGATCATGACCTAAGCTGAAACTGAGAGTCGGAAGCTTAACCAACTGAGCCACCCAGGCACCCCCAATTTTTTTTAAGTTTATTTATTTATTTTGAGAAAGAGAGAATGAGCTGGGGAGAGGGGCAGAGAGAGAGGATCCCAAGCAGGCTCTGCACCATCAGTGCAGAGCCCGATGAACAATTCAAACTCATGAACTATGAGATCATGACCTGAGCCGAAATCAAGAGTTGGATGCTTAACCAAGTGAACCACCCAGGTGCCCCAAAAACAGATGGAGAATTCTTACAATTCAATAATAAAAAGATAAAAACCCAATTAAAAAACAAGCAAAGGATTTCAACAGACATTTCTCCAAGGAAGCTACATGAATGGACAACAAGCATACGAAATGTGAATCAAAACCACAAGGAGATTCCACTGTTTAACACCTTACTATGGCTATAATAAAAAACAACAGATAATAACAAGTGCCAGCGCAAAGTGGAGAACTTAGAAACCTCATGCATTCTGGTAGCAACGTAAAAGGGTGCACTTCGGAAAACAGTCTGGCAATTCCTCAGAGCATTTAACACAGAATTACCATATGACTCAGCAATTGCACTTCCAGGTATACACCCCAAATCTTTTCATTTGAAAACATGTTCACAAAAACCTGTGTAAAGTTATTCATGGAAGTATTATTCAGAATAGCCAGGAAGTGGAAACAACTCAAATGTTCATCTAAAAAGTGGATAAATCAAATGAGATACATCCATACAATGGAATATTATTTGGCAATAGAAGGGACATATGTGGTAGCTGGATTCGCCTAACATGTTGTGAAAGAAGCCAGTCATAAAAGACCACCCAGTATATCATTTCACATCCATGAGATGTGAAGAATAGGCAAATCTATACAGACAGAAAGAGCAGTGGTTGTCTTAAGGCTTGGGAAGAGTTGGTAATAGAAATTCAGGTGGTTGGGGAATGGGCAGTGACTGCTAATGGGTTCTGGGATTTCTTTCTAGAGTAACAAAAATGTTTTAAAGTATATTAAAAATTTGGTAGTGATGGTTACACCGCTCAGTACATATACTAAAGACCACTTTTAAATGAGTGAAATGTATGATACGTGAATTTTATCTCAATAAAACTGTAAAGAAAAACGCTCCTGAAGACATAACCCCCTTTTGATGCAATGTAACATTTTAAAGTGGGCTCAATAGTCTCTGGAAATAAATTAATATAAAGCAAACAAAAACTAAAAAACATATACACACTACTATATGGGAGTTTTCAGTTTATCTTAAGATACCAAGAAGCAAGTGCTCGGTCATATTTTTTACGAACAGTATGAAGAAATGCCATTTAGCAAAACTACTAAGAATAAAATAAAATTGTTTAATAAAATGACACCTGAGTAGGCCGACAGTTCTGGATTATTTCCTGCCATTTTCCATGTATCCTGGCAACCAGGTCTTTTACCTTAAAACATCAAAAAGGGGAAAAGGGATCAGATCAAAACATTCTTAACTAAAATCAATTTAATGTTTTATACAAATTATCTGATAGTTATGACAGGCCCACACCCAACAATTCAACTTAATTTTGTCAAGAAAGAGAAAATAAACTACTCATCTTCTGGCTTTCAAATCATAGTGATTAATAATAAGACTTTTCTTGATCACCATAATCTAAATTACTGAATGCTTAAGACTCTATTCTCCCATTAGTTACCAAAGATCATCCAGAGAAAAACATATTCCCTGCCTTCAAGACACTTATATTTTCAACATGCTGGCTTTTGAACACCCACATAGAGAAGCTGAAGTGTGGGCTTTGTTATAGGCCCGAAGACTTTGGCTGTTCCCTGCCTTTCCAACTTCTATTTGAAAGACTTGAGGCCACAAAAATGGTTGTCATTTGCTCCTTTCCACATATTGGAACATCCAAGATTCACTGTTACGTCTCTCTAGGTATCTGCAAAGTACTATGAATCTTCTTTATTATTATTATTTTTTTTTAACATTTTTTTCATGTTTATTCATTTTTGAGAGAGAAAGAGGACGAGTGGGGGAGGGGAAGAGAGAGAGAGAGGGAAACACCGAATACGAAGCAGGTTCCAGGCTCCAAGCTGTCAGCAAGAGCCCAATGCGGGGCTTGGACCCACGTCGAGGTAACTGACTGAGCCACCCAGGCACCCCTATTATTATTTTTTAAATGTTTATTCATTTTTGAGAGACAGAGAGAGAGAGAGAGAGAGCACACGCGAGTGCGTTCGAGCATGCCCCAGTGGGGGAGGGGCAGTGAGGATCTGAAGCAGGTTCTGTGTTGATAGTAGACAGCCTGATGTGAGGCTCGAACTGACAAATCATGAGATCATGACCTGAGCTGAGCTGAAGTCGGATACTTAACCAACTGAGCCACCCAGGCGTCGCTATGAATCCTCTTTAAGTACCAAGTATATTCCTGCATTTGAAGGTTTAGTAAGACTGTCTGAAAGTCAAACTTTTCAACCACTCTAGAGATACTCAATAAGCTCTTAAACATAATTGCTTGAGAAAAATGTTTTCAACAAGTCAGGAATTTTATAGCTGCTTTAAGGTCTGTTTCCCCCCGCTTCCCCTTTAGAGTTCGGCAGATTCAGTTTCTCCAAAACAATCACCTTTTCTACTATGGGCTGTGAAGAGGCAACTTCTCAGCAGAACCATCCTCTGAAGCAATTTCCATACATCTCTGTGCTCTCTCCACTCTTAAGTAAGAGAAGCCCTGGCACCAGTCTATCCTGACCCTTGGCTTTAAGAAACAGAAAACTTGGGTGGTCCTCTTTTCTCTTTCAGCATATCTGTCAGCAACAGCCACTACCACCAAGTTCTACAGGCCAGTAACTCGAGTCAATGTTCAAAAGCATGTGCTTCTCTGAAACTATGGTTTCCACTCTAAGGCAAAGAGCTATCCCCTACATATTTCTGAAAATCTGCAATCTGATACGACTTCATTAGCTGCTCATCTTTGTATTTAACTTAAATCTACTAAGATAAATACACATACCGAATCCAAACAGGCATTGTTGAAATGGTTAAACTTTACAGCTAATTAATGTAAGATATAAAGTTACAAAGCTGAAACTTCACATTTAATGATTTATCTAAACACAGTGGAAAAAAAAAAAAAAACAACCACAGCTTTACATTACAAATGCTAAAAGGTGATTTGGAATAAAAAAAAATCCTTAGAAGAAAAAGCTTTAAAAAAAGTATTACTTATTTTTGTTTCGGAAAAAAACGTCAAATCATTTTATTAATACTAAAGTTGCTTTCCTAACTCCATTATCATATTCTGCTTTTCTAGTGTCTTTGAATATACTAAATTTTTAAGAAAAAAGTTTATTACCAAGCTTACTGAACCTTTTCCATCCTAGAGCTCAGACTGGGTGATGTAGAACTGAGAAATCTGAAGAATCCTTTTTAATATATCCTCTAATGGAGCATTCAAAGAATAACAGCTAACCTATTTCTTCTCTATGAACAAAAGTTTTCAACCATCACAAAACTTTATAACCACTTTTAAAACTTATATATTTATTTAAACAATGCTTTTAACCCTTGAAACTCACTTAAGCATAAAAGTCTTAATTTGTACAATAGGACAAAAGCTAATAAATTTCATTAGAACTGAAGAATTTTCTCCTTAGCTGTCAGGAGCTTTAGAATAGAGAGTATAGTAAAATGAAAAATGTATTTGTTTCCAGATTTTTTTTCCTTTTCCTTTTATTTTTTGAAGTAATCTCTACACTTGGGGCACCTGCGTAGCCCAGTCAGTTAAGCATCTGCCTCTTGATTTTGGCTCAGGTCATGATATTGCCATTCATGAGTTTGAGCCCCTTGTTGGGTTTTGCTTGGGATCCTCTTTTTCTTTCTCCCTGCCCCTCCCCTGCTTTCTCTCTCTCAAAAACAAACTTAAAAAAAAAAAAAAGTAACCTTAACACTCATTGTGGGGCTCAAACTCACGACCCCGAGATTAAGAGTTGCATTGCTCTATGGACTGAGCCAGGCAGGCGCCCTTCCTTTCATTTTTAATCTAGTTAGAAGTACTTAGTAGAAGCTTCTACTGACTTCTGTTATTAAAAGAGAAAGTCATATTTCCCATCTTATGTGTACTTTTTTTTTTTAATTTTTTTTTTCAACGTTTTTTATTTATTTTTGGGACAGAGAGAGACAGAGCATGAACGGGGGAGGGGCAGAGAGAGAGAGGGAGACACAGAATCAGAAACAGGCTCCAGGCTCCGAGCCATCAGCCCAGAGCCTGATGCGGGGCTCGAACTCACGGACCTCGAGATCGTGACCTGGCTGAAGTCGGACGCTTAACCGACTGCGCCACCCAGGCGCCCCTGTGTACTTTTTTTTTAAAGAGAGGCTTATATGTTTCTTTTCCTTAAATATTAACATAATCAAGGTTCAACAACAAAACCTAACAATTCTTTGAAAAACACACTTACCTTAGTTCTATAAAACAGTCTTGCATCTTCCCTAATGTCACACTTAACATGCTTTTCCAAAGCCCCACAGAGATGCACGAAGTGTTTCTGTGCAAGACAAGCATGAGGAATGAAAACAAGTCTGAAGCATTGTAAATTAACAAAGAGATTATGCCATTAGAACAAAAACCATTTAAAAATCTGTCATTAACTAGTTAGTGACTTTTGATGTTAACCATCCAACTTAATAGCAGTCGTATCAGTGAAAATAGTAACTGCCACAACAGTAAGACTGTCAAGGTTTACTCCAAGTTGACATAAAAATATACACAAAAATGGAAGTTGTTTTGCTGTATATTAAGCTACACTAATGAAAAATTAATGCTAGAGCTCAGACTATGAAGTAATAATGCTCAGAAATTTAGAGTCCTTTTTTTCTAACACGTTCTGTAACTGAATATTCAAATAACAGCTAACTTACTTTTTCTCTATGAACAATACAAGCTTTAAAAGTACTTTTTTGAAAAATTAAGTGTCTTAAGTTTTAGAAGTGTATAGGCCAAAAGAGTCATTGTCATATATACACTAAAGTTGAATATACTAAGGTGAGAATGTAAATGGACACTTTTGGAAGGGAAATATAATAACCACTATCTTATAATAATTAAAATTTGAAAAATTTACAACCTTTGATCTAGAAATTCTAATTCTAGTAATTTATCCTATAGAAATGCTTATATAGGTTGGTAGAGATCTATAAATAAGCATGTTCACGTTAGTACTGGTATAATCACAAAGAGTATAATGTTCATCAAAAAGCTTTTGAAGTACTACCGTTATCAGACAGAAGTGCTAATATCTTAAGGCAAAAAAAAGTAAGTTGCAAATATGAACAGTATGACTCCATTTTTTGTTAAGTATATGCACAAATTATGGAGGAATTTATAGGAGGGCACTGGATTATAGGAGTCTTTCACTTTTTACCTTACATAGTTTTAAAACAGTTGAATTTTTTAATAATAATCACTGCTTCTAATCAGAAAAAAATAATTTAAAAAAATGTGAAGACCATGTAAGAACAATATAGATACATGACAATAGATTCCAACCAGGAGAGCAAACATAATTCTATGTACAATAATGTTTATAAAAATACATGAACCAATCACTGCACAAAGAAGGAAACCATGAACAACATGAAAAGGCAATCTACTGACTCGAAGAAGATATTTGCAAAGGATATATCTGATAAGGGGTTAGTATTCAAAATATAAAAACACTGAGAAATAATCCAATTAAAAATGTGCTGAATACCTAAAAAGGCATTTTTCCAAAGACGACATACAGCAAATAGGTACATGAAAAAATGCTGAGTATCATTAATTACCAAAGAAATGCAAATCAAAACCACAATGTGATATCACTTTACACCTGTCAAGAACGGCTAGAATCAAGACAAGAAAAAACAAGTGTTGGTGAGGATGTGGGGAAAAGGAACCCTCACATTGGCAAGAATATGAAATGGTGTGGCCACTGCGGAAAACAGTACGGAGGTTTCTCAAAAAATTAAATAGAAATACCATATGATTTAGTTATTCCATTACTGGGTGTTTACCAAAGAAAACAAAAACACTAATTTGTTGTCGGTTTTTTTTTGTTTTTGTTTGTTTGTTTGTTTTGAGAGAGAGAGAGAGAGAGAGAGAGAGAGAGAGTGGGTGCACAAGCAGGAGAAGGGGAGAAGGAGGGAGGGAGAGAGAGAGAGAGAGAGACAGAGAGAGACAGAGACAGAGAGAGAGAGAGAGAGAGAGAGAGAGAGAATGAATCCTAAGTAGGCTCCATGCCCAGCACGAAATCATGACCTGAGCTGAAATCAAGAGTTCGACACTTAATGACTAAGCCACTCAGGCACCCCCAAAAACACTAATGTGAGAAAAAAAATGAACCCCTATGTTTATTGCAGCATCATTTACAAGAGCCAAGAATGGAAGCAACCCAAGTGTCCAGCGACAGATGAATAAAGAAAATGTGATATATACACACAATGGAATAGTACTCAGCCACAAAAAGAATGAGTTGTTGCCATCTGAGACAAATGGATGGCCCTGGAGGGTATTATGCTAACTGAAATAAATCATACAGAGAAAGACAAATGCTGTATGACTTCACTTATACATGAAACCTGAAAAACCTAACAAATGGATAAAAAAAGCAGAAACAGACCTATAAATACAGTGAACAAACTGATGGTTGCCAGAGGTAGGAGGGGTGAGAAGATGGGCAAAATGGTTGAAGGGGAGGGGGAGATACAGGTTTCAAGTTACGGAATGAATAAGTCATGGGGATAAAAGGCGCAGCATAGGGAATATACTTAACGGTACCGTAATGGCGCTATATGGTGACAGATGGTAGCTACACTTGTGGTGAGCACAGCGTAATACATAAATCTGTCGAATCACTGCATCATACACCTGAAACTAATGCAACATTGTGTCTACTTAACAAAAAACAAAACAAACAAACAACAAAAACCAAGAAAACCCCACATCAACCAGTCTCGTGTCCTTTTCACAATGCCTGGAAGGGGGACCTGCATAGCTCAGTTGGTTAAATATCTGACTTTTGCAGTTTGAGTCCCACCTTGGGCTCTCTGCTGTCAGCCTGGAGCCCACTTCAGAGTCTCTCCCAATCTCTGCACTTCCCCCACTCGCATGCGCTCTCTCTCCCTCTCCCAAAAATAAAACAATAAACATTAAAAAAAGTAAACAAATATAAGACAGGTTGGAATACCTAGAGTATTCTCTAGGAATACCTAGAGAAACATGAGGACTTAAACAAGAACTTTCTCCAGAAGTACGGATTATGGTAGTTTTGGAAGAACAGAATAATTCAAGATGAAAAGTTTAACGCAGGGGGATAATTAAGAAATGTGTATCTAAAGTAGCCTGACTTACTATCAGTTTAATTCTGAAGGCAACTATTATTTCTAAAGAAAAAGAAAGTGTAGCGGGAAAAGAGACTGGAAGAAACCAGCTTAGAGCTGGCCCATTTGGTGAGCTTGATTATCTTATTAATGTATTACATTGTTGTCAAGTTATGATGGTTAAATTACACTCCAATAAACAGAACTAGCACGTACTGAAAAAAATTCTTGTCAATGATATGGTTGCAAAGCTACTATTACTTCCCTCTTTTCAGCGTACACTGGGATTTCTAGAGCAAACTCCAAGTTAACTTTTACCAAGTTTTCTCCTATGTAAAGAACATTCATTCATTCCATCAATAGTGACACTTATTGAAAACAAAATAGCACTAAAAACTACCTACCCGTTGTCCAGAAGAGAAAGAATGAGAACAACTAACTTCACCAACTAAATGAAGAAGAATGTAGGTCAGATAATATGCCTGTTAGAGAAATAAATAAAACAAACACTCATGAATTTGCTAGCATAGATGTCATCCCAGTTTACAAGTTAGGAGAGTTGCCCAGGAAGGATTAAGAATTTGCTAAAGTTAACTGAGCTGGTATGTAGGGAAATGCCAACCATTTAGCCTAAGCTTCCTGACTCCTAAGTCAAGTGTGTTCCTTTTACCATCTCCTAACTGCCCTAGTAAAGGACTACAAAAAATACTCCCAGTATTAAATTACCAAAAACCATCCTATAACTTCAATTCTCAACTCTCAAGAATAGTGGAGTTTCATGACAGCAAGAAGTAAAAAAATATCATTTACTTTATAACTGTGTTTGCTAGAATGTATCTGAGTCTCTAAATCAGTCTGTAGTTAAAAAGTTGGCATCAGTCATGCTCATATGTATTTTTTTGAAATGACCTAGCCCTGGATACCTGCTTTTCAAGCTCCAAATGAAGGCTATCATCAATAGTGCCATTTGGTTGTTCAGCCCTTTTCTTCAGGACCATTTTCTTCAACAAATCCGACGGTTTCATTTGCACAAGGTAGCGATGTAGGACTGATATCTATTAACAGAAAGAAGAGAAACTGAACAATATGAAGCAATGCAACTGCTCTTTCCCAGTCTACTTTTTTGTCAGTGATCCTCTGTTCATCTGGACTTCTCTAATTTTGCCCCTTTAGCTTTCTTTATAGTCCAGCGATAACGATTCTCCTTTACTTAAAAGTCCTCAATTGCTTAAAAGGGATTTTAAATTAAAAGGTTCCATACTTGTAATGGAGGATAAAAGCTGGAGGAGGAGACTAAATGGCATTACAACAGAGGCAAAAGGGAATGCTTTCTCTGTGAAATTATTTGAAAGTCAGCAAAGCTGAATCTCGCTGTGAAGAGAAGTCACTGAATTCTGAAAAGAATTCTCTTTTGATGGAAGTAGGTATCACTGAAAGGATTGAGAGCTATTTGGCTGGTGGCTCAGAAATGGTCCCCATATATCTGGAATCAAATCGACCAGAACTCTACTATCCCTTTCAATCTCTGTGTCCCTCTGCATCCTGTGCATACTTCTATCATTGTTCTTACTACAATGAACCACAACGGCTGGTTTATTTTGTTTCAATGTAGATTATGTTTTCAAGGGCAGAGTCTCTATCTAATTCATTTTTTCATCCCGAAGACCTGTAGAGAATAGAGTATCTTATACTGAATTGCAGTTCACACAAGAACACATCTAGATCAGATTATACATTGACTTTTAAAATTCCAACTATGTGTAGGCCCTGTAGCCCTCTTAGTGCTATTAATGTTTGTAAAAAGCTTTCAGGGCCTCTCAGTGGAGCTTCCAGTGGACATGTTTAAACCCACTCACATATATATGATATATTCAGTACTGAACAAGTACTTGAGAACAACCATGTTTAAGCTCTACAACTTAAAGACTAGTATTAAAACAGGTACAAGATGCAATTCATGTACAGTGATTCTGCAACTTCTAATCCTGTGATAAAACTGCTAATCTTGATAAGGTGAACTAAATAGTCCTATTTATATAGCACACTATGACTTTCCCAGGAGTGTCCACACATTAATTCATCTAATTGTCCACAACCATTCTATATGGTGTTGGGTATGGTATCATCTCCATGTAATGGATCTCATTAGGAGGGACCATTCTAAAGATTACATAAAGAGTGTTATGCCTGAGACTTGAGATCTAACCCCTAGAACTTTTGACCTAAGAAACATCAATTTTTCCTACACCTAGCCCACTATCTTTCCCATTTGTAAAAAGAAAGCAGAAATATTATTTATACCTGAAGATTATTGGCATTAGGGATATCTTCATGTTTCTCATCCAAAAGCTTTGAAATAATCACTAGGCTGAGGCACTGTCTCAGTTGCCTGGAATTAGAATTTAAAAGTATTTAAAATGCATTTTAATCAACACTGCTTGAGAAGCAATGAGCCAAAAGTTGTTCTTCTAATTGGAAACATAGCTAATGTTTCAAGAGAAGGCAGTACAAGAATGTATAAACTTCAATAGAACAGTAACATTTTCACGTAAAATATTTGTACATAAAGTTAGAACTGTGTGACACTCAGGCAAATCATTAAGAGCCTTTACCTTTGACCATGCTGATTTACTGAGAGAAAACCTATTTTATTGCCCGAATTTATTTTTACTAAAGCAAAAAAAAGAAAAAAAAGAAAAAATCCAGTTCATTCATTTTCATATGTGCCATCTGTATCTGTATTGTTACAAGCTAAAATTTAAAAAAGTATACTATGGACTGCCTGTCTGGCTCCATTGGTAGAGCATGTGACTCTTAATCTCAGGGTGGTGAGTTCAAGCCCCACACTGGGCGTGAAGCCTACTTAAAAATTCAAGAATATCATAAAATATTTTATTTTATGATAAATAAAATACATAATACATAAAACATTTTAAGTATTAGAGTCAGGCTGTCAATGCCCTTTCCCACAGTTGAATATGAAATAAAAGACTGATCTAACATTCAAAGGAATGATGAAAGGGAATAAAGAACCCAAAAGCATTTCATTAATATAAACATACGTTTTTCTTCATGCTTAATTCTCAATTTTCAATACCTTCCACGAGATGTCCAGTTAGGGACCAGCTGTACCAACCACAGAAGGTTGTGGGGATGACTAGACAGTTCATTTATGGCCAGACAGAGTTCAGGCACCTGAAAACAAAGAATAAGCAAGATTTTTCAAACAGGTCAGTGGAACCAACTTCTAACAGACCATCCACATCCTTTACTGCCTTAATGGAAGCATTATGACAAAAAGAGCACTCGTTTTCAGAAATAGCATGGAGTCTAGAACCTGATAAAACACACACAGTACACGGATTTAGTTTTATTTTAAACTCTAGGACTGAACAGATACATTTAGCAGAATTTCACTTGGCTTTCAGGTTTTGTGCTATACCTCTACCTGTATCTAAACAGTCCTCTGGAAGAATTACAAATCTAAATCTAAACTGATCTAAATACAAATACCATCTTCTTAAAGGTGTATAATGAGAGTTGCAGAAGATCACACGTTTCTGACCTGTGTGCTTTCTTGCATTTTAGGGATCCTCAACTATTTCACAGTATTTAAAGTCTAACAAAATTGCTTCAAAATAATCTCTGAGTGGGGGAGTGAAGTATGGGATGAGGGTAACAGATGAGACAAGGTTGATTATATCTTGTTAATTGTTCAAACTGCGTGATAGGTACTTAGGGGTTTATCATACTCATCTCTCTACTTTTGCACGTTTGAAATTTTCCACCAAAAAAGACTGAAAAATCTAGTTTTTAAAAACCTATCAAAAATTATACATGTTTACCCTCAATGTGGCTACAGATGTGTAACTAAAATTTTTATTATATGTGTGACTTTGCTTCATCATTTCATGTAGGGCTCTCCTTGAAGGTCACTTCAGAAAGGCCTTCCCTGACTGCCCTACCTGAAATAGCAGAGCCTCCCAGCCTTGCTATTCTCTATACCCATGTCCTGCCTTATTTTAATTTGTAGCCTTTATTACAACTTGACATGATATTATAATCTACATTTACTTTATTACCTAACCCTCTCACAAGCATAAAACTGCCATGAAGGCAAGGGCTTTAGGTTTTTCACAGCTATACCTACGTTACTGCTGAACCACAGTAAATCCCCAATAAATACTTTTTTTTGAATGTACGGCTTCAGTTTTAGAGAAGATTCAATTATCATAAATTTAAATACAGTTCCAGCAAAGAAGACCCCTTCCTCAGTTTATTTTTCATCTGCCAAAGATTTTAATTGAGTTTAGAAACTATTAATTCTGTATGCACTATGAAAGTCAAATTGTGATGCAGACAAAAAAACCAACGCTAAAACCAATAGAAAGGCTTTAAGTACAGTTACCTTTGTGTTCCAATCTCTAATGTTTTTCATCAGATTTATCAGGAGGCTCTGAAAGTCCACTAGAGGAATCTGTTTCAGCTGTTTTTCCAAACTCATTTTAAACAACATTAAAATAAGCAACATTATCTCACGATCCTGGTAACCTTCTGGATGTATAGATGTACACAAGCCTAGAAACTGTGACAGAAGTGTAGAGACAAAACAACGTAAGGAGATATATTTTACTTGAAGAGTTTAAATTTGAAAACTTTCTGACAAAAAATACAAAAGAGAAGTTATAGAAAACAAAACATCCAGATGTCTAGAAAAAAGAAGGCAAAAAGAAACATGCATGTTAATAGTTAAATTAGGACATAAGTATTTTCTTCTCTAATTTTCATTATTCAGATTTTTTTTAAATGGCTCAGTATCACTGCTTTGATTCAGCCACTAAAAAGATTTAACACTGTTATTCATTTTTTGCTTTTTGTTTTCAGAGAGAGAGAGAGAGAGAGAGAGAGAGAGAGAAAGACAGAGAGAGAGAGAGAGAGAGCGCAAGTGAGCAGGAGCAAGCAGAGCCAGTGGGCATACATGCACATGTGCATGTCTGAGTGGGGAAAGGGGCAGAGGGAGGTGGAAAGGGGAGAGGAGGAGGGGAGAGGGGGAGAGAGGGGGAGAGAGGGAGAGAGGGAGAGAGGGGGAGAGGGAGAGAGGGGGAGAGGGAGAGAGAGGGAGAGAGCGTGCAAGTGAGGGCTAGCGAGGGAGCATCCTAAGCAGGCTCCATGCTCAGTAAGGAATCTGCCTTGGGACCCAGTCCCAGGACCCTGGTATCAGGACCTGAGCCGAAATCAAAAGTCATGCACTCAACTGACTGAGCCTCCCAGGTGACCCTATTATTAATTCTTAATCACAAAGTCATATGGTAAGTAGTAACTTTTATTTTCATACATCCTAACTCTAAAAAAAATTGTTTCTAAAAAATACTGGTTTCTAAAAGCTTCTTGGTAAAGGTATTCCTAGAAATACATTAATTCTGTAACTTTGAGCTAAAGTTCCCTTTCACTCCTAATACTAAAACAAAAATAAAAACAGCAAAAACAATGTTTACTACAAAGATTACTGCTAAGAAATTCCAGAGATTGGAAATCACCTGGTAAAACACTAGTGATTTTGTTTTAAAACAACTAACCACAAAACTAAATAGTTCCAGTTTTGTGCTAAAGACATTAAAAAGAGTTTTTCCCTACCTTAACCACATTTAAAATGTTGGTTTCAGGAAGAGTTGAAAAAATTGGCTTACAAGATGAATCTTCACTTCCTTTCCCTCCCAATGTCATCTGTGTTTCAGAACTATTGAAAAGTGAATAAAACAATGTGAAATTGGGCACAAAATAATTATTTTAAGAAATACTGAACAACAAAAACTAAGTTTTGTTTAGGCATAACTTATAAACAATAAAAGGAACATATCCATTTTAAGTTGTGATCAATGTATATAGTAGCATAACCACCAACAGAATCAAGAAGTAGAACATTTTTCCATTACCCACAAAAGTCCCTTCATGCCAGATCCAAGTAACTTTACTATCTCCCATTTCAGTAAACACCAGTCTGATTTCCATCTTTATGCATTAGTTTTTCCTTGAAAAGCTGCTTTTTTATAAGGCAGTATCCTCACTGCTCTTGGTGTCAGAGAACTATGTAGAAGGTAGCTCTGGCTACGAAGAACTCATAATATTTAAAGACCTCATGAATAGAGAGCAAATATAAAGAAACAATTTTAAGCACCCCAATTCCGGTTGAGGTAATCGGTGAAGGTTCATGGAGGAGGAGACACATGAATTTGGCTTTCTAAAGTTATTTTACTTTTTAAGAAAAAATTTTTATATGTTTACTTATTTTGGCGGGGGGGGGAGGGAGGGGCAGAGAGAAAGTCAGACACAGAATCCGAAGCAGGCTGTAGGTAGGCTCTGAGCTGTCAGCACGGCTCACGCGGTGTTCGAATCCATGAACCATGAGATCGTGACCTGAGCTGAAGTCAGATGCTTAACCAACTGAGCTACCCAGGCGACCCCCTTGTTTACTTTTTTGAATAAATATCTTCATATGGTTAAAAAACCTCAAAAGGTATGAAGGTATGGTACGCTGTGCAGAACCACCCTTTCAGTCTAGACCTTCTGCCACCCATTTCCCTCCCCACAATCACTACTAGTTTTAACCCTTCCTTCCATGGGCATTTTATGTATACACAAATAAATATGAATATATGGCCCCCTTTAATATAAATGGTAGCATATACTATATACTCTGTTGTGCACTTTCACCTAATATATCTTACAGATACTTCCATAACTATAAGTGAAAAGCTTTCTTATCTCTTAGTCTCTGCTTGGTAGTCCTGTGTGCTTTCTTAGCTAGTTAACCTCAGGAAAATTACTTACTTAACCTCTCTGTGCCTGACTTGCCTGTAAAATGGGAGTGAAAATACTATCTAATAGCTGTAGTGACTATGAAATGAAGTACTATATGTTATGCCCTCAGAACTGCACCTGGCACATAGTAAGCAATATATAACTATTAGTACTTGTGTTGATTATAAACGTATCATGATTTATTTAATCTGTCTCCATACTGTCTTGCTCTTTCCGACAGTGCTTCAATAAGTGAGACAGGTAATATTTTGGTGAGCAGACACTGATGATGGAGGGGAGAGACCAGCAGGAGGAAAAGCCAATGCCACAATGACTAATATGAAGGAAGAGCGAACAAATCAATTTGGTTAGAACAAAAGGGAGAGCAAAATAGAAAATAGGTCAGAATCAAACTGTAGTCTTAAATACAAGATGTAAAGGTTTGAGAATAGGGGAGATAGAAGTTTAAGGCTATACTTTCATAAAAGGAATCCTCCAACATTGAAAAGAATATCTTGGGGGTAGAAAGCCCCTGGGGAAAAGGAGATTTTTTTTTTTTTTTTTTATTACCAGAGTGGGCATGAAAAGAGGATCTGAATCAGACTGACCCTGGGAACAAAAAAAGAAGGAACAGCTGTGAGATGAGCAGAGGAAGAACACAGGGATGTGAGAGCTGATGGAATGTAGAAAAGAAAGAGTTATGACTCATATTTTAAGTCTGTACATCTAACAGAATAACGGTCAAGAAAAGAACTGTTCAGGGAGCCTGGATGGCTCAGTCGGTTAAGCATCTGACTCTTGATATTGGCTCAGGTCACCATCTCGCAGTTCGTGAGTTTGAGCCCTGCACTGGGGCACTGTCGGTGCAGAGCCTTCTTGGGCTTCTCCCTCCCACCCCCATCAAAATAAATAAATTAATTAAAAAATAATAATGTGGCAAAACATAGTATTACATAAAAAAAAATTAAAAAGAAAAAAAAGAAAGAAAAGAACTGTTCTACTATCTATCTTTTAGTATCTTAGTCTCCCTATCTGAATATTTAAGCACCTTCAAACATTTCATGCCTACCAGCAAAAATGGTTAGGCTGCATGTGAGTCTTAGTGAGAAGAGCTGCAGTCGTATCTCAACAGGATTCAGTCTTGTACTTGTGTTGCCTACACAGGCATTTCATCACATTTCGCTCATTCCTTCACCAGCTCCCTCCTGCTTTCCTGTCCTCATCAATGCCTATCACTATACAGCAACAGTGACTACAGCCACCACCTCCCTGCTGGAGTCACCAAACCTCACTGAGGTCAACTTTTCAACTGATAAGTAACCAATAAATAAACTACTTTACTAAGTATCATTTGCATGTGTTATGTCTTAATGCATTTATATCTTTATTTCACTATTTCCACTATAGTACCTGCTTGCAACAGTGAAGAAAAATTCAAATCTGTTGCATACAACATACAAAATTACCACACATGATTGAATTCATTAAATGTTAATTAATAAAATCATTGGTATTTTAACTTTTTAAATATAGGTAGTTTGACTATCTTAGTAATATCTGGGGGAAATGGTTGGGTTTTTTAGATAGGCTGGGAAAGCATTATTTTCCCTATTTAAACTGATGGAGGGGCACCTAGGTGGCTCAGTTGGTTAAGCGTCTGACTTCGGCTCAGGTCATGATCTCACGGTTTGTGGGTTCGAGTCCTGCATCGGGCTCTGTGCTAACAGCTCAGAGCCTGAAGCCTGCTTCGGATTCTGTGTCTCCCTTTCTGTCTCCCCCTCCCCTGCTCATTCACCGTCTCTGTCTGTCTCTCAAAAACAAATAAATGTAAAAAAAAAAAAAAAAATTAAAAAAAAATTAAGTGCTGGAATATAGTCTTATCTGAAAATGTGCTATCCAATATATTTTTAGATACAGATTGCATCGGAGCAATAAAGGAACATGTATGGAGTAGAAAGGGAACTGGAGAGATAAGAGTTTGGCTTTAGATATACCAAGTAACAAGAATTTACCTTTCTCTTAGAAGTTAAGATGAGTATATTATCATGCTTAAGAACCATTTTTATTCCTGTGATCAGTTTATTCCTTTGTCCATTTTTCTACGTCTATTTTCTGTTTTTCTTAATTTGAAACTAAACCTTTGTCTGTAACCAGAGTTGTTTCATTCATACATATACGAACATGGAAAATTCATCTGAATATGTATCTCTTTCCCACTCCTTTTTGAAGTTTTTCTTTTGACTTTGTGTATAGTGAACACTGTCATGGTAATCTGTTTTTAATGTGGTCAAATAAGTTAATTTTCCTTTTTTATGCCTTTTGAGTGTTAGTTCATACATAAAACCATCTTTTCTAGGGTTATAAAAATCTTGTTTCTTCTATTACTTTTATGGTTTCATTGCATACATTTAAATCTTTGCTCTATTAGTTTGAGGTATGGATGCAAAAATTTTTTCTAGATGGCTACTCATTTTTCCAAATACTGGATAATACCAGATACTCAATAAGCCTACTCTTTCCTCATTTGTGGAAATATCACCTTTAGCATTTACATAGTATCTATACGTACTTGGTTCTATTTTGGACTTATTTCATTCCACTGACAGCTTTGAACCTTGTACTTGTCCCATACTTATATCTGCTAAGGCCGATCCTGCCTCCTAACTCTTCTTTCTCAAAGATTTTCAGCATATTATTTTTTTCCATATGACTTTAGAATCACTTGTATAGTCTCAACTCTCCCCCTCCCTACAAAATATCTGACTGGCATTTCTTATTCGAATTTCATTAAGTTAATGGCTCAACTTTAGGTGCTCTCACATATTTATATTACAATGCTTTGAGTTTTCCTATCTGAAAGCATGGTATGCTCTTTCATTTATTTAGGTCTTTTATTTTGTCTCTTAGTAATGTTTTTACACACACACACACACTCTCTTCTATTTAAGTTTATTCCTAGGTACTTCATATATTTTTCTTATTATTGTAAATGAAGTCTGGTTTATCTCTTTTTAAAAGATTTTATTAAAACATTTTTAAATGTAATCTCTACCCTCAATGTGGGGCTCGAACTCACGACCCTGAGATCAAAATCACATGCTCTACTGACTAAGCCAGCCAGTTTATCTTTTAAACTAGGTACAGTTCATCTATCTGAAGGTTACTAATTTCTCTTTATTAACTTTGTACCCTGGCATCCATAACAATTTCTCTCTTTTTTAAAGTAGGCTCCATGCCTAATGTGGGGCTTGAACTCACAACCCTGAGATCAAGAGTCACATGCTCCACTGACTGGGTCAGCCAGGAGCCCCATACCAATTTCTCTTTTTTTTTTTTAATTTGTTATAGCTTTTTAGCTGAGTGTTAGGCTTCTTTGCATACATTAACATACTTCTGCAAATAATGAAACCTTCAACTCATTTGCAGTTTTTGTATCTCTTATTTTTTTCTCTTACCTAGTTGCTTTACTCAGTACCTCCAACAGAATAATGTCAAATAACAATGGGCAGTGTTATTTAAAAAAAAAAAATTAAAGATTTTAAATGTTTCTATTTCTTCTTTGTTAAACACGATGCCCCCTGCCTTTTTTTTTTAAGTAGGCTCCAAGCCTAGCATGCAGCCCAATGCAGGGCTTGAAATGACAACCCTGAGATCAAGACCTGACCTGAGATCAAGACTCAGATGCTTAATCGATTGAGCCACCCAAGGTACCCCCATGATGATGACTTTTAGATTAAAAATGTGTCTAACTTAAGATCCATTTCAACTTTGAGAGATTTAAAAAAGTCAAGGATGGGTACTGAATCTATCAAATGAATATTAACTGTTAGTGTATTACAAATTGTTTAAAAGAATGTTTTTGAAGTTAATTATGAAAAGAAAACTTACACTAGATTGTCTTCATTAAAGTCTGGCTGAAGATTCTCCAGAGGAAACAAAGACCTAAAATCAATTCCCATATTGAAAAACACAGCTGCTATATCAGATAATGATGGGATCCAGGGCCAAACTGGTGAATCACTGAAGGTATCTAGTTAATAGAAAAAAATATTTTATCCCAAATTCCAGGTTCACAGATGCACAGTCAGCATGTGAAACATGGATTATTACCATGATTTTACAGAAATGACATCTGGTAATGATATGTAAGCAATATAGTTATTTAGAATGTTCATATAGGAATTATAGGTGTTTAAGTAAATGTGAAGGAAATGACATTTATGAAAGTATCTGAGAGTGATGATGAATAAATGGGTGTAACTCAGGAGGAAGTAACACATTTTGAAAAATCTGAAAATAACAATGGTAAAATATCAACTACTGCTAATACAGAAAGATTTTATCATCTTCAGTGCCCATATAGTCCCAATCCTCAAAACAAATGAAACACATAAATCATAATGCTTATTTCATTATGAGGGATCTCAAAGGTGAGAAAGCAATGGTCACATTTCTGTAGCGGATATTTTCAGTCTCCTCAGTGCATAATCAGCACAATACTTGTTTGCCAATAAGCCAGTTAAAGTAAATGGCTAAATAAATAAACAAACTTGCTATTTTCACTTACCCAGGACAGTAACCCATGAGTTGGTAGGTAAGTATTAGGTAAGGGTTGCCACCTCAAGATCTTATACCCTTTTTCTCAGTGCAACTAGAAAAATGCAGATACTCATTTTTGATTGGAGTTTCATTTCATTATTAAAGATTTTAGATCAAAAAAATTTTTTTATTCTATATTTCTGAATAATCTACATGTTTAGCGATATGAAAGACTGCGTACATAGCAACCAATAATTCACAATGCTAATCAGTAAATTTACATACTCACCATTTCTAATTGTTATTTCCATCAATGTGCTTAAAATCTGTACAGACACAATACAGTCTGTATGAACCGACATCATCTGCCAAAGTAGATAAAAGTATTAAGAAAGAAGAAAACGAGCATTTACTATTTGCCATGCATACATAAAAGTGTTTTATGTGCATTTCCTTTAATGTGGTATTTTATGTGCATTTCATTTGAATACTTTACAATAGTTTTATGAAGTGGTCATACATCATTACATATAAGCAGACAGGCTCAGAGAAATTAAAATACTTTACCCAAAGTAATACATGAGGAGCTGGAATTTAAATCCAGGTCTGATTCTAAAATCAGGGCCCCTTCAATTCAAACATGCTGATTGTTTAATCATCAAGGAAAAGGCTGATTGATAGTTGATCTAATCAGATCATAAACTAGCAAAAGTATTTGAAAAGTATTTGAAAAGTATTTGAAAATGTAAATTAATATACCAATATACTTTTTAAAAGATGTTCAATATCATTAGTAATCAAAGAAATGCAAAGAGAAATGACAAGCTATCGTTCGTTAGCTTGTCAAGAGAAGCTTGACTTTGAGATTGTTAAAGATCAAGAATATTGATAATACCCAGTATTCACAGGGTACTAGGAAAAAGGTAGTATGCTTAGTGTAAGTATAATTTGGTAAAATTTAAAAAGGAATTTGGTAATATTTAAGCAAGGTTATTGTTTTTATACTTTGATCTAGTTAGCCTTTTTACATACAGAATTTATATGCAGAGGCATAAAATTTAACTTTACAAGACCATTTTTTGGGAATAAAATCTCAAGTTTCAAAAATTTTTAAAGAATCATGTGACATATTGAAAGTGATTTTATCTTTTTAATGTTTATTTATTTTAAGAGAGAGAGAGAGCGAGTGTGAGAACATGCAAGAAGGGGAGGAGCAGAGGGGGAGAGGGAGAGAGAATCCCAAGCAGGCTCCACGCTGTCAGGGCAGAGCCTGATCGGAGACTCAAGCTCCCGAACCAGAGATGATGACCTGAGCCAAAATCAAGAGTTGGATGCTTAACCAACTGAACCACCCACGTACCCCTGAAAGTAATTTTAAAGTGGTTTTGTAGGGGAAAACATTCCTCTTTCCCTTTTGTTTTGTAGCCATAGATTATGATTACAGTAAATTTAAACACATAAGGGAGAATAACTCAAACACTGGTTTCAATCAGGCATACCTGTGTTACTGTATGTTAGTATTTGTGTCATTTGTGTGTTTCTGCCATTTTCAAAATCAACCTGAGTCAAAAAGTCGGTTATCATGTTTGTGTTATATTTTGCCACTAGTGGGCAGCACCCCTCAAAGGCATGTTTGGAAACAGGACAAGTTTTAGATAACAACCTTTTTCGGGGGGTAATGAATTCTAAGGTGGGCAACACAATACTAGGAGATAATTCAATAAATGTGTAAAGAGGTGTATATAACAATCTAATGTCTATCAATTGAGACTGGGTTAAATAAATCAGCATAACACTACAACAGAATACTATAAAGCCCTTGAAAAGGATGACAACATACCTATACTGATGTGAAAATAATTTGTTATCTGCAATAAAAAAATCATAAGGCGGAACACATTCTGTTGATACTATCATACAGCAATCTATGTACACACAGAGAACAATCTAGAAAACACTAAAATGTAGCAGTCCCTGGAAATTGGGGAGGCTAATGCCTTTTAAATAATAACAAGCCTTTAAAAAAAAAATCTTAATTTTACTTGAACTTTTCAAAATTAAGCGTGAATCCCTTTGAAAACGCTTTTAAAAAGTAGTCAAGTGTCTTTCTAGTTTTACACACTTAGGATAAAATCAGGAAAATGCGAACATTTTAATTATCCTTTAACAATTAAATTGACAAACTGTTAGTACCATAGATTTCATTCTTTTTTATGGCTGAATAATATTCCGTTGTGTGTGTATGTGTGTGCTGCATGTACATCTTTACCCACTCATCTATTGATGGACGCTTGGGCTGCTTCCGTAATTCGGCTATTATAAATAATGCTGCAATAAACGTAAGAATGTACATATCCTTTTGAGTTAGTGTTTTCGTATTCTTTGGGCAAAAAGATTAAAAAAAAAATGCTAGAACCGTAGCATTAAAATAAATTCTGACACACTTTCTAAAAAAGAAAAAATAGTTTTAAGTTGGTATGCTCCATCCATCATGAAAAATGGACTTGGAATTGAAAAAGAGAGATGAGACAGTGTTTTACACAGAAAAAGTAATTAATGAATGATTGTTACAGTTTTCAAATAATAAATACGAAGAGTATAAAAACTGCTTACATGAAGATATGCTTTAACGTTATCATCAGGGTTTTTAGAGGCTATAATGAGGAGGGCACCGGGGTGGCTCTGTCAGTTGAACATCGGACTCTTGATTTCAGCTCAGGTTGTGATCTCATGGGTCATGAGTTCGAGCCCCACATTGGGATCTGCGCTGGTAGTGCGGAGCCTGCTTGTGATCCTCTCTCTCTGCCCCTCTCCCATTCATGCTCTCTCCCCCCCCCCCCCTCTCTCTCTCTCTCATATAAACATTTAAAAAAAGGATATGAGGACCCACATCAACAAGATAAAAATAAACACAGATAAATGCAAAATTTTACTTGTAAGTTTAAGAAAAGATATGTTACATAACTAGAGAATAACAAAGCTCTGGCATGACTGCAAATGAAATTTTTAACTATAGTACAAAATAGTATAAAATAAAATATAGGGGCGCCTGGGTGGCGCAGTCGGTTAAGCGTCCGACTTCAGCCAGGTCACGATCTCGCGGTCCGTGAGTTCGAGCCCCGCGTCAGGCTCTGGGCTGATGGCTCGGAGCCTGGAGCCTGTTTCCGATTCTGTGTCTCCCTCTCTCT
The DNA here is from genome assembly GCF_023721935.1 of Panthera uncia. Classification (NCBI taxonomy): domain Eukaryota; kingdom Metazoa; phylum Chordata; class Mammalia; order Carnivora; family Felidae; genus Panthera; species Panthera uncia. Next base: position 57,441,710 of record NC_064818.1, on the reverse strand, counting down.
CTGCCCCTCCCCCATTCATGCTCTGTCTCTCTCTGTCCCAAAAATAAATAAAAAACGTTGAAAAAAAAAAATTTTTAAAAAAAAAAAATAAAAAAAAAAAATAAAAAAATATAAAAACATATATATTATATTTATACATATTTACGTATATATAATATAAAATATATGTAAAGTATAAATATAGCATAAAACAAAAATATGTCGGTGGGTAGATGGGAAAGAGTCTCACTGGAGACTGCTGTTAAGAAAGACCTTATCTGGGAGCAAAGTGTCTGACTTCAGCTCAGGTCATGATCTCACGGTTCGTGAGATCGAGCCCCACATTGGGCTCTGTACTGACAGCTCAGAGCCTGGAGCCTGCTTCAGATTCTGGGTCTTCTGTCTCTCTCTGCCCCTCCCCCACCCGCACTCTGTCTATCTCTATTTCAAAAATAAACATTTAAAAAAAAAAAAACGACCTTATCTGGAGCATATGTGCATTTATGGGGACACATTTTAGGAGCTAAAGGTCATTCAGAAAGATGATCAGTAAAGAGACTAGAAATTTGGTGACTGGAGAGAGTTTAGTGTTGGGGAGAGATGAGGGTCATGATAGCTATTTTAAAATGAACGAAGGACTGTTAGATGAAACGTATTCTGGAGAGCTCTTGAAAAGATAATTAGTACCACTATATAAAAACCACGGGGAGGCAAATTTTGATTTAATTAGGACTGTTTAAAAAATTTTTTTTTTACCGGGGTCCAAGTAGGAAGCTCCTCACTGCTGGAAGTAACACTCCTGCCTCATGATCCGCACCACTTATCCTCTCTGCCTAGAATGCCCTTTTCCCACACAGTGGCGTGACTCATTCCAGCACCTTCTTCTCAGATCTTTATTCAGATGTCACCTTATCAGTAAGGCACTCATTATCAACTATCTTACACATACATTTAAAAAAGCAAACTTTCCCATCTTGACACTTCTCTGTATCTACTCTGGCCTACTACTTCTTCATAGCACTTACCACGTGACATAATAGATCTCTAAATATGCACACCACATACACATTTACTGTCTGTCTCCTCTACAGTACTAGAATGTGGCTCTCAGGGGATCAGAAATGTACATTTTCTCATTGCTGTTCTCTCCAGCACCTGGGACTCAAAAATGCCAGCTATATGAAAAAAATGAAAAAAAAGGCTACACTGGAATATCTAGGTTCTCATCATTCTTTGAGATGTTATCTTAAATCCCAGAATAAACTCCTTATGTTTCTCTCACTTCTCACTTCACACACAATAATCATATTTTTTTGTTACAAAGTTACCATGCAGATAACATAAAATTTTAGATAATTACTTTTTATAAAATTAAAAAAAAATTTTTAAGTTTATTTATTTATTCTGAGAGAGACAGAGACAGTGTGAGTGGGGGAGGGGCAAAGAGAGAAGGAGAGAGAGAATGCCAAGCAGGCTCCGCGCTATCAGTGCAGAGCCCTATGCAGGGCTCGAACCCATGAAACTATGAGATTATGACCTGAGCTGAAACCAAGAGTCAAACGCTTACTGAGCCACCCAGGCACCCCAAAATTTAGATAATTATTATTATTTTTAATGTTTACTTACTTTTGACAGAGAGAGAGAGAGAGACAGAGCATGAGTAGGGGAGGGGCAGAGAGAGAGGGAGACACAGAATCTGAAGCAGACTCCAGGCTCCAAGCTGTCAGCACAGAGCCTGATGCAGGGCTCGAACTCCGGACTGTGAGATCATGACCTGAGCTAAAGTCAGATACTCAACCAACTGAGCCACCCAGGCGCCCCAAATTTATATAATTACTTAAGTAGACTTAAGAATTAAACATGAATGGGGAAGAGAAACATTTGGTTGGAGATATTTATATACAAATGGGGAAATGTTAGAAAACAAGTAAAATCCTAAAAATATCTATGCACTAATCTCCATAAAAATGGGACAAAAAAAGATTTTTAAAAACCCCACAAAGCTCCCACCCCCAAAACAGATAATGTAAGAATTAGAACTCTTCTAAAACTAAGTGTAATAGGGGTGGCCGGGTGGCTCAGTCGGTTAAGCGTCTGACTTTTTAGCTCACGTCACAATCTCCTGGTTCGTGGGTTTGAGCCCCATGTCAGGCTCTGTGCTCATAGCTCAGAGCCTGAAGCCTGCTTCGAATTCTATGTCTCCCTCTCTCCCTGCCCCTCCCCCACTTGTGCTGTCTTTCTCTGTCTCAAAAATAAACATTAAAAAAGAAAAAAAAAGCCTAACTATAATAATGATTTACCAGTGTGATGAAATGTCTTAGGCACAACTAACATTACGGACTATTCTGCACACTACTGGCATTAGCATTTCCTTTATAATCTACCTACACTGACTCTTTTTGCCTCATTTTAACCCACTGAAATCATGGGTTTGATATGCTAATTTTTTCTCTAGTAATGTGCAAATGTGGTATTTTGCTTGCTTTTGACTAGGAAATGCAACAGGAGACAACTATACTCCCCAAACGTTCTCTTACCCGAAACAGCCACTTTAACACAGGTATGGGACACTGGACATAGTGATAAGCAGAGGTAAGGAAGCCTTGTGTTGTCAAAAAAATTTGATCTGTTTTTCCTGATCTGAAAAAACAAAATGAAATTAATGACTGTTACTTTCACGGTAAGAAACTTCTACCACCATCACATCTGACATTATAGGGAAACGAGCAAGCACACCATCCTCAGTCCTTGGAGGTGGACTCTACCCCAATATGGATGGGTTACTCATAAAGGAAATTCAAGTGCTAGCCTAAAGCTGATCCAGTCTGTTGGCCTACCTCCAGATTTATGTGGTGGACAAATCTACACTAGCTGGCAGTGTTGAGAAAGTATCAAGCTTAGCGCATCATCTGCTTTTGCCAGCTTGGGTTTGTACTTCCAAAACCTCACCACCGGAATTAATGTGATCTCTCTGGATCTGAGATTTCATGCACTGAGAGAAATTAGACCAGTTTGGGCATTGTGGTACAGACTGGTAGCTGCCCATCCCAATACCTATTCTTGCCTTTCCTCCTGGCAACTGAACACTGATTTTGATCTAGGTACACTTGCTGCCTGAAACAAAAATAATTTCCCAGTCTTCCTTATTAATTAGGTGTGGCCATGTTGACTAAGTTCTACCTAAGTAGCCATAAGTAGAAATGTGTGGGATTTCTGGGAATTTGAATGTAAAGACTGGAATACCAGTAGCACTTGAGGCAACCAGGTGCTAAGGGTGGTGGAAAAGAAAGATTATATGGTGGAACACCAGTCCTGGACTTCCTACCTCTGAACTTCTTTCACATAAGAAAGGAATATACTTCTTGTTTAAAGCCCCTGCTATTTTGACAGCTGCTGTTATTATATGCTAATCTTAATCCCAACTAATCTTTATTAGTTAGGCATGTAATATGCCAAGAGACCATCTTACACTGATTCCATAATTAATAAAACACAAAAAACAATAGTAATGAGGATTAGGAAACTGGATAGGTTATCACAGAAATTAATCTTTTAGGAGATTATGCCAGTTAGAACTCCTTTAAGGAAAATTTTTATATGGGAAAAAGTAAAATGTTTTTCTATTTTTCTACTTACTTAAGAATAAGCTTTTCTACAGCGCTCTGTCCTATAAAGCCAGAGTCTCTTAAATCCAAGGTATACTGATTGAAAATTTTTCCGGAATTGAGGAAATTAAATATTTCTTCACCTGGGTGATGATCAGGAATAGCATCAATTGTAACTGAAAATTTCTTTAGAAATTCCCTGGAATAAAAAAAAATTATTGAATACCAGACAGTTACACTGTATATGGTTTTGTATTTAAAGGCTGGGTACAAAGAAAACTTTTCTTGGGAACAATGTTAATTCCAGATAAGAAGACTAGCATGAGAACATGTGTTTTGTTCCTCCCACTTTTCGCTAGTAGTTAGTCCAAAACCAGTAAATGGGTCTGTGTGAAAAGAAACCATAACCAGGAGAAAAGACAAAAATGCAACTTGGCCTTAACATCTACCCTTCAAACTCATCATGGATGGATTAGAAAACCACCACAGATTACTAAGTAAATAACCCATCAAAGGTCCATTTATTTCACACAAAATTAAAAACATGTAAGCTTTAAATAGAGTATACATTATGAAAAATGCTATACCTGTGCTCTTCTAAGAGGCCATCCTCATCATCTGTACTGTCTTGATCTCCAATTCTGATGGGGGATTTAATACCTCGGCCCTGCCTTATGTCTTCCTGTAGTTGCTTCTGCAGTTCATCTAGCCTGAGAATTGAAAGAACGTTACAGTCAATGGTTTACCCTAAAAATAACTTTAGTTTATGCCTAAAAGCAGCACCAAAAGATAAAACACAACCTGACCATGTTAATCAGGCTTTCTAGCAGCATCACTGTCATCTTCACTAGCATCACAATAGCTAACACTGAGCACTTACTACGTGACAGGCATGTACTAAGGACTTTATGTATTAATTCTTTGCACCCTCACAACAACCCCATGTAGTAGTTTATTATTACCCATTTTATACATGAGGAAACAGACTTTAGGAAAGCTAATTTGCTCAAGCTCACAATGCAAGGAGCTGGGATTCAAAGCCAGAGAATCTAGCTCTGCAGTCCTGGCTTATACTGCTTGCCAGGAATAAGCTATTTTAATCAAGGTCCTTACTCCCAGCTCCCGTCCCACAGTAGATGAGTATAAGACAAGAGTAAATGAGCAGTAAATATAATGCTCTATCAATACAGGAAAGAATCGATCATCACATCAAACTAGCATCTTTGCCTCTGGTCTGTACAACATTCAATTTAAATAAACCACTTCAGATCTGACATCACAAATCACACGAATTCATGAAATGTTTAAAAGAATTTTATAATAGAGATAATTTCTCTAACTAAATGTAGAAAAGGGAATACTTCTGACCTACTAATTGTAATTCCTATGGTTAGCTAACTTGTTTATCAAGTTTGGGACACATCTATACTCACTTCAAGTCAGCTGAGCTTTTAGTGAAATTCTCTGGGGTAGTTTTGAGGATATTCCTTAAATAAGGAATATATTTTTCCCCTCATTAGCAAAATCAGTTTGCAACTAGTGACGCAAATTTTATTAGGGCCATTATGATCCTCAACTTTTTGGTTTCTGTGTGTGTATATGTGTGTGTGTGAGAGAGGGAGAGAGGTACAGTGACAGAGAGAGACACATAATTCTACACTTCTTCCTTAAGAGCAACTTGATGTGGAAATACCATGTCTGGCCATGCTGGTTTCAAAATTTGGACTAGGTGAACATAGGAATATTTTAAAAAGTTCTACCCATGCAAACAAAAAACCCCCAAACCACTCAATTAAAAAATGAGCAACGGATCGGAATAAACATTTCTCCAAAGAAGCTATACAAATGGCTGATAAGGACATGAAAAGATTCTCAACATCATTAGTTATTAGGAAAGTGAAAATCAAAACTATAATGAGGAACCACTTCATCCTCATTCGGATGGCTATTACCAAAAAACCAAAAAATATCAAGTCTCGGTGAGGATGTAGAAAAACTGGAACCCTTGGGCACTGCTGGTGGGAATGTAAAATGGTGCAGCCACTGGGGAAAACAGTATGGCAATTCATCAAAAAATTATGTATAGAATCACTGTATGATCCAGCAATTCTACTTTTGGGTATGTACACAAAAGAATTGAGTAGGGACTTGAAGAGATATTTCTACATCATGTTCACAGCAGCAACACGTCCAACAGCCAAAAAATTGAAGCAATTCAAGTGTCCATCAAAGGATGAATGGATAAATAAAATGTGGTATATACATACAACAGAATATTATTCAACCTTAAAAAGGAAGGAAATTGATACATGCTACAACACAGATAAACCCTGAAGACTCTATGCGAAGCAAAATAAGCCAGTATGAATGGACAAATACTGTATGATCTCATTTATACGAGGTACCCAGAGTAGTTAGTTTCATACAGACAGAGAGCAGAATGGTAGTTGCCAAGGGCTGGGAGAAGAGGAAGATGGGGAGTTATTATTTAATGGGTATGGAATTTCCATTAGGGAAGATGAAAAAAAAAGTTCCGGAGGTGGATGGTGGTGATGGTCGCACAACAATGTGAATGTACTTAATGCCACTGAACTGCTCATTTAAAAATGATTAGAATGGTAACTGAAGTTATCTGTACTTTATCACAATAAAAAAAAATGCACAAAAAATTCCTCCCCATACTTTTGATCAAGAATTTCAGCTACTAGTTAGATTCTAGTTGTGGTAAGTGGAAAGGAATTTGTATTATTACTGAATGCAGTAAACCACAAAAACCTGAGCTTTTCACCCAGCCTGTGAACAAGAATACTTTATTTCTAACACAATTGACTGCAAAACTGCGGTAATAGTACTAGCGCAAAATGCGAATTTCTCATGATTTTTTAAGGTAAACTGAAAGCCAGCCACGCAAATAAGGAGAACGTTAAATTTAGCAAGGTAGTCACGATGCTAACTAACCTTTGAGTGTCTTCCATCTCTTTCACTAGACGTTCTAAAGTATTTGTATATGTTCCACTATGAACATGTTCCTAAAACAGAAGAAAATTTAAGGATACTTCATAACATATCTTAGAAGAACTGGGATGTTTTAAGTTATTCAGAGTACTAAAGAATATTTTCTCTTTTAATAACCTAGGCCAGGAGGATACCTTTCTTAGAGAATTTTCACCATCATGCTTTAAATCTATTATTTTGTACTGCAGGCAATTTGATTTTACCACTTATTAGGAAAGGCACTACTTACAAAACCCTGCCAGCCTTAGGAACTGACTGTAAACACCCAAGGGCTCCATGGCTACCCTGTCTTTATTTTTAAATTTTATTTTAGTGGAATCAAACTACCAATTTTTAGGTGTTACCATGGAACATTAACACCTTCCCCACCAAATTTTACAGACATACTAGAATTTAATGCAGCTTATCCCCAAGATAGAATGAAGCACTTTATAAATAAAATTGCACACCACAATTAACAACATTTCTACACTCTACCTTCATTTACAGCAGTGGTCTCCAAAGCAGGGGGTGTGCAAGGTGATCCATTGGGGTGCAGGAAGAAAATAATAGAACTTCTATTTATATGGAACTTCTATAGAAACTCCAGTAGAACTTAGCCTATAGTAACTTCTACATAACTTCTAAAGGAAAATACTTTTCTCTTCTTCCTTTTAAATTCTGTTTTTGTATATATTTTAGCAAGTACACAGTAGTATAGTGGTACATGTATATAATCTATACGTATACATATATATTGGAGTACATGCTTAAAAATTTTTTTTTACTAATAGAAGTGTGTATGATCTAAAAAGTTTGGAGACCACTGATTTACAGTAATAAAACTAAAGATATGGGAAACCCATTACAACCAAACAAGAACTATACCAGTTTCAGTCCAATTATGAATCACAACAAATACTAAATTTTAAAATAAGTTCTAACCATTTATCCCTCTACTAATCAATCTTTCCCTCTTCAAGTAAAGATAAATGTCACAGAACTACTTACTGTATAGTCTGATGACTGAGATCTAAGCCCCTTGGAAAGAGCAGGAGGCTTTCCTGTAGTTGTGGGAGTCTGATTGAAGTTCAAAGCCATTATTTCTTCCAGTGATTTTAGTGTTTCCTCTTCCTCATCACTGTCTAGGTTGTAACCTAAACTTTCTTCATCACTATCAAAATCACCCCTTAGTTTTCTTTTCAGTGCACTGCTACCTGCATTGGAATTTCCTGAACTCTCTTTATCTGAAGGGGCTTTATCTGAAGGTGCTGTAGGGCTTGGGATACATGGCACAACTTCCAAAGCGGCTGGGGGAGACTTTGTAGGAGTGCCATATTCTGAATGCAAAGATCCCCCAGAAATTTTCCCTGAAGATACATTAGAATCAGCTTTATCAGTCTTTGCTTTGTGTTCCTTGTGTTTGGAGGACTCTGTAGAATGCCCAGAACATTCTTTAGATGAGGAACGCTCTTTTTCTTTTTTAGGAACTGGAAGAGTGCAATTTTTAGCATTTAATGGTACCCGAGAGGAACCAGCACTTGGAACATGGGAAAGTAAAGGTAGAAGTTTTGTCTCCTTTGATGCCACAGAGCTAGCAGGTTTATTTTTCTGAAGGCTGCTAGCTTTTTTATCGGCAGACTTTTCCTGAGGTAAAGATAAGTGGGGTTTCTGCATCTTAGTCTCTTTGGTACTTGCCACACGGATTTGGTCACTATTCCTGGAAGAATGGTGGCCAGAATTTGAAGGTGTCAAGCCTCCAGAGGAGCGATCAACTTCTTCACTGGGTTCCTTGGATATATCTTCCAAGCGCAATACATCCCCAGGTGTCTTCAGTGCAATATGTTTTATAAATTTCTCTCTCTGATGTGATCCGTCAGGACGCTTCTCAAGGAAGGACTCTTTTACTTTTGGCATTATAGATTCTCTTGTGCTTTTCAGATCTGAGTCCACAGAGTTCCTTTTTCTTTTGTCAGGGAATTTATTCTGCTTAGACCCTGCTAAAATTTAATTTTTGCCAGATTAGTGAAAAGTATATTTTCCTATCTTAGTAAAGTTTATTCAGTGAGTGTTTAGAACACTCCAACAAAAAGCTTAAGTTCTAAAAGTTTAGGCTGAGATCGTTTAACATATGTAGGATAAGGAAAAAGAGTTCATACTACCATTTATTTCATTAATAATAAATACTGGTGTCTTAAGAAATTTAAAGCTAATGACAATGCTCATTTTCATTCCAAAGCTATTAAAAGTTTATCACCCAAACAAAATTTAAGGTGCTGCTCCCCAAACACAAAAATTGCTTATCTGTATCATGGAAAGGATTGGAAAGGCACTTTCCCTCAAAGTTCAGATATTCTTTCTTAGACCAAGGACTCTCTGCTTCCAGAAATGAAATACTTCTACATCTAAATTTATAGTACCTTAAAACATGTATACAATCACTAGTTGAAAGCAGACAAATTTTAATTTCTCAATTAAAATAAATCCACCCAAGTTTCTCTCGCCAGTGTTTCATTTTTCCTGTGCATCCTTCTAGTCTTCAGCTGAGTTATGAGTTGTGGATGAATTCTGGAAAATGACTCCCAGAATCTCTGACTTTAACTCGAAACAGGATCTTTACAGGGGTAATCAAGTTAAAATGAGGTCATTTGGGTGGGTCCTAATGCAGTCATAACTGGTGTCCTTAGATAAAGGGGAAATTTGCAATCTTTTTTTTTTTTTTACATTTCATGCCATGAATTCATAGGGAATGGATTGCAGCACCTCAAGCTCCTTTCCATCGGTTCTCACAAAGACGTGCTTCTCTGGGCGGAGCAGGGAGGCGTTTTAGTTGAACCCAAGTACCTTTCTCTTTGGGTTCCTTCAAAAGGCGAAATTTGGACATGGAGACACACTTGAAGAGGGAAGATGATGTGAAAACACACAGGGAAAAGATGCCATGTGATAGGAGTGCTGCATCTACAAGTCAAGGAATGCCAAGAATTGTAGGCAAACACCAGAAGCTAGAAAAGGCAAGGAAGGATTCTCTCCTAGACTGGTTAGAGCACGGCCCTGCTAATAATCTTAATTTTGGATTTCTAGCTTCTAGGACCATGAGAAAATAAATTTCTGTTGTTTTAAGCCACCTAGATTTAGGAGCTCCACCCAGAAGACCTTTAGTAAAGCATATCTATTTGAGTTAACCAAGTTTAAAAAATTTCTCATTGTATTTAAAAGTGTGATGTATAGGTTCATAGGATTGAGCCCTGTGTCGGGCCCTGCACTGACAGTGCGGAGCCTGCTCGGGATTCTAACCTTTGCTGTTGCCCCCACCCCCAAATAAATAAATAAATAAATAAATAAATAAATAAATAAATGAAGTATCATTAATTAAAACCCGTTATTCATTAAATATTACTATTTACATAATCAGTATTCCCCAAATCAAGTTTCTCTCTGCATATGGGTAGATGTCCTCAAATCATCAACAGTTTAAGAAAATAAAATAATTCAAGAGTTAAAAGCAATTATTTGGGTAATTTAATACAGAATCTGAAAAATTCAATTTATAAACATGAAAAATCAATTAATAAACAAATGCTGCTATCTCCATTTTTCTCCAGATATTTCCTATTACCTGAAAAAACCATCCTATGCCCACTCAGTTTACTGGGTTAACTGTCATATAAAAAAGAACAGGAGTCCCTTAGAGTACAGGATTAGAAATCACATAACCAAGAAAAAGAAGATTTGGGGTGGATTTACACTGATAATATTTCAACTTTGAGGTTACAAAAAAAGATACCTACAGAACCGCCAGTATGAATTCAGTTCCATTCTCCTAGAGAAATCAATTTATATACAGCTAGAAATGAGGAGAAATTCCTGCTTTGCTCAAGAATTGAAGACCTGACCAGGAGGAGAGAGAAACTGTTTTTGGGCAAAGTTTAGGAAAAAGCAGCTTATTAAGAGCTTCTGACACCTAGAATTAGAGGACGTTGAACTGGTACCGTAGGTAGGCTCCCCTTCTGCAAGTTCTCTAGGGCAGTGGGTTACCTGCATGATTCTTTTTGCACTGCTTGTACAAACTGTAGACCGTTTAAGCACATTTCAAATATCTGTTAATATATATATAAAATAGACAGGGATTGAGTTTGTAAATACAAAAAAGGTAAAAACCCAAATGTTCATTAATAGAAGATAGGTCATTAATAAATTATAGAATAAGTTGGACCTCAGGATGCAGCACAAGGACAGGACTCTGCAAGACCCCAGGGCTAAATGCCTTTAGCAACATTTCTGACATCTTTTAACTTGTGTGTGATTAATAAAGGTGTGATTATATATATCACCCTCACAACTGAGAAGTATAATAGCAGTAGCATTCTTCATGTTATCTAGAGTGAAAAAGCCCTTTATGTCCTTTATATTCTGTTGATGGTCAAATGCAGTATAAATGTGTATTTATTAAGAATGCAATACCATAAGGGGCACCAGGGTGGCTCAGTTGGTGAAGCATCCAACTTTGGCTCAGGTCATGATCTCATGGTTCATGAGTTTGAGCCCTGCACTGGATTCCACGCTGACAGTGCGGAGCCGGCTTGGGATTCTCTCTCTCCCTCCCTCTTTCAAAAATAAAGAAATAAACTTAAAAAAATAACATAAATTTTTAAAAAGTATAAAACCATAATTAATGATTATGAAACATGCAAAGATATTAGAAATAAAAATATAAGTGAAGGCAACCATCTTAAATCTGCCTGTGACAATATGCAGAAAACATCTTTTTCAAGCACTGTTCAAAAACTTCAGTATGTGGGTTTGTATAAATAAAACCACTGCAGGCAACACTGATGAAATTTGTAACCCATGAACTGAAGAGAATTTTTATCTTAGTCATCATCAGAGAGAAAAAAAGCTGAAGACCTTGGTGGCAACACCACCACCAGCAGCCCTTTATGTTGGCAGAGCAAACCTAAAAATATTTTGTTCTTCTGCTCACCTCAGTGCAAAGTGATCATTTATTACAAATGTGTAATACCGTGAGTACAGGAATAATCTCATTGCTAAGAAATTATTGTTCTTGTACTTCTTAATGTCAAAATTCAATGAAATTTGATCACTAAAACCAACAATAATGTAAAAATTAAATAAAAAATTGGGGCGCCTGGGTGGCTCAGTCGGTTGAGCGTCCGACTTTGGCTCAGGTCATGATCTCTCAGTTCGTGAGTTCGAGCCCCGCATTGGGCTCTGCGCTGACAGCTCAGAGCCTGGAGCCTGCTTCAGATTCTGTGTCCCTGCCCCTCTCCGCCCCACACCTGCTTGTGCTCTCTCTCTCTGTCTTTCAAAAATGAATAAACATAAAAAAGATTTTTAAAAATTAAATAAAAACTTTAAAAACCACATAAAACTTCAAATTTATTCCTGTATTCTAGAAGCTCCTTCTATGATGGTAAACTATGGTTTCGGATTTTAACACCTGAGATCACCTGGTCAAAATGCAATGTACCTCTAGAATATATAAAAAACAGAATTTTACATGAGGGGCACCTGGGTGGCTCCATCAGTTAAGCATCTGACTCTTGATTTCAGCTCAGGTCATTATCTCATGGTTGTGAGATCGGGCCCTGTATTGGGCTCTTCGCTGACAGCCTGGAGCCTGCTTGGGATTCTCTCTGTCCCTCTCTCTGCCGCTCCCCTGCTTGTGCTCTCTCTCAAAATAAATAAACTTAAAAAAAAAAAACTAAGAGTTTTACATGAAACCTGAAGAACAAGGAGTCACAACTGTCTCTCTGTACCTGTTTTTTCATTTCTAAAAGTATCTTAAAAAGATGTGAAGATCAAACAAGTTAAAAGCACATAGAAGAGGGCATGGCACACAGTAAGTGCTCAATAAACCTTGGCTATTATCATTATGTCCACTGTATCTTACTGAGTGTAGAAATCTGTAAAATCCATTTTTCAAAGTTTGTAATCATGGCAGAAAAAAATCTGATACATTAGACTATTAATGGTTGTTATTTCTAAGGGCCTTTCATTTTCTGTTATAAATTTCTGCAAGTGTTTGAGTTTTATACTGTTCTATTTTCTAGTTTAAAAAAAGATAAAGATACTTTAGGAATTACTGAATTAACACTAGCTGTTTGTTATTATGTTATTTGCTCAGCCAACAGATACTAGAAGTACAAACCAGTTATCATATAGGTGTCCTTGGAATTTGATATTAAAAAGGTATCTTAGTATTTGAAATATTAGGATAACACTGTTTTGGATCATGATAGCAGTTTCAACTTTATACAAAGCATCTATAATACCAAGACCTCAGATAGTCCATAATTCCAATAATGTAAGATTATGCTGCTTAATGTAGGCAAGATTCAGCAGAACACTGAATACCAAAATGAGAAACATGTTGCCAGGAACTCTTAAAAGAGGCAAAAAAGTCAAGACAAACCATGGGCTACACAAACTAAATTCAAGGACTATTCCTTTTCAATGTAATTTTACCAAACTCGTAACTAATCTGAGACATTCAATTCGCCTCTAGGAAGCCAACTGTGCATTTAAACAAATTTGTTTTTAAAAAGTGCCACTGACGTACAATTTTATTTAAAAATTAATAAATTAATTTTGATTCTACCTGAAGCAGGTTCCCATGAATCAGAAGAGGCTCTTTTCCTTGAGAAATGTCCATTTTCCTTTTAGCAAAATGAGAAAAAATTAATTAGGAACTGGGGCCAGTAAAGAATATGAACTTTTCTTCCTAACATCTAAACACAGATTTCTAGACCAAATAAAGCAAGCACTTCATTTGGAGGTAAACTCAAACTTTTATAGTAAAATATTTTAAACTCTTAAAGTTTTACAAAAACGAAGGGCCTTTATATCATAAAAAGGTAAAAATGCCATAAAAAATAAAGCCAGTTTTCAAAATACAAATTTAGGGATTTATATTAATTCAAGATTAATATTAGAGCACTATACCATTATTTTGATAGAGAAACAGTAAGCCTAATATTTGCCAATTAAACAGATACAACTTACTCTTCAATACTTCAAGTGCTGATGCACCACCAAACACTGAAATCTCAGGATGGAGCAAATGTTACAAACCTCCACGGATTGTTAGCAAGTCTCCCTGGTAAAGACCCCAAACTCCTTGCAAACAAACCCTGGAGTTTACAAATACATTTTCAAGCAATATATAAGGCAACAATCTCCATTCACTCTTAAAGTGTCATAGTTTGGTTTACTTTTGGTCTATCTGGTTTTAAAATCTCATAGCATCTTAACACTGCCTTTTCTTGGTATCTGATCTTCCTTTATTCCATCTGTACATAGAGAGGCTCTATGAAACAGAGGTATTTATCTTTCTAAGGGAGAGGGTCACCTTTTATGCTAATCTAAAGTTGGTCTATTTTCAAGGGAATACGATGAAGTTAAAATATATCTGGATAGCTTTCTAAGTGTTATCATCTAAGTTGTCTCAGACAACTTAGGACTTCTAAGGAATCTATATTCCTTAGGACTTCTATATAATCTAAATCAGTGATTCTCAAAACTTTAAAGTACATCAGAAGCACCCAGAAGGCTTGGTAACTGCAGATTGCTGGACTCTTAGCTCCAATTTCTGATTGAGTCTAGGGTTAAGCCTGAGAATTTGCATTTCTAAATTCCCAGGTGATGCTGATATTAGCCCGGGGACCACATTTTGAGAACCTGTTCTAAACCATTTCCTACTATTTCAGATTTTCTATTCCTCAAATATTTCCTTTCAGCACAGCCTCACTTAAAAATGACTATACTTGCCTAAAAAAAGAATGCTTACTTCCTTGATTAAGAAAGATTTTTTGTTCCCAGTCTGAAAAAATTAAAGGCAAGAAATACCGCTTTACTGAGTCCTACGGACAGTTGGGACGAAACCTAATGTAATTAGCTTTTAAACAAGCCGTGTATCAGTATTTCCTGAACAAAAGCTACCAATGTAATGTTAAAAAATATTAAATATATGAAATGCTTTTAGATTTAGTGTTCTAAATATAATAAAGCAGCAACCAAGCTAATTCAGTAATTACTACACATACCAGGTTTGAAAGATTACTCTTTCCAGGTGTGACATCATTCTGTTTACTTTGTTCCTGCCTTGGTTTACATTTTCTTTCTATACTAGAGGATTTTAAGGAAAGATTGCTTGCTTTTGAGAAGGAATTTTCTGAGTTGATTCTCTGCTCCATTTGCTCCCTCCTCAACTTCTTTAGTTCTCTTTCTCTGCAGTAAGAAGCTAATGACAACTGGAACTTAGCCCCCAAAGGACTTTCTCCTGGGTGGTGCCTGGACAGGCTGCTCCTGCTGCTAAGACTTCTAGAGCTGTTCTTGAAGATGTCAGCTTCTGTCACTGTGGCCTGCTTTTTGGAATCTGCACTGGTCTTGTCTCGATCTCTATCATTCTTCTCCCTGCTATTTTCATGAATGAACAGTGACTTCCTTCTCTCTGGAGATCGATGTTTTTTCTTCAGTGTCTTCATCTCCTTTGACAAGCAATATGGAGGAACATAGACTTTTGTAACTGCCTTTGGATATTTGGTGGCTATTGACACACAAGGTCGACGTGACTCATGTATACCACGATCTTTATGGTGCTCTTTAACACCTTTCATGAAAGCCTCTAAAATAGTGCTCTTTTCTGATGGCATCCTTTTGGGTTTGGATTTTTTTGGTGAGGATAGTTTCCTTTCAAACTGTTCTGTCCCAGTGATGGAGAATCCACTTCCTCCATATTTGATGTCTGATTTTTGTGGAGAATCCAACATATGTCTGTCTAAACGGCCAATTAAAACACAAATTGCATGTTATTAAAAGTAACACAATCTATTACATTTTGTATATTTATTTAAGTTAATATTTAAAATACTAAACTATAACAAAAACTTTCAAATCAATATTTAGATGATGATACACATTTTATGGGGGGGTGGGGATTAAGACATGGCTTATTATTTAATAACCTTACTTTCATAAAGCTCCCTTTTGCTACATCTTGTAAGCTCACTGTGGCTCCGTTTATAAAATGTTATTAGAGGACCAAAATAGTATGCATTATGAACATTATTGACTGGAATATTTTAAATGTAAGCATAACAGCAAAAAGTTTCCTCATGATGCTTAGAACTGGCTTATCTTTGTAAAAAACACTGCATCTTCATATTTTCAATTTGAACATTAGGTTTAATCAAATAAGAGCTGTTAGAGAAATTTAAAAATTCAATCTATCTCTCTCCTCAAAAGATCCTGCAAAAAATGCATTAATAACATACATACCTTGTTTTGAAGCTGGTTTGAAGAAATCTATAATTGACTGCTTCCTGAAAATAAAAGCATAACTAATATGGTATCACATAAGTAAATATTAAAACCTCAATAATTCAGATTAAGGGGAGAATACTAGTTGGTTTACAGGATATAGATTTGATTTCACTACCTGGTTTAATCAAGTTCTGACAATGGCAGGAATGCTTTGCTAAGCTGATTATAATAAACTGAAAATATAGTTTGCATTTCCTGTAGGAGTAAATTTATAAAAGCACAACTGAGGTTTATATAATCTATAGTACCAAAATAAGATTGGAGTATGGATCCAGTATGGAATTGGTAGTGTCCTTCCTAGGACTGACAAGCTTACTGCTACGTGGTAGAATAAATGATTTTGAGGGGATCTGATCCTATTGCTTGGTATCTCCGGTGTCTGGTACAAAATAATGCTCAATAGATGTTTTCCAAACGAATAATGGAGATTATAAAAACAGACTAAAACCTAAACAGACTCAAAACAAGAGTAAATGGTAGAATGGCAATATTGGTGATTTGGCCCATCTGGGGAGGCAGCTGAATTGAAGGGCATGCTGGCCCAAAGGCAAAAAGGATTAAGTACCAAGCTTATACTATCCTCTTTATGTACTACAGTAAGATGTTAATCTAAGTAACAGCAAAAATTAGAATGAGTCTTCAGGACTAAACAGTGTTTCAAATCTTATTTTTTATCTAGGAATTCTTAAGGTATTTACAAAAATAACACACTGCCTGGAGAAAACACGAAACAGAGAAAAGGAAGAAAGTTAACAATTACAAAAACCGAATTGTTTTAAGGATTTCTGCACTTTACAGTAAAAGAAAGTGAATCGTATTACCGGAATTTGTACTCCGATTTATATTTCTAGAGTTATTTGTCAGCGGCACAAAAAGGAACGTCATATGTAGAGCAAAAAGTTAACTTCCTGCCAAAATCCTGCTAAAATGTATTCATTTTACTGAAAGAGAAGCAGTATATGACCAGTTTCCCTAAACATTTATCCACTATGAGGTGGGAATACTCAGAGAAAACTTGAACAATCCAAGTCCCTTGGACACTTTACAGGTCACATTAAAGGAGCCACATCCATCTACAATGGTTTACTGAGAATCCACATGTTTATGAGATAGATGTTGGTTGAAAGGCTAACTCGTTATGAAATGAATAGGAGTGACAGACTAAGGAAGAATTTATGCATCTGTTTGCATATAATAAATTATACCAGCCAAATTAACTCCAATGGAGAATACAGTTAGAAATGCTAGAGGTTCTGCAAAGGAGGAAAGGAGAGGATGTTCTCAGTTACTGGGGGAGGAAAGAGACAGGAAAGGATTAAGCGGCAGCTAATTCAAGACTATACTAAATATGCCTTTACATTACTTACTAAATAACGTTCTATCTCTTCCCAAAATATGAGATCCCAGGCTCCTTTTTGACTAATACACCAAAGAGAAAAATGGTTTTGGGTAAAACGTACAAGAAATCTGTAAAATAATCATGAATGTAACTTTCAAGTAGGAACAGTTGCCTAATTTCATATGCACAGAAATACCCATTAGTTATTTATAACTAGCTTTAAAAAATTATAACAGCTCACAAGCCCTTATCTGAAACTTTTGGGGTCAAATGTATTTTTGAATTTTTAATTTACTGGATTTTAGAAAGGGGGTAACTTAGATGCATTATGTAAAGTCCCCACCGGGTGTGACACTGCACCCCCAAAGCGAACGCATCAATATTTCTCTGGCATATAAATACACTTAATGAGATAATGACCATATACAGCTTTCCATTAGTTCTAGTCAGGTTTGGCGGCCAAGTAAGATGTGGTGCCAAACTTACTGACAACTTTTGATTTTCATAGCACTCCGGCTTTCGTAATTGAGATAAGGGATTGTAGACCTGTAGCACAATATTAGAAGATAAAATTACTGTTAAATTTAAGTTACAAGCTTTTTAAAACTTAAAATAAAAAAGACAGTACCAAGTGCGTAGAGAATTTAAACATATTTTATTGTCAGAGGATGTCATTTGATAAAATTCCCCATCTCATTACATAGCTCCCACAAAATCTTCACAAGGTACCTAGCCTCTTGGAGAAGCGTAGTTACTGAAGGAAAAAACATCACATTCCCGATCGGCACGTTCCTTTTAAGTATGAATGATCGTGTATACTGGGCTATAAAGTAATTCGTGGAAGGGTTTCCCTCGTCCATCGTACATAATTTCACCCACGATTTAGAAAAGATTTATACTGTTAAGCTACTACGATCAGAACTGACAACGTACAGAATAACCCACCTAAATATGCACTAAGCAGTTAGGGCCCCGGGTCCACCATCGTAAAGGACAAAAATCACGTTCTACCTAAGGCGGGCTCTCCGTAGCCATCCCGGCTTTGGTCACTGAACGGAGACCTGCATCCCAACTACAGAAAAGGAAACTCGAAGTCCCAGAAGGCCCCGCGCGGAGGCGGGGCAGGGGTTTGCCAGGCCGCAAAACGCCGAGGCCCGAAGCTCGCGGAGGATGGCGGGAACTGAAAGAGCGGGCGTCCGCAGTCCTCCCTCATACCCTTGCCCCCGCGACCCGGCCCCTTCTCCAGCCCTCTGCACGGTACCTGTCCCCAGGACTCTTTGTTCTCTTTCCCGCTGCAGCAGGGGCGGTACTACCGGGTCTCAGATGGCAGCGCGGGGGCGACGACCCCGGGGCTGGGGATGAGGGGAAACCTGGCCTAGCGGGCATGCAGCGCCTTGTCATGTCGGCGCCGCTGGCGACGGCGGCATGAGCTGTGGCTGGAGAAGTTGGGTGCGTGGTTGCCGTCTTGCTGCTGGGACTCGGGGAGGCTGTCGGAGCAGAGTTGGGCGGCACCCCCTTCTCTCTTCATGGCGGTTCTCTCTCTTCGGAAGTGACTCCTGTGTGAGCGGGAAGGAACCTCAGGACCGACAGGGGGCGGGTCTTACTGGAAGGGTCGCATTCTGACTGGCTGGCACGGCCGTCACTCCGGTAGTGGCGCAATGGAAAGCCGCAGCCTCTCAGGAGAAGGCGGGGTTTCGAGGAGGGGGAGGGGTAAGAAAACTGCCCCCCCCCCCCCCGTCACGTGCGCGGTTGGTGGGGAGGGCACCGTCGCATCCGGGCCGCGTCGGCCTTGGCAGGCACGCGGGGGCGGGTTGGCGCGGGCCTCTGCAGGCGCTGCGGCAGGCAGCTGGTCGAGGGCGAGGGACGAGGTTTGCAGAAGCAAACCTGAGCCCGGCAGCTGCCCTCAGTGAGGATGGTCAACAGTTGGCCTTCCTGTGTCTTTCAGTTGTGCCGCAGAAATCCCCAGCTGTTCGTTACATCGTCTCTTTCACGTGTTAGGTCAGAGTGCCCAAGTGCTGTCACCATTTCCTTGGTTAATCTGCACAGCCCAATTTGAAGACTTGTCCAGTCTGTGAGAGTTCTTGTTAAGGGCTATGGTGGATGCTTTTTCTCCTTTTTTTCAGAAAGAAAGAAAAACAACCCCAGCGAAATAAAGGCCGTGTTTATTCCACAGAAGCATTTTGTTTCTCAGCTGTTGAAACGAGTTATCCATGAAGTCTCTACAGCCAGATTCCTTGGAGATTTTTTGAAAGGAACATAGGGTCAGCTTTCAATTACCCATGTTAAGTGTGGACAGCGTAGATTAGTGAAAGCTGCCAGCAGTCTCCTGTCCTCCTCCGTAAGGGGCTTGTGCTTTGGAGGCTGTTAGACAGGGTTTTCCTTACAAACAGACTGGTCAGAGTATTTCTGAGCCTCAGTTTCCACATCTGTAAAAGGAGTATTCTACTCATCTATAAGATGAAAATTCTACAATTTTCTGGGAAATTGTAAACTATAAAAGAGATAAGCAGTGTGAACGTCACAGTTCAGAATCTCTCAGGTAATAGGTACTAAACAAATTAGTGTTCCCTTTCCTTTGCTCTTCAGACATACTCTTACACTTGACTATAAAATTTTCCAGGGACAGGTCAGATACTGTTATATTTAATATATTAATAGTTATAAAACATAGTTTTATAACTTTATGCAATAAGTCTTAACCAAAATATCAATCTCCAGGATGCCCAAGCTTTAATTGGCAGGCCTGTTCAAGAATTTAGACAGGTCTTTATATAATAATGTACTAGATGCTTGAAATGTGTTGAATGAATAATGATTTATATGTTTTGTTTATTTAGGGCTTTTTACATGTATTATTTCCTATCTCTTGTATTAGTGCTTTCAGTTGGATGTTTCTACACTGGTAAATTCTTGCTTCTGTAACGGCCCATCTACAAAACACTTAATCCGATTCGTTTCACTGCATGCTCGGTCCATTAAAGAGAGCGATGCATAAAAAACAACATTCTACATGATCAATCAGTTGCTTTTCTTGGATTATAGTATTTGAATCATCTAGCCTCCAAGGTGTCACTTTAAAGTCTGTAGTCATGCTCCCAAACAATAGTTTTCACATTTTCTTAATCTGAGCAACAGATTATGGAGTTAAGTGAGGCAAGAAATCCCTTGATCAATAAATGGAGATGGAGTCATAATGAAAACACAATTTAAAAAATCTCTTCTTAACAGGGAAGTAGTGATCTAAATCCTCAATAAGCATCAAGGCTCTTCTTTCTTGAAGCTGTGTTTGAAAATGATACAGATTTGGTCACAGAGTGAAATATGCTTAACATACTAACTAGAACTGTTGGGAGCCTCTCGGGCACTTTTCCCCCCCAAACAGCGTTGGGCAGTCTATTTTGTGTTTATACCCCTTCTCCCACACTGAACGTATATACGTATATGTATACATATACATATGCCACATGCACGTATGCGCGCGCACACACGTGCGTACACACACACACACACACGGTTCATGTAGGGCTTTTTAATTTGTAGTGGGCCAGAAATAGATATTCAGCAGCTGTACACTAGGTGAAAGACGTTAAAGACCTCAGGTGTTTGCATGTGAGGAGACAAGAGGAGAGTAGAACTGGGATGGGGCTAGGGGAGAGAATGATGAATAAACTAGACAAGACTGAATTCGAGACCTAAGATAAAACTTCAGCCAGGATTGTCTAAAGAATTTGGAGAAATTAAGGCCAGACAGCCATAAAAGGCTAGACCGAAGATTTCTGGGAATGAGGACGGGCATGAGGAAGTAAAGACCGCAGGAAAGGAGTGGCTACTATGCCCGAAGCTTCTGTGGGGTGCAGCTCAGCTCAGCCTGGCATCCTGAACTGTTAAAGACCATTATGAGGAGCCCAGACTCTGGCCTTGATGGGAACGGATGGGGCAGCAGGAGAAACAGTGTTACATGAACAACAGATCAAGTTTGCTGGGAGCATCAGGCCCTACGTGGGAATCCTGAGAGGAGTGATAACATAGCCGATGCCAGAGATTCTAAGCAGTCACAAAAGAGACAACAGCGTGGGCAGATTGACTCACATGGTACCTTAGCAGGCAGGGACTCAAAGAACAAAAGGTCAGTAAGTGACCAAGAACGTTACTAAAAAGAAGACAACTAAAGGAAAAGTAACTTCTCGTTCTACGGTGAGGACATACTTTTGCTCTGAGATTATTACCCTCTGGTAAACTCCGAGGCTCTTGTCGGAGGGTTCTCTAGGACAGGCAGAGAGACAAAGATAGCTCTGGGGCAGAGCTGACTGCCGTTTGGCCAAGACTGGATGTGTGGCGGGGAGGGTAGAGGGACCTGGGAAGGGGGATAAGGAGCAGACCCAGAAAAACAGGAAGTAATTAACTTGAACGCCTGACAGAGAAAGAAAGAGCACGTGATGATCTGAAGAAGGAAAAGCGAGCTCCAGCTTCTCAAGATCCACACAGCTCACTTTGCAAGTGGATGCCGAACTCAAAACTGCCCAAGTGGTTGGAAAAAGCACCGGCCTGGTTTTAAGGGGCTGCTAGGGAAATGCCAAAAGTAATATAACGTACTGTCATGTAATCTAAATTTCCTGGGAATAGCGAGTAACACTCTGCAAAAGCAGATCTGCTGTTGGGGGAAGTACGTTTCTTGTTATTTCATCTTGGAATGTTGCAAGGTAATATTACCTACACTTTAGAACGCAAGTAACATAGTTGTGATTTTTGACATGCCTGAATATGTCCTATACTAATATTTACTTAACGTTTTCACTTAAATCGCTCTTAAACACATTTACTTAGGAAGAAAACTTAAAATCATTCCGTAAGTTAAAAATCAGTATCACCTGGGAAGTGATAACTTTCCAAATGGAAGCAAACTGTAAAAATTAATAAATAAATAATAAATAGAAACAAATATGTCTCCACGTTTCTCCTCAGGTCACCTTGTTTACTAGTGGTGGTAGGCATAGATATTATTCAGACACGTGAGATACAAGAGACTCTTTGGGAAATACTAGTTTTAGGGACTCTGGGCTGTAACCAGGTGTTTTTCAGACTTGGTTAGCAACCATTAGAGGGTTTTGAAATTGATACAATGGGTCACAGACCATACTGAAAAAAAGGTTGGAGAATAGAATAGAGGATACCCGTGAACTGCACATAGTTTATGGTTGTGTGTTATTTTGCAAAACTTTTTTATATGGTAGTGATATAAAAGGTATTTCTGTGGCCCCTCCTATGGTCAGTGGTGGAAATGTTTGAAAGTCCTTGCTGTTATCAGTGTTCATATTTCCCACTTCTGTGTATTGGTGGCATTGAACAGCAGAGGCTGCTTGGAAGAGAAAAGATGGGCTTCCTTTGGTCACTCCTGTGGTTGGGGAGGGTAGGGAGACATAACTCAGGCTCTCCTTATATCCTTTCAAGGCCATTCCCTCCAGGAGTGGGGAGCCTTGTAGAGGGAGGCGGACTGTCTCTCCAAAGGAGCTTGCCTTTACCCTTCCTGGGCTGTAATCGATTCAAGATGGGAAGGAGTAATTGAGGTGGCCCTCTCAGGTCCTGCCTTATGCTCAGTAATCTAGGGACCGTGGATGAGAAATGGGAGAAGGAAGAATGTTGCAAACGAGGCGGAGAGATCCCCTGTGCAACCTGCCCCTCACATAAAACGCCACCACCCGGAACTGGAGAGGGTCTGGTAGGGAGAATACATGTGATCTCACACCTTTGCAGTGCTCTTCCTGGAATTCCAAACACCATGACCCATCAGGTCTTTCTTCTATCTGTCTCTGACTTTCCCTTCAGTCATTCCCCACCAACACTATCCTGAAGCTGTAAGCTTCCACAACACCAAAATACTGAATCTTCTGTGCCAGGCTTCCTGAAGATGTGCTTCCCTTAGCTCCCAAAGAGTTTGTTAAAGATGTAGGACAGCATTTAAAAATCAAGAGATTTCACACAAAATTCCAGATTTCTGGCTTCAACAGGTACAAAGAGGGGTCTCACACTTATGCCTACAGGGGCGAGGTAAATGCATATATGAATCAGGTCCATTCTCCTGACTTTTGTAGAGAACTGGGATCAGAAAATACTTCTTAGGGGGCGCCTGGGTGGCGCAGTCGGTTAAGCGTCCGACTTCAGCCAGGTCACGATCTCGCGGTCTGTGAGTTCGAGCCCCGCGTCAGGCTCTGGGCTGATGGCTCGGAGCCTGGAGCCTGTTTCCGATTCTGTGTCTCCCTCTCTCTCTGCCCCTCCCCCGTTCATGCTCTGTCTCTCTCTCTCTGTCCCAAAAATAAATAAAAAACGTTGAAAAAA
This sequence comes from Panthera uncia, assembly GCF_023721935.1. NCBI lineage: Eukaryota > Metazoa > Chordata > Mammalia > Carnivora > Felidae > Panthera > Panthera uncia. The sequence continues at coordinate 57,418,118 of NC_064818.1, read as the reverse complement.
AATTTTGAAAAAAAAAAAAAAGAAAATACTTCTTAGGACAATACGACGACAGAGGCAAACTCCTATTGGGTCTTAGCATTTCTTCCTCTTCTCTCAGCATCAAAGAGAGAAGCACCAGGCAATGGTGAGGTAAGACACGATACAGGACCACAATAAAAGCCTGCAACCTCCTCTCTGAGCTGCCGTAGATGTCTTAATATATAACCTAATATTTGTTTCTGTAGTCCTATGAGATAATGCTCTCTTAAAGCAAATGTCTCCTGGAACCAAGAGAGGAGAAAATAGAGCTTTTGGTGCTCAGAGAGGTGTTACAGGAAGTTAGCAGGATTCTCAATCAGGGGTTCTTACTTAAAGAAATTGCCACACAGTGGTGCCTGGGTGGCTCAGTCTGTTAAGCATCTGACGTTGGCTCAGGTCATGATCTCATGGCCTGTGAGTTGGAGCCCTGTGTCGGGCTCTGTGCTGACAGCTCAGAACCTGGAGCTGCTCCGGATTCTGTGTTTCCCTCTCTGCCCCTCCTCTGCTCGTGTTCTGTCTCTCTTTCAAAAATAAATAAACATTAAAAATTTTTTTAATAAAAAAAAAGTGCCACATTTTACCTATGATCAATACCTATGGGTATGTATATATGTATGCATTTTTGAGAGAGACACAGCATGTGAACAGGGAAGGAGCAGAAACACACACACACACACACACACACACACACACAATGCAACGCAGGCTCCGGGCTCTGAGCTGTCAGCACAGAGCTCCATGCGGGGCTCGAACTCACGAATTGTGAGATCATAACCTGAGCCAAAGTGGGACACTCAACCCACTGAGGCGCCCAGGCACCCCTTTAAAAAATTTTTTTTTACATTTATTTATTTATTTATTTATTTGAGAGAGAGAGAGAGAGAGAGAGCGCACAAGTCGGGGAGGGGCAGAGAGAGGAGATACAGAATCTGAAGCAGGCTCCAGGCTCTAAGCTGTCAGCGCAGAGCCTGACTTGGGGCTTGAACTCACAAACTGTGAGATCGTGACCTGAGCCGAAGTCGGACGCTTAACCGACTGAGTCACCCAGGCGCCCCTAATACTTATGGGCATTTAAAAGAAGCAGTGGCCAGGGCACCTGGCTGGTTCAGTTGGTAAAGAATGTGGCTCTTGATCTTAGGGTTGTGAGTTCAAGCCCTGTGTTGAGTGTAGAGATTACTTAAAAATAAAATCTTAAAAAATAAAAAATAACAAACGAACCAATGGCCTGTAACTATCAAAAATACAAAATGCACATGTTCTTTGATTCAGCAATTCCCCTTCTTTTAAATTTTTTTTTCAACGTTTTTTATTTATTTTTTGGGACAGAGAGAGACAGAGCATGAACGGGGGAGGGGCAGAGAGAGAGGGAGACACAGAATCGGAAACAGGCTCCAGGCTCCGAGCCATCAGCCCAGAGCCTGACGCGGGGCTCGAACTCACGGGACCGCGAGATCGTGACCTGGCTGAAGTCGGACGCTTAACCGACTGCGCCACCCAGGCGCCCCCAGCAATTCCCCTTCTAACGTCTCTTTAGAAATATACTTCTACATTCACAAAGATGGATCTATAAAGTTATTTGTTGTAGCATTATCAGTAGTGTAAGGCTGAAAGGGAACTAACCAGCCCAGATTCGGGGACAAAACAAATTATGGCACATCCATACAGTAGAATACTGTGCTGCAGGTAGAAAGTCACTTGGAAACCACAGCATCCTTCCAAGACTATTGGTGTATACATGCAAATAACCCCTTTTATTTATATAAGCAATAACATAGTCTATGTATACACAGTAGTATACACCGTTTTGCAACTTAATTTTTTCACTTAATATATCTTAGAGACTATTCCATACCAGTTTATATTGTTGATGAGCGTCAAGAGTTCAGCTAAACTTTGTAATATTGCCAGCTCGGCATCCATTTTGTAGGCCAAGAAGCCTGCAGGGGCCTTGAACTGACATTTACCCTCCCACTCACATGCCTAGAGAACAGCCTGCGAAGTAACAAGTGAATGTAAGTTCCTTATATGACTCCCCAACAGTCCCTGTGATCAACAGTGTCCCCTGCCTTCCAGGGCCTTCCCCTTGTGTGCCTCTTTAATAAGACCCTCGTGAACCTTACCAAAACCCATCTCTTTTGAATTTGAATTGACCAATCTGGCCGTAGCCTGGGAACCCCAAAGGATTCCACCACGGACCCTAATAAAGGCATGTGCTTTAGGTCCTGCTGCTCTGTCTGACTCAGTAGTACAAACATTTGATGCTGGGTTCTCCAACTCTGTGTGTCTTAAACATAACTCCTTTTCTCCCCTCCCCAACTTCCAAATTTAATGCTCTCTCCCCCTGTATTTCTTATCTTAGTGAATGGTGTCATCAGCTCCCCTCCCCCGTCGCCCAAGCCAGAAGCCTGGCAATCCTACTAACCTTCGTCTCTCTCATCCTTAGCCCTGACCTGTCATCAGTCACCAAGTCTTAGTGATTTTGTACCCTAACTATCACTTGTATCCTTTCTTTTCTCTTAATAATACATGCACATACAAAAAAAAAATACATGCACGTACACACACAGAAACATATATTTGGGTCCTTTTAGAAATGTAGAACATAGAGAAAAATACAAAGAAAAATATCATAAACACATATTCACCACCAGACTCACAAACTGTTAACATTTTGCCTAGTTACTTGTCCTCTTTTGTGGTCTTTTTGTTTTTATAATAAAATATCACGGGGACATCTGGGTGGCTTAGTCAGCTAAGCATCCGACTTGGGCTCAGGTCATGATCTCCCCATTTGTGAATTGGAGCCCTACATTGGACTCTCTGGGTTGGTGAGTTCGAGCCCCGCATCAGGCTCTCTGCTGTCAGCGTGGAGCCTGCTTTGGATCTTCTGTCCCCCTCTCTGTCTGCCCTTCCTTCACTCCCACTCTCACTTTTTCTCTCCCAAAATAAAGAAACATTTAAAAATTAAAAAAAAAATCACAGAGGTAGCTGAGTCCTTATTAACAAACACCCCATTTTAATCCCCCCCCCCACTATTGTGGGTTTCAAGTCCACAAGGTCTCTGTGCCTCTGGTTCCTTGGTTTTTTTTACATACACCTACATTTTGTCATAAAGAATATATAGGATTATTTTCTATATGTTTTTTAAAAGATTTGCGTGCTTGTACATCTAATTTCTATAGGCAGTTTGTATGCCACATTTTATCCATTACAAGCGATACTGTCGTGAACATTTCTGTACATGCGTATTGTGTCCATGTGCAAGAATTTCTGTGGGTTATGTAATCAGAAGGGAAATTGCTGGGTCATAGGGTATTTGCATTATCAAGTTTATTGTATGCTGCTAAATTGCTTTCCATAAATGGCTGAATTAATTTATGGTCCCACTAGCAATGTATGAGAATTCTGTTTTCCTTATGTCTGCTCTAATATTTGATATCATCATCCTTTTTTATTTTTGCTAATCCGAAGGGTGAAAATGGTTTCTCGTTGTTTTATTTTGCATTCCCTTAATTATTATATCGACTACCTCTTCATACATTTGGCTGGGGGGGGGCGCTATTTGGATTGTTTTTTGTTGTTGTTAATTGCCTATTTCTATATTTCATTCATTTCTAAGCTATTTGTATTTTTTCCTATTGGTTTCTAGAACTTAAAACTACATATTATGTGTACACAAAAATCCTTTCCATCTCTCTTGCTGTACCCCAATACATATCCTAATTATCCCCTGCAAAGTCTCTTGCAACAGCTTCCAAACTGGTCTCTATGCCTTCAGTTTATCCTTCTTCAATTCATCTTCCCACTGCAGCCTGGGCCAATTTTCTAATAAGCAAATCTGAGTATTGCCACTTCCAAATTCATCACTGACAGGGGAACAAAACAAAAACATCATCATCAACAACGGCCAAATCCCAAGCAGACAATTAAAAAAAATTTTTTTTAGGGGTGCCTGGGTGGCTCAGTCGGTTAAGCATCCAACCTTGGCTCAGGTCATGATCTCACAGTTTGTGAGTTCGAACCCCGCATCAGACTCTGTGCTGACAGCTCAGAGCCTGGAGCCCGCTTCGGATGCTGTGTCTCCCTCTCTCTCTGCCCCTCCCCTGCTCATGCTCTGTCTCTCCCTCTCTCTCAAAAAAATAAACATCTAAAAAAATGTTTCTTAATGTTTAGTTTTTTGAGAGAGAGGGAGAGACAGAGCACAAGAGGGGGTTGGCAGAGGGAGAGGGAGACACAGAATCTGAAGCAGGCTCCAGGTTCCAGCACAGAGCCCAGTGCAGGGCGGGAACTCAGGAGCCTTGAGTTCATGACCTGAGCCGAAGTCAGACGCTTAATGGACTGAGCCACCCAGGCCACCACCCCCCCCCCCCAACAGTGGACAAATTTTAAAGCCTTAAATGTACAATTAAATCCTTTGGCAGGCCATACCAGGTACTCCGCGATTTGGTCCCTTTCCACCCGTGCGAGGCCATCACATTTTTCCTCCCTGTGCGTCTTACATCCAGTCGTTCAGAACAATGGTATTGTCCATTCTTTGAACACATCAGCCTCACTCGTGCTTCTGGGCTTTTCATACCTCATTTGTACTGCTGTCTTGTCCTCCCACTATAATTTTACCTGACATCCCTTAAGACACCCTGTTGCTCCTTCATCAACCCAAATATACACTATGGCCCCACCATAATAGTTACGACCTTGCATAGAAATGATTTATTGTATATATGTCTGCTCTAGGGATTGAAAGCTTCACTTGGCCCTGGCTCTGTGTGTTTGTCTCAACAGGCAGAATAGTAGAGTGGTTAGGAGTATGGGCTCTGAAGCCAGGTGGCCTGAGTTTGAGTCTCAGCTCTGCTATTCTTTGGAATTTGCTTAGCTTCTCCATGACTCAGATTCCTCATTTGTAAAGCAGGGATAATGATAGTACCTATCTCATTGGCTTGTATTAAATCAGTTAATATATATAAAGTGCTTGTAACAGTATACAGCATATAATAGATGCTCAATAAAGGGTAATTCAGATGATCTGTTTGTTTAGCTTTATTAATCACCCTTATTTATTCATGGTAGGCCCTTGGTATATTTGCACAAATACCTTGTCTATCCACACGGTGTGTCTTAATGCTCTTTTCAGAATTAGTGCTGAGAATGTTGAAACACATGTCCATGGTCTTTGGGGTATTACATCCTCCACAGTGGGTCAGTTCCCCCAGTCTATCACCTGCCCAGTTGTGGCTTCCTCTGATTTCCAGACACAGGCCCATTCCTCAAAAAGAGATTCCTAGGGCAAGAGGATGCACTTAGTGTAGGAGCAGTGAGTGCTAGCCTGGGTGACCCATGGACATCCCTAACTAAAATTTCAGGAGTAACCCCACTGTTCACTTAGTCCTGGCTCGCTCAGTGAGTCTTGGTCAATGGTACCCATTCTTCCTCCCTTCTTTCCCCAGCTTCTCCATCCCAGACACTTAGCTCCCATGCCAGAAATAGCTGCAGGCATTAGAAAAATGCATTACATTAAATGAATCTGAGAACATTCTTTGCATTTTAAAAACCTTAGCTAGCCACTCTACCACACTTCCACCCCAGTCCTTTCCAAACCGCTCACCAAATCCACCTTCTTCCTCTTCTCTTCACCCTTGAAGCAGACTTCAGTCTGAGGTCCCCATGTATTGTAAACCCAAACCATCCGTTCCAAGATTCTCCCAGAATCCGTAGTTTCCCATGTTAGGGACTCAGATGGTCTTTACCATAACGTGCTCCTTCTGAACTCTTTCAAGCACAAAATTCTCACTTTGTGTTCTTATGACGAGAGCAGAAACAAATCTTTCCTGGATAGTTGGGAGCAGGAAAATATGCTTTGTTTTTGTTTTGTAGAGCATAGCCTAGAAATGCCATGCCTGATTTTCTAGAGGCCTTTAGAGTGCTGCTGGCTTAGATCACAAATGAAAAATTCAGATGTGGACAGGTGTGAAAGTCAAGGGATCAGCCTGGGGAATTCTGGGTGTCTACAGCTCAGCAGAACAAATGGCAAAACAACAGGTGTCCACAGATGTACCGACCCATGAGGCCTTCATACCCGAAGCTCACTTAGGGATTGAATTCTCCCATGAAATCCACTCCCGCTTTGTGTGGGGCCCCTTTACCCAATCTCTGCAAGCCCTGAGAAATAATACATTCTGCCGGCCTTATGTTACAGGTACTAGGAGGTTATGTGTGACTCACTCAGAATTAGTTGGCTTTAGGACTGAAAGTTCGGACATTTTCAGGCTGCTTATTAGTCATAGAATGGTGTAGCCTGCCTAGAGATGTTGCCTAATACTAAAAAATTATGGTTGAAGCAAATAACTGGGGGGAGGGGGACCACAGCCGACAGAACAGAGACCTGTTGAATTGGGAACCCAGTGTAGGGTCCTCAGAGCCACAAAGTGCTCTCTTGAAATAAGAAGACACTTTTGCGGGGGAAGAAGGAATGCTATGGAAAAAAAGAATCGATATGACTTTCCCTAACTCGGGGATCAGAAATGGGATGGGGGAATTTTGGAAATTTGGCATTCCACAGAATAAGAACCCCACATCTGTTCTTATCGCTATCCTCTGTTTGCCTCTTGGAGTGGTGGAAGAAAACAAAACCAAAAAGACCTGGGTGCTGGTCATCAGGAGTTCTAGCCAAACAGAGAGCTTAGGGAACTACATGCCGCTCTTTAGCCAGCATGGGTGATGCTGTGGCAGCCTCCAAAGGAGAAGGAAACAGATTGAATACCTGCGTTTGCAGCAGAGATGGACGGGAGAGCTTTGGTGAGGTACACGATGAGAGGGGGCAGTTGTCCTGAGAGAGGACTGAACCGAGCGGCAGTGATTTCGCGTGTGAATGAGGTTGCTCACAAAAGCCCAGCCTGTAATAGGACATTGGTAACAATGCATGTGTCCGTCAATAGGGATTTGCTAAATAAACTATGGCCCAGCTTTAATATGGGATACCATACAGCCAGTAAAAAGAACAGAGGGGAGTGGCACCTGGAAGCTTCAGTTGGTTAAGCTTCCGACTTCGGCTCGGGTCATGACCATGCAGTTTGTGCGTTGAGCCTGCTTCAGATTCTCTGTCTCCCTCTCTCTCTGCCCCTTCCTTGCTCGCGCTCTCTCTCTCAAAGATAAGTAAATAAACATTAAAAAAAAAAAAGAATGGAGAGGATATAGGCGTGTTGATACGGAAGATATTTGAGATATGCTAAGCGAAAAAAGCAGAGTATACAATACTATGCGGATAGTAAAATCCTACATCTGTGTGGTGTTTTCCTTTAAGGTTAGGCATATAAGATTCATTTACACATTCTGTTAAAAATTTTTTTTTAATTTTATTTATTTTTGAGAGAGAGAGAGAGACAGAGAGAGAGAGACAGAACATGAGCAGGGGAGGAGTAGAGAGAGAGGAAGACCCAGAATCCAAAGCAGGCTCCAGGCTCTGAGCTGTCAGCACAGACCCCGACGCGGGGCTGGAACTCACAGAGCAGATCATGACCTGAGCTGGAGTCAGATGCTTAACTGACCGAGCCACCCAGGCGCCCCCACATTCTTGTATGTACATAGATAATGTCTACAGGAAGTTCATGAAACTGTTGGAAGTGCCCCATGTCTGTGCTCTGGGATTCAACTTAGAGGAGGTAGCAGGGAATTATTATTTTCAACTTTATAATCTTTATTCTGTTTGAAAAATTTAGAGGCCATTTATAATTTTTAAAATTTATTTACAGGTAAAGTTTTGAGGGTTTCAGCTGGGAAAGTTTCAGGATTTACAGTATTTGGGAGCCTGTCCGTAAATACTCATTTCAAATAAGAATATGGACTTTAGTTTTCCGATTTCTTCATTCACCTAGGATGGCGGACAAAATTGCAGTATTTCATGCCATGCCAAATATTTACAATGACCATGTTCTAAGTCACAGCAGGATTCTAGAAGATGCCAAAGAACTGATAGCATATAAAAAACATTCTCTGTCCACAATGTTATAAAATTGGAAATCAGTAACAGAAGTACCAGATTTAAGTAATAAATAACCAACTGAAGACGTAGTCTAATTCTAAATTCTCTAATGGTGATAACATAAAGGAAATCTTTATAAATGAATTTTCTGATTTTTACTTTTCCCCTTAATTATGATGAGGATATTTGCTGCTCCAAAGTTGAACTAGCTGTGAATAAGTGAATGAGTTAATTAATTTATTTGTATCTTATCTCTTTCCGTTAAGGTTTGAAGGTAGCTCCGTTGCTTGTGAACTCAAGCTAAATATGGAGGAAGCTTTCTGGTCAGTTGTTATCACACTAACGTATTAAAGCCATGTAATTCTTCTAGGGGCGCCTGGGTGGCTCAGTCGGTTAAGTGTCTGACTTCAGCTCAGGTCATGATCTCACAGTCCGTGAGTTCGAGCCCCACGTTGGGCTCTGTACTGATAGCTCAAAGCTTGGAGCCTGCTTCAAATTCTGTGTCTTCCTCTCTCTCTGCCCCTCCCCTGCTCATGCTCTGTTCTGTCTCAAAAATAAATAAAAATAATAAAAAAAAAGCCATGTAATTCTTCTAAAATCCTAACCTTCGGCCACAGGTACCTGCATTTGAAGGATCCTGTTTTTCTTTGGAAAGGAGCCCACACCTGCCAGTCACAATGATGCTTAGATACTGACATGGACAGATGCCCAAGATATAGCTTACATGAAAAAAAAAAAAAAAAACGAGTTGCAAGACAACCTGTATTGTGCATAGTGTTACATGACCTAATTGCAAACCAGGCTCTACTTGGGGTGTCAAGAAGGCAAATAAATAAATAAATAAATAAATAAATAAATAAATAAAAGTTTGTAAGAACACATGTAGCTTTTAAAGTCCTGAAATAATAATGAAAGGAAAAGCCAAAACTTTGACTTTCCATGTGCTTGTTTTGCTGTTTAGTATTTTTCTTTCTGAGTGAAACACAAGTGGGGTAGGGACACCGTAACCATTTCCAAGCTTAGGGTTGCTAAAGTTCTAAGTGTGGGCCGTCATTTTATGATAGTAACTTTGCAAAACTTTATGTATATGTGCATATATATGAAATGTCCATATATGCAAAGAAAGCAACCTGGATAAATACATCTCAACTTAAAGGTGTTTATCTCTGAAGGACAGAGTTTTCATTTCTACCTTACATATTCCTGTAACTTTTGACGTTTTTGCAATGAGTATGAGTTACTCCTGTAATCAGGAAAACACGACTGAAAACAAAATAAAACAAATTTGTTTTAGGCAGTGTGCAGTTGGGCCTTGCCTGGGAATATAACTTGTTGATTGTGTGTTGATGCGATTTTACCAGCTATGGAGATACCACTGCCAAACTCGGAGACAAAAATCTTTCCCATAAGTCCAGCCTGAAGGCTCACCCTTGATTCACTACAATTTGCTAGGATTTCTTTGTGTCCTGCTGCCGCCACCTCTAACCTCTGGCCATTCTCTACCTGTCCCCTTGTCCAGCTGGCCTCGGTGGACATGCATCTGACTATTACAATTCCTAACTGTTTTTCTCTTTCCCAGCTTGGATTGACCCCTTGGAGATCACCTCGGACCTTCTGATAAAACCCTACATCTTTTTCCTGTATAAACAGGCCTTGTGGCCATTTTCGTGCGTGATTCAGAATGTCATGTAAGTGCTCTGGCAAACTGGATCGATGTAAAATGTGGGCGCAATCAATGAAAGATTCTGAACACAGTAAGTTCGTGAAGCTGTGTCGGAATGAGAGAAGGGCAGGACGGGAGCAAAAGCCAGCCTCTCCCAGGTGGGAGGTCCTCACCAGCTTCCTGACAGTCTGGAGGTGAAGGCTAAACCACTGGAACAGAGGAGCAGGACAAAAGGTGGCCGGCTGGCAGTGGGGCAATTACGGTGTTTGGGGAGGTGGGGTTATGGAGTGGTGATGGGGGCTTTGGCTGGCTGGGTGGAGAATTCATCAGAGTCTGGAGCTTCCTGAAGACAAAGACTATGGGGACCAACTGGGATTTACTGGGCTTTAGTTAATCCTTGGCTGTAAGACTTGCAGATTACCTGTCTGGACTATTTGTTGGTATGTTATGCAGAGACGAAACCCAGTGAAAAGGAGGCCTGGGAGGGCAGAACCCTCTGAGGTGGAAGGACCCTTCCCCAAGGTAAAGCCGATCACAATTCAAAGTAGGTCTTGCATGATGAATGGTTGGCCACCCCAGGAGAGAGACGTTCTGAGAGAGACGATGTGAGAGAATGAAAGGGGAGCGTGGCTGCGTGTTGGCTAGAAAGGAGTCAAGAGCCAGGCCCGGAAACCAAACCTCCTGACACCTGTGTGATTCTTGATGTTGTGAGGCTTTTCCAGTTTGTGTTTCTCCGTGTCTGTTTCCATGGTGATTAGCAGTCATCAGCAGTAGTAAAGCAGCAAACGCTTTAAAGTAAAATGTGGTTGTCTTTGGGGGCAGCAGGGAAGGAAGAGTGGGGGTCTGGCAAAGGCACCCCCTCCAAGGAGGCTAAAGCAGGCTGTCCCAGGGCCCGCTGTGAGAAGGGGAAGGAGGGCTGGACCTGGCAGCAAATCTGGGCCAAGGAGAGCCTGGAGGGCTTAGTCAGAACAAAACAAAACCAAAAACAAAAATGAGAAGAAATAAAAAGCCCTCCCCTGTGGGATTTTCTCACCCCTACTCTCATTTTACCTATTCCTCTATTGTGACGCTTATTTCACCCCTAATAGGAGTTAATAAATTGCCCTGCGACTATTTGCTTTTATATTTCCAACTAGATATTAGGATGAAACCATGTCTCACATGTTCCTCCACTCCCAAGAGCCTGCTGCAGAACTAGGCATATATCAGAGGCTCTTTATGTTTTTTTAATTAAAAAGAATTTTACTTTTATACACAAACATATAAAGTATAGATGTGCCCTTCTCATTTATTCTTTTTCCTTGGCTCTCTCCTCCCCTTCTTCTCATATTTATATAATCATGTACACAAACACGCACATGCACGCACGCACGCACACACACACATAGTTTTTTTGGTAGAAGTATGTTTTAAAAAATATAATGATGTCACCTTATACACTTTTCTGCCTCTTGCTTTCCTTCCTCAACAATGGCTCTTGGAAATCTACCAAATAAACTTCTATAGGATCATTTATTCTTCTTAATGGTTGCATAATAGTCCAAGGTGTGGCTGTGCTGCAGCCTCCAGCTTTTCTACAGTTCACATCTCTTCCCAGCCTGGCATTCAACGACACCAGGCTGATAGCTTGAAGTTAGACATGGTGGGAAGAGTTATACGTTAGGAATCTGCAAAAGCTAGGGCTCTTTCCTAGTTTTAACTAGCCCATCACCGAGCCTTATTAATGGGTTTTAGTTTTTGTCTAGCTTTTTTCTGGGGGAGGGATGTGGAGAGAGAATGGCCAGGACAAATAAACAATGCTGATACACACACACACACACACACACACACACACACGTATATCTATCTCTTTATGTGTTGGTGTTTTCATTCCTACTATTGATGGGTCAAAGTGAATCCATATTTTCAATTTCAAAAGATGTTGCCAGATTATAAAGGGATGTAGAAATGTATAATTCTACCAGCAATGTAAAAACTGTTTTCCATGAATCCCTGCTAGCAATGGAAATTACCCTCATTTTAATTTTTGTTAGTTTGAAAGGTATAAAACAATATCTCGTTGTACTTTAATTTGCATCTCTTTGAATACTAATAATTTTGAGCTTCTTTTCCTATGCAAGTTGACCATTTGAATATGCTCTTTTGTGAGGTGACTTCTAATAGCTTTTGCACATCTTTTTGTTTTTTGTCTCTTGCCTATTTATAAAACCTTTTTTGTGTGTTTTTAATTGTCCCGTACATTATGAATATCTTCCCTCAAATCTATTGTTTGCCTATTGGCTTTGTTTATCTATTGCTATACAAAAGTTTTTTTTATTGTTACAAGGTAAAATATGTCCATATTTTCATGTATAGATTCTAGACTCTAGTCTTGTTTTACAAAGCCCCCCCTGCCCTGTATTGAACATGTCGCCTCCTAAATTTTCAAGATTGTTATTGTCTCATTTTTTACATTTGTCTTTAATCTACATGGAGTTTATATTTGTATGCGGCATAAACTAGGAGTCCAGTTTTATTTTTTTCCAGATGTAAGTTGTCTTGGCACCATTTATTAAATAATCCATCCTTTTTCACGAAATTGAAATACCAACTATGTCATATAGTAAATTTTCATATATACACTTGGTCTATTTCTGGGTTCTCTATTTTATTCCAACGATACATTTATCTATTCCTATGCCAATACCAAATTGATTTAATTACAGTGGTCTTACAGTACATTCTGATATCTGGTAAGGCAAGTCTCACCCTTTATTTTTCTTTTTCACATTTTATTTGCCATTGTAAGGCACTTATTCTTCTATATAACTTTAAAATTGTTTTACTCAATCCACCCCATCAAAACTTTCTTGTTATCTAATTGGAATTGCACCAAATATGTACATTAATTTCGAAAAAATTGACATTGCTGTCAACATTCTTTCCAAAGATATTTACTGAGTATGTACTTTGTGACAAGCTCTGGGGATACAGCAATGAAGAAGAGAGGCATGAGCTCTGTCCTCTTTGAGTCCAGGTTATTGGGCGTTTTTTTTTTTTTTTTGGAAGATTTTATTTTTAAGTACTCTCTATACCCATTGTCGGGCTCGAACTCACAACCCCGAGATCAAGAGTCACATGCTCCACCAACTGAGCCAGCCAGTCACCCCCAGGTTATCCTTTTTAATAAGTAAATGGCCCAGAATTCCACTCTTGTGTATACACCCAACAGAAATGAGTACACATCCACCAAAAGACACGTACAAGAATACTCATAGCAGCTTTGTGCATAATAGGCAAAAACTTGAAGTAACACAAATGTCCCTACAGTAGAATGGATAAGTAGACTGTGGCATATTTATACAATGAAATACCACACTGCAATGAAAAAGAAGGGACTATCGATATTCACAACATCATAGATGAGTCTCACAGGTATCAATTCAAAAAAGTACATACTCTGTGATCCCATTTATACGAAGTTCAAAAATTGGCCACACTCATCTAGACATAGGGTAGAACACTGACCACTGTTGGGGGGTGGATGCATATTGACTGTGAGGGAACACACGGTAAAGTCCCAGGGTGGTGGTCATGCCTCCCATTTGAACTGGCTGGTGATTGCATGAATACGTACATACATCCACCAACCTATACATTTATGAATCATCCATTTTGCCGCTTGTAAGTTACATTTCAATTAAAACAAAAAAGAATAAAAGAGAATTCGTCTTCACAGGACGGCCCTCCTCCCCTTCAGGATGAACAGCCATCTGCCCACCTCTGTCTTCTGCCTTCCACATCTCTGAAAAACTGAGCTTGCCAGTGCTTTCTAGGCTGGGCTATTGCAATCTTGAAGTGCCTGCAGCTGCTGTTTACATCACAATTTTCCAGCTCCCTCCCCTCTTTTTAAAAAACATATTTAAAAAAATCTCTTGCTGGAATACAGTACAGTATTGTGGAAAAGCAGCAGGGCTGGTCCAGCCAGCTCAAACTCCCTCTCCCCCACTGGTCAATAAGAAACCCTGGGTTTTTCTGCCTTACCCCCAGAAGAGTTATAAAGTTCAGTAAGTGCCTGGAAAGCAAGCAAGACTCTGCGATGCAATCTGGATCACCCATTACCAATTTGCTTTGCTCACCCACCGTAGTGGCTGGGCCCTTATGCTTCCTAGGGGAAAATGAGCAGTTTGAATGCCTGCCCCCTCCTTCTCCCTTCTCCCATCTCCCCCACTCTCCTCCCTTTGTTCTCCACAAATGGTTCCTAATGTGGGGGTGCCTGTATTTGTGGCTCTTTGGGGAGAAAACTTGGAGCCAAACTTGGGGTGTCGCACGTGACCCCAAGACCGTGAGCCCTGGCTGCAGCCTGTAGCGGTTTACAAAAGGCACATTACCATGCCGTGCTGCTGAGTTGCAGTTATTTCGTGCCATTTTGTGTTTCTACCCTCTAGGGTAGTGACTCACTGCTTTCCAGTTCAATGTGAGGACATGTCCCACGGTGTTGACTGCCTGATGCTCCTGGAGGACATTCCTAACCCACCACTCACCAAGTTATTAGAAATCTAACTCCGAAATCACTAATCCCCAAATAGCCTCTATTCTCTCAACTGCTGGCTTCCTTGCTTTGATTTTATGCACAGTAGTTCTAAACTCAAGGCCAAAAATTCTACCCCATGCCGAGCCACTTTCAAAGGAGAACCAATATGCTAGGACTAGAGGGGGATTTGAATAGCGGCTAATTGTCAGTTTGTCTAGTGAAAAAAGCTTCCTCTCTCCCCTGAGCGGGCTGGTTATTTGTTAAAGTTTGCTGGGGTTTTGGAGCACCTCGCTGTTAGGGGCAGCTCAGACTCAGCAGTTTTAATTATTAATCAGGTCAAAGGCTGATGACAATTTTTCTTCTCTTCAGGGGAGGGTCTTGAAAGTTCACAGGAGGGGATGTCCAAGCGCTTGTCCTGTGATGGGTAGAAGGGAGGGAAGGAGGGAAGCGATTCAAGCGAGATCAGTCCCGAGTTCTTTATGGTTCCTTGCCCTAGACAGACTGGGTTGGAAAGGTGCTAAATCTGCCTCTGGATGGATTTTAAGTGAATATAGGTCTTTATCCTTTCCCTGGGGGTGGGGGAGGGTTGGGGGGGGGGGAGAGGAGAGGGGTTGCAGCTTTCTGAGTGGAGCAAATTCCAGACTTGACAGACTGCACATGTGCAAGTATATCCCGTGGCACCCTTGCAAACTGGAGTGAAGGAAACGTGGTACCCTCTTCAAATTTGTCCACCGCGGGGCATCCGCTCAACTCGGGGTGGGGCCGGGGAGGGCTCTCTGCTTCAGCACACTTTGGGAAAGGCAGGAAGCTTTTTCCAGTTTGGGTCTGTAACGTGTCCAAATACGCTGACTCTATTCCTGCCCTGCCTCCCACGCTTCTCTCCTGATCTCTGTGGGTCTGCTTTCCTCTTCTTGGCCTGAAAACCCCAGCTTGACGAGATCCAGAAAGGTCTCCTTTCCCTCTGCCTTTCCGTCAGCCAATTCCACCGGATTCCAGCAGGCCCCGCCTCCCGCCCCTGTTGCTAGGCAGATTCCCCTGTTGCTAGGCCACCACTGCTTCTTCCCTGCCTCAAAAAGAGGCACAAATTCCTGGTGACCCGCTCAACCGTCCACCCACTCGCCCACACACTGACAAAACAAGTGGGTTCTAAATATCTACCATATGAGAATCCCGGTGCCCAGTAGAACGATTCCAAACAGGAGAAGAGGCAGCGAAGCTAGAGGTGTCAGATATGGAGGTGACCAGTTGTTCCCGCGATGGTGAGCAGGTTGCCTCCTGGGAGGTTTCTCAGGGGACAGCCATTAACTTGGAGACTTTTCTCTGGTCCAAGGTCTGACCTTCGGTCTTCTGGGCTAAGAAAGCTCATTTTATCCGCAACCAGGAACAGATCCGTGTTGGGTAGCAAAAACATATTAATCAGGCTTGAAAGACATGCCTAAAACCAGAATGAGAATTTATTAATTTATAACGAGCAGTCTGGTACATGGATCCAGGAGAGTCCGGCAGGTATGGCCATTGCTCTGAGTTTTCTGTCAACGATGGCATCACTGAAGGGTATTGAAGGTTGCCTGGAGGTTGTATGGAGTACCAGTTTGCACAGGGAAGGGAGCATATCTACATGCCTATATCTATACTTCTATTTTAACATTATTACTACACGTCAGGCGAAATGCTAGATGTTTTACAGATGTGATCTTATTAATTCCTCACATCAGCCATGAGAGGGCGCTGCAAACACTCATCCTCGTTTCACAGTAAGAAAGCAGTTCTGGTGAAACGACTTTACTGAGGTTATCCAGCTAATAGGTGACAGAATCAGGGTTGGAACGCAAAGCCTGTGATGGGGCCGATAGATCCCAGCTGCCTGGCAATGGTGAGATGGCAAATTCGGTAGAGGGCGAGTTGGATAATGGATATTGAGGCACAGATGAATCAGCCAGATGGAAATATCCTAGAAGCTATGGGACATGTGGAAGAGGAACACTGCTGAGCCAAGATCTAACTCAAGTTGGAACTTAGAGGCGTCATCTGCAGTTTGCCTTACCTCCTCTGGAGGTGCGTGGAGAGAAAAGCTTCTACATTCTTGTTGATAGTGGATGGATATTTGTGCTTTTTGACTCTACTGTGGTATTGGAATGTAGGAAGGTCATTTGAGTTGGGTAGGCATCTGAATGGGGTAGGACAGGGCACCAGAAAGAACTGCCAGGGTTAGGAGCTCAGAGGAGAAGAGCTCCTGGTGTAGCGACTTGACTGCCATCTTGCCGGGCAACCCAAGAGGCTCAGCACCCAACCAGAAGACCAAGGAACTTTAAGGAAAGGTAGAAGCATTCACTGAGCTCTCTGGAAGGGACAGCCCGGAACCTGTGTAAGAAGGAAGCGACAGAGGAGTGTTTCCTTGTCCAGGGGCCTGGTAAGAGGCCGCTACCAAAGGGCAAAGCAGGCAGGCAGCATAGCCCAGATCCAGGGGCTGGATCAAGACAGAGGCCTTGGTTCAAGGCAGGTTGTGAAACAACTAAGCGCTCCATCAGGCCTGGCAATGGCGTTAACCTCTCTATCTCTGGCCAGAGCATGAGCATCTTTGTTTTGTATCCAAGCCTTATAGAATTGAGGGGGGAGTGAGGAGCAAGGAGGTGTGGGTGTGCAGCAAGCCGGAGCTTTCCTCCCCTCCCTTCTCCTTCACCTATTCTTGCAACGAACTTTCAACAAGCTAGTCTTGAGTCATTCTGGGAGGAGGAATCTGTGCTCTCTAAGCTGTCAGTTTCTCTGCTTTTCTAATTTACTTTTTTGGCTTTCCCCCCAGTTTCCTAGTGAAGTGTTCTTTAAACAATCTCAGCCTTGTCTGGACGCCTGAGATTTGCCCACATTTGGGCCAAGAGAGTCAAGGGGTTCCAGGGCCCCTGGAAATTTAGTATGGTGGGCCAGCAGCTGTCTCAGCTGGATTTGCAGGAAACAGCTGGTGGAGCCAGGGCAGGGAGAGGTGAAGCCTCAAGAGAGAGGAAGAGATTGCAAAAGCGGGAGCCATGGGAGCAGCTGCAGTTGCTAAGCTCTTCCCGCCTGGGCTCCTCTACCGCGGGGGGCCTTCCTGGCTCCAAGGCTCCCCGCCCTGGCTTTTCTCAAAAGGAAACTAACAAGTTAGAGCGACGCCCCAGGGACTAGAACCAGCGGACCTGGACAGTAGCCATGACAGGGAATCAGACCCAGGGCTCTCCCTTTAGAGCCTAGGTTGTATTCACCTGCAAAGCTTAAACAGCACCCTGGGTGTTGATTCAGCCAGAGAGGGATTATGCCCGAGACACTAGAACGTGACTGTTTGGGACTGAGATCCAATCAGGGTGCTTGACGTTCAATTGAAATAGCAGAGAACTGGAGGGATTTGGGCCTCTTCTGTTAGTTTAGTAAACTGAGAGTCTCTCAGACATTGTGCGTGGCTCTAGCCTGTGTCTGCTTGGAGGCCCTCCCCACCCCCATCTCCCTGACTCGGGTGAGCAATGATTTTTTTTACTTAAAGACTCGGAGTCATGTAATAACCAGGCAAAGACAATAATTTCCTCGACTTTTCTCCGGCTGGCCCTCTGGAAGGAATGGCTGGAGTTGAGAAGATGTCAGAGCCACTGAGAAAGTTTTCTTTGGTGGGGGGTGGGGGGGTGCCTTCTCTTAACCCACCACTGTTTTGCAGACTCAGGATTGGTTCCTGGGCAGCAGTGGTTAAATTGAAATCTTGATTCTCTTGGTAACTTGATGGCTTAGTTTAGGCCTCGGGTTGCTGTTCCATGAACTGCCTTGAAATTTAATCACCCAAATTTATTTCCTAGAGTGTTGTTCACCGTCTCCTCCTCTAGGCCCATTAGTCACCATCCCGTGACCTGACAGAGTGATTATTAAAGACCCTGTGGTTCCCTTTCACTAGATTTAGGGGTGTTGGTAACTCTGGAGGCAAGTTCTAACTTGAGTCACAGTTGGGTGGATTTTCCCTCAACTGGTTGTGAATCTTCCCTATGGGCATCCTCTCCAGGCCTGAGAGAATAACGTTGGGAACCTTCTGTTCTTTCATCAAAACTAGGCAGATGGCTACCCGGTTCTTCCAGGGCTGGTGTTCTTGGGCTGAGGGTTATATTACCCTTTGCCTCAAGGCACATCACTGGCATCTCCCAGCCTCAATTTCCCTGTTGGCAAAGTGGGGAAAATGCACAGAAAGAAAGAAGGGCCGAGCCTGGCACGTAGGGAGGCAACGCTTGTTAGCTCCCTTCTCGTCCGGCTGGGACAAGACCCAGGCGTTACTTCGGGGACCTCGGAAGAGAAATTGTATCAGTCTGATTTGGAAGCATTCTTACAAAATTTTAGCTCAAGGGTGGTTCTGTAAATGAAATGGTTAGCTGTCTCCCCTTCCAATCTAGTCCTCCTCTAAGGTACGAGTTGTGAACTTACATGATGACAGGTGTCAGGCTCACAAATATAAGTGGGCTGGCTGAGCACTGGGGGTGGACAGGAGGCCGTGAACCCCGTGAAGAGAAGACAGTGTCTCCGTGCTAGAAACAGTTGTTTCAAGGTGAGAGTGAGGCCCCGTCTGATCTTTCCACGATTAAAGAGCAGCCAGATATCAGCATAGTTTGGTGAAAGTCCCAAATTTAAATGATTTCAACAAATTAAAAACATTCTAAATGTGGGGTGAATGAAATACTATACAGTTGCCCTCTGGTTAAAGTCATTGCGGCTGCTCTTTGAGGGTTCTGAAGGGAGACTTGTCCCCTGCCCCCGGGGACTGGGCATTCTTACTCTCTGCTTGGTTGACCTCTCGAGTTATCTATGCGGGCCTGCTCCTGTCCTGCAGACATGTTGGACCAGTTAAAGGTTATTCTGTAGAAACCTCCACCAACAAGTCAAAAGATGAGTTTCCTGCTCTTAATAGATAATTTTTATTGGTTTTGCAATAAACGTATGAAATAGAAACAATAGCAATAAACTAGCTCAACAAGAAATCGAAAGGCACAGGCCCCCAAAGCCCTTCCCGCCTCTCCTTAATGAGTCTCTAATTTATAGACCGACTAGCAGGCCCACTTTTCTTTTTCCAAGCTTTGCAAACTTTTCCATCTTAGAGGCTTGGGGACTCTGGGGGCCGTGAGCTCGTTTCCACATAGTGGCTGAATGGAAGCCAGGACAGAGCCGTGCCAGACAAGGGGGGGTGGCACAGCTTTGGGGCTTGGGAGCCTGGACCCAGCCCTGTTGCCCCTGACTTTGAGGGTCTGCCTCCTTTCAATTTCATATGCATCAGTGGAGGGCAGAACGGGAGAGTGACCAGAGGGAAAGCTCATGCTGAAATGGCCGAAGGCCACAGCTTAATGTTGGGAGAGCAGAGTGACAGGGGTAGGCCCAGAGGCATCCAGAGGCTGGGGGAAGGGGCTTTTCACCTTTGAAACCTCTGCCCTTTATCTTTTGGAGTGTGTAGAACATTTTTAGTTCATGGTGCCTGGCCTTTTCTGAGGACGCCGCTGTCTGCTAAGCAGCACCAAGGGGAGGGGGGTGATTCCGGTGTATTTGTGACACTGACGACAACTCCTTGCTGTTGTTCTCAGGGGCAACTCGAGCGAGCTGGAGGCCCTGGGTCCCTGCCAGTGGGTATTTACTTGCGAGGTTACTGGCAGTGTCAGATGAGTGATAGCTAGAGTCAGAAGGGCTCTGTGCGCCATCCGAACATTTCCCCTGAGGCCCGCAGCCCAGAGAACAGGTTATCTGTGTTCCTGATCACGCCTCAGAGAAAGCGCAGGCCTCCTCAGGGCTCACGCCTCAACAGTGAGAGGGAAAACACAGGATCAGATGGGTTTTCTGGACGGGCCCCTTCAGCGATTGCATGACCCCAGGGTCTGTGTGAGTGGCAGAGACCCTGGCAGCCTACGGCAGGAAGGCACATAAGGCTTTCACTCGGGATGCTTGTGATGTCACCCCCACGGCCAGCTTGGCACTCCAACCCTGCCCCCCATCCCCCTTCCCCCTTCCCGCCATGCCCCCTGCGAGGAAGGAGCGGGGGGGGGGGGGGGGGGGGGGAGTCTCTCCTGGGAATCCCCAGGGAGGGGAAGGGCTGCAGATTTCTCCAGGGCCTCATCTCTCTCTCTCCTCTTGCTCACCCCCTTTCCCCCCTCCTCAGTGGGCTTGGGGGAAAAGACCGCTGACTTTGCAACCCACAGCCCCCGAAAGTCCCCATCGATGGCATGCTGTTATGCTTCGAGGACACAGGACTGTGAACTCGAAATTGTCTCGCCTTTGTCACCTCTTGGCAGGTCTTTAGAGCTCGGGGAAACAGCCGAGCGGTACAAATCGCAGCGGCGTGGTAGAGCACCCCCCCCCACCTTTACTCCTGATGGGTTGCCTGACTCATATCCGTTTCCCTGGCAAAAAATAAGTTTTTGTTATTGCTGGCTTGGCAGAAGCACGGAAGAGTGCGCGAGGATCTACTGCCCCATGCATCACTGGCCAAATTGCCTGAGAAATCCCAGCTCTAGAACTTTTCATCGTTGGCTGTGATGTACGGAGCAGAACGGCAGCTCCATTTCCCCCGCGTGGGGCTCAGCGACGCTGGCACTTAGCAGACCTGCTCGGCTTGCAACTCCCAACGAATGTGGCCTCTCCTTTCCCTTCCCCTCTTCTTGGCCCGTCATCTCCCCCAGCCTTTATCTTTCCCACCCTGCACCCCACCCCCCATCTGCTCATCAGCCCCCTCCCTGCCTCTACCCAGCAGGGCCATAGCTGGAGAATCAGGAGGAGGCCCACCGTGTCACTTCCCCACCACTCTGCAGACGATTCCACACTAATGTTCTTTTACTGCTGTGATGCTGCACTAATTAATAAGCATCCTGCACAGAGGCCTTGCCTTGCCTCCCTTCCCCTCTCCTCTTCCCTCCCTGCCCCTCCTCACCAGACCTCAGGAAGGCCTCATGACATCCTGGCATCTGGCAGCAGAGAAAGGATTTTGCTCCTCTACCTGGGCTGCCTGATATTGCTATGAGAGATAACTGTATACGAACCAATAATCTAGCCTGACAATCCAATTTACTGACCAATAGCGCACAATCCACCATGTCATCGGCTGTGGGGAGGCCCATAAATTAGTTCCTAGTAATTTATTCTGATCAATAGAATGGGCAAAGTCACTTGTCTCTTTAATCAAAGGCCCTCTCAGAGATGTCAGTACAGGCAGCTGCGTGGGAGGGAGCAAGGCTCAGTGAGCAACCGGGCGGTGGGTTCTTGGTGCCACACCCAGAACCCTGGCGCCAGAAGAAGGTTCCAGAGGAAGGCACCCTGTGATGGGGTGGCACGGGAGGGTCCCATGGTCTAGGCTGCCTCCACTTCCTTTGGCCACTCCAGCCATAAAACGTTGGCCTTCAGACAAGCTAAGCATAGAGGTGGCCGGGATAGTGGTTAACAAGAGACAGACTCGAGGAGATACCGCACTGGACCCCAAGGATGTCTTGTCCCTTCTGGATGTTCAGGGTATTCTTTCCCCTCTCGGGTCACAGGATCCCCACCTGCCCTCGGCTGGGGATTCTGTCAAGAGAAGGTACGTAGCGTGGTGAATAAGAGCCAGGTTGTGAGGCTTTAAATGGTGATGTCGCCACTGCCCAGGGGCGAGGGCTTGGGCAAGCTGCTTGCCTTTCTGTGACTTAGTTTCCTCTTCTGTAAAGTGGGGCTAATAATAGTACCCACCTAACAGGGTTATGAAGAGGATTCAATAAATGATTATATGGTATATATTAAGTTAATACATTCATATGTAAAGCACTCAGAACAGTGCGTGCCACACACTAAGTGCCATATTGAGTATTAAAATAAACAAATACACAGAGATCGAGGAAAATGTTGGTGTGGCTCTCTCTGAAGATGTGCCAAAAGTCCTTGAGATGCTCTGCCTCTTGAAAACTTTTGCTCTTTCCCACCCGCCTTCACATCTTGTTCTCTTGCCCAAAATAAACAAAGGAAGAGTCCATTGATGCTATCTCTTTGAAACGGCACAGAAACTCCAAAGCCCTCTGTGCAAGTTTCTGCCCCCTCCTTTGGGCCCTCAGGCAGAGCCAGTGCGTCGAGGAAAGACACTGACTCTGCTTTAGAGAAAACTTGCCTGTTATTAACGAGTGGGGAGTGGGGGTGGGGATGGCCTATCGCCTGTGTTGGACTGACACACGAGGGAGGCAGAACTCTCTGACATGAGCCGGATAAACAAAGGAAGACACAAGACAACGCTGCAAAGGTCTGTCACTTTGAGTTCCAGTCCCAGGTCTGCCACTCACTAGCCGTGGGACCTTGGCCAATTCACTTCACGTCTCTGACCGTGATTCTGTATCCCAGACATGAAGCAGTTGGACAGGATGAGCTCAGAAGTCCTTCCTGGCTCTGATACTCAAGTTCTATATGGTCAATAAGGAGTCTGTTGGCTTCTTCCCTCAACCCTGCACTCCCCACAATAATCATCTGAACGTCTCTGGAACCAAGTGTCAGCAGCATAAGGAAATCCATGATGTCTCAGAAACATTATAGTCACTAAATGGAACTGATGTCATTAATGGAATAGAGATGGGCACAAGAGCCAGCTCAGTAAGGAGAGGGGTTCTTGGGTCCCTGAACCCAACTGTGACAGGGTCCTGGATGTGCAAGAGGCCAGGAAACTGTTCTGTCATCAAGGTCAAGGCTAGGACTTCTGATTCTAGGGAACCTTTGGGGCCTCCTCTGCTCCATTCACCAGCCCTCAGGGCTACCTCAGGGTGGAGAACCCCATGCCAGGGGGGTACCTCATTGAGGTACAGAGTGGAAATTGAGCCAAAATTCTACCTGAAATTCCAGGCTCCAGTACTGTCCCTGGGTCCCCATCCTGGCTTCTCATCTCCTCATAACTGAGCCCCGACATGTGCCCAGCTCAGACCTGGTGAGCTGGAGGGCTGAGGTACAGCAGTCATTGAGGTGATGGGGCCAGGTTGGAGGCCTGAGGCCAGCCCGGGGCGGCTGCATGGCAGGTGGACACAGTTTCTGGTGAGCAAGAATCTGGCACCCTCTGCTGACCCCGCGGCAGGAGACAGCTGGTCAACCAGGCTGGGGCTGCAGCCATGGGGAGGGGGAGGGGTGGGACCCAAGACCAAGCGGCAGCTTACTAGTCAAAAGAGCAGCTCCCCTCTCTGAATAGATCATTTTTATTGGTTTTGCAATAAGCTTATGAGACAGGAACAATCGCAATAAACAAACTGAACAAGAAATCGAAAAGATGGGCCCCGAAAGCTGTTACTGAGCCCTTCTTACCTTCTCTTAATGAGTCTCTAATTTATAACAAAGTCATCAGCCTAGCACCTCCAGGGTTCCCTGGCTCCAGACAGAGAACCCATGGCTTCTGTCTTGTGCGTGTGATTTGCTACCTCTAGGTGTCCGAGGCCTATCTCCAGAAGTGACAAGGAGACTGCGGCAAGAGGAAGTGATCCAGAGAAGTCTTGGGGCAGGCTGGGGCCTTCAGTCATGGCTACTTCTGGAAGGATCTGGGAGATGTGGTGCCCGCCCCCTACCCCACTCCTCACCAGGCCTCTTCAGAATAGATGGGGCTGGCTCTAGAGCCCAAACTTCTCCCTAGACATCTTCCTCAACCCTCTTCCAAGCCCTAGGATGCTAATGAAGACACAGAAATCACATTCTGTTCAGACTTCCAGACCAGGGATTTGCATGGGAGGCTAGGACAGCTTGAAGGGGGCTTCTAAAACCCCCACATCGCGTGCTCCTCAGATATGATTGGCATCCCTGATGAGGGTTGAGGTTTTTCCTTCCTCAAGATTAGAGGCTCCCTTAGGGAAGCCATGTCTCATCCCTCCCCCGCCCCACACACACACCGGCCAGGCTTAGTCTGTCTGTGAGGGGAGCCAAATGCTCCCCATCAGACTGTATGAAGCCAGGGCTGAATCTCTTTCTTCCGGTGGAGGATCCCTGGGGAAAGTTGCCTCTCCTTTCCCAGACTGCAGCCGCCTGGGGCAGGGTCGCATTTCCCTGCCTCATATTGGGGCTTCAGGATGACAGGGTTTTGTCACTACCACAAAAACGGAGCTCCCTTGAGCATTCATTTTTCTGCAGTCCCTTTTGTCATCAGGTGACCCTGAAGCCTTTTCCCAAAGCAGCCTCCTGTTCTTACACCTGCCCCTGCTTGAGGTACATGCCAGCCTCCTGTGACTTTCCTGGCTGCTGAACATAGAGCAGGGCACCCAGGGATAAGAGCCACTGTCCTGCCAAGTATTCGCTGGGTGACTGGGGAGACCAGTATTTCTCTGCAGGAGGCCCAGCACCTCCCTGCGCTACTTGCAATCCTAGACATGGCCACAAGATGTCAGTGTGAGGCCATGGAAACGGCTCCTGTCCTGGGACTGAGCTCGGAAAGAGGAAAATCAGCAGACAGAAAGGGGTGGCTGGGTGGGGGCCGGTCTTGGCAGCCAGCACCGGGTTTTTCTTTCTGTCCCCTCTATAGGTCCCAATCGTTGCCCTCCCAAGCCTCCTCCCTTAAAGTCCCAGCAATGCTCCAGCTCCCTGCTCTGCCCCCAATTCTTTGCCCACAGAAAAGTGCCTTCTGCAGCTTGCTGCCATCCAGCCCTGGGAAGGATGAGGAGTCGCTGTCCCTTCTATAGGCACCCTTGTTGGGAAGAGCACCCCCTGAGGGTGTGATCCTGCATGTGTCATCGTGGGTATGGGTTTCAGGCCACCAGGCGCTTAAAAGCCAGGGTCTGCTTGCTTGGGGCTGCCTGTGTGTGCGACTCTTTGCAAGGATTTGTATTTGCCACAGACTGAGTCATCGAGGCCTGGAAGGGGACCTTACGAATGTCCCAGCCCAACCTCTTGTTTTATAGATGAGGAAATAGAGGCCCAGGAAGAGCAAGTGGTTTACCCAAGGCCATGTAAGCAAGTCTGTGGATGAGCTGTCCCTGGGACGCAAGTCTCCTGCCGTCCAGCCAGTATGGGTCTGGGTTCTCATCGGGATGTGTCTCCAGGACTGTGCGTCTGGTATACTTCTGTCTTAGTGATTTACTTCCAACAGGTCCTGGGAAGCTTCCTGACTGATCACCAGCCAGCAAGGTTCTGAACAGAATCAGAAGGCAACAGGGAGAAGGGATGGGATGGAAAGAGAGAAAGGAAAGGCAGGGATGTGTGTATACGCGTGGGTGCATGTATATTTACGCTTCACCGTAGCAGCGTGTACACGCCAGTGAGTGAGTATGTCTCCTCAGTGTGTCACCTTACATTGTGAGCACCTCAACGTGTCAACATGAGTGTCTGTGTCAGAGACCGAGATTCTGGTGCGTAGGGTTGAGTTTGTGCGCATGTTTGTGCGTGTGTGTGCATGTGCGTACTAGGACCCGTGTGAGTGACCACTTGGAGTCAAGGCCTCTTGGGGAGGTGTTGGTGCTGCGAGCTGGAGAGTGTGAATGATGGTGCGTGCCAGCCACTGGCGTGCATGTCAGTGACTCTGGAGTGTGCATCAGTCAGTGGCTGCGTGAGTGACTGTGGGTGTCAGTGAGGACAAGAGCGTGTGTGTGTGTGTGTGTGTGTGTGTGAAAGAGAGGCTGCTCTCTCTTCCCCACCTCCTTGCCCCCCACCAGACTGTCTCCCGTGGCCCCTAGGGTTTCTGTGTCCCCGCCCCAGCAGCAGTGAAATCCTTTATCGGTTGAGGCACCAGCCCCCGTGTAGGGATTTCAAGGTTCCTGTCGGTTCCATCCATCTTCCGGGGCCTCCTGGTATTAGCATTGATCTACAGGGGAAATGGAGAGCGCGGCTGGGTTATTACGCACCCGCCCGCCTTCCCTGGGCCGTGATTGAGTGCACACAGAGAATTTTTGAAACATGGCCACCCTAACTTATTCTGTCTTCCTGCCAATAGCGTGGCGTGGGTCCAAATTACGGGTCGATACCAGCTGATCTTTTTATGTTAAACTGTGATGAAGTCGCTTCTATGTGGAGATGGGATGAAGGCCTGGGCCCTCTTTTCGGGGAGAACTTTTGGGGTGGGAAAGGGGGAACCGAGGAGCGGACAAGGGGAGTGGTCCTCAGGCATGGCGGTGGTGGGGATCGGAGGGCAGGCGGCCCGAGCAAGGCACTTGTGCAGGGCAGTCCGAGCTGGCTGCGCTGGCCTCTGGCCTCCCTGTTCCTGCCTGGTTTCTCCCCTCGTGACCCTTACCACATCCTACACCGGGGACCCCTAGGGCCCCCCAACGGACTTTCTGTGGGCAGCCAGTCTGGCCCTGGTGAGGCCCCTCCCTGCTCCCCTTGGAGGATAGAATTCCATTTCCCTGCAGCCCCCTCCAGCCCTCTGCCCCAACCCCCCTCCACACACCTGCACCATCAAACGGGTTTGTCTTTAACCTCCAAACAGGGAACTTTAATTAAAGAGACAGTGACCCCTTTTATGAGTTTGGTCGCGTTGGGTTTCAGGGCCCTTGTCACTAGCGGCTCACATAACGCTAACAAAAGCTTGCAGGCCCCAAGAGGAGCCGGTCTCCCTCGTAGACATTGCAGCAGGGGCACAAGGTGGGGCTGGGGGCCAGGGGGCAGGGGGAGGCATCCTGGAGCCAGGAACCCGGTGACAGCCTCCGTAAGGTGGTCACTGGGTTGGAGATTGGGGGAGGGGGGCAGGCCTGGGCCTAGGGTGGGGCACTGGCTACAGCACCTTTGGGGCACGATGCCCTCCGCTCCCCAACCGTCTGGACCCAGCAGTGCGGTGGCCGCTCCTTGTGTGAAATTATTAGGCCCCCAACAGTCACTTGTGCCGATGTCCAGGGCTCCCATCCCGTTGGCCTGTTGGCGTGTATTATAAAACGAGAAGTAATTTCCAAGAGGAATAGACTGGATAGAACTTACTCTAAGAACAGCTGATATTTTTTTACTCACATCTTTAAAGGAAAAGTGATTTTATGATAAAACATAATTGCTAATAACTGTAATAACACCACTCAACATATGGCATGAAACACAGATTCTACCCTAAATCTGGAGGTGCAAACGTGGCACAACATGGCACGATGCTTGGAAGGGAGAGGTCCCTCCCTGGGCAAGAGCTAAACCCAGGCCTTCTCTTGCCTCCTCTTTCCCCTCCCCCCTTCCATCTCCCTTAAAGACCCCAAACGTGGACAACTATTGGGTTAGTGTTGGGAGTTTGAAGGGTTCTTATCTTACGTCTAATCACCTCTTAACTGTTGAATTTTAACTAAGGGCTTCTTTAGGTCCTGTAAGAGATGTTTGCTTGCCCTTTGATCTAGTTCTTTGATAGCCTTTGTGAATCTTTAAGCTGAAGAGGGTTGCCCGATCTGCCACGCTTATTCACTCAACAAACCTCAGGGGCTACTAAAAGGAACCTGTGTGTAATTGATTCTTTCCTGAAGGGTGCGCTTTCCCTAAGTGGGATACACTCCCATTAACCAGAGGCTAAGTTGTCAATGATCTGCACGGGGAATTAGCCACCTCAATGGTAATCCAGGGCCGCCTCTGACCAGAAACTAGGGTTGAGCCCAAACTAGCAAATTTGTGGAGGTGCTACTCGAGGCCCGAACTGAATGAAGGCGGTCCACAGCAATCCCCTCCACTTCTGCCACCTCCCGTGGGCCGCTGACTCCTGGTGACACCTGTGCTTCTCACGTGGGGAGACTTAGGTGGGAGTGGGGACCCCTAAGAGGAGTCATCCGTGAGAGGGACGCCTGTGAGAAGTCAAATGACCCCCACCCAAGGGGGAGAGCGCACAGACCATCCTGCGGAAGCATCGGCATATCCTGGGTCTACTCCCTCCCACGCATGGGCCTTCCCCGGTGCACACGCCTACCCATGTGAGCGGTCTGTGTGTGTGTGCGCGCGCCCGGAGTGCATGCACCCACAGAGAGAGGTCACAGCCCCTTCCCTCCTCCCTGGGGGAGGGATCTGGAGGCCAGAGGGGTTGGGGAGTAATTGGTTTTGGCGTTTCCTACCTCTGCTGCCCGGGAAGCTTTCTCTGTTTCATCTTCAGCCTGATCAATCCCCAGTCATGTGCCTTTCCACATGGGCGCCCCCGGCCCCCCAACTCACCACGCTCTTGGAAACTTCGTTAGTGCCATTAATCTGCTGACCCAGGCAAATCACCGACTCTTCTCGCAACTCAGCCACTCAACTCACCCCCCAAGACCACCCCCTAGGATCTGCTAATCACCACCCCCCTCCCCAGGCTGGCTCAATCTCCACTTCCTCCTCATGTTCCTGCTTACCTCTTCTGTTTGATGGCCTCCCAGACCCCATTACCCTCCCATCTGGGATCCTCCTTCCTCCTCCTTCCTGCCCGCACACTCACCGACTTCGGAGTGTTTCCCTGCGTGTGAGTACCAGCACTTTGTATGTAAGGCAGCGAGCCCATGTCTGCCAGCGGCACCTGCCAAGTGCAAGGGTCAGATGTGCCCGCAGCCAGTGGTGGAGGGTGTGGGGTCAGGCTCTGGCCTTGGGAACCACACAAGGACCGTGTTGAGGGCTTACTGTTGGCCAGGCACTGTGCTAGACATTTTCATACCGTTAAGAATTTAATCCTCACGACCCAAGAGACAGGGATTATTTCCCCCATTTTAAAGATGAGGGGAATTGAGGCTCGAGAGACTAGTTACTTGTTAATGCGTAGTGGAACCAACATTGGGACTGACTCAGATCTGCCTGATTCGAAAACCGCGTTCTTTCAGCTATGTAGAGGGAAGAGGAAGCCCATCCGTGAGCTAGCGAAGCTTCTTTGCGAAAGAGTCCCTGACGTGAGGTTCGTCCCAGCTCTTTCCTCTGTTAGAACTAGGTCTTGAAGCTGGGGTGTGTGCGGGTGTATGCGTGTGTCCCCTTTTCTTCTTAGCCCAGAGAGGCCCCTGGTGCCCGGGCCCCTGTCTGGAGCCCCAGGCTGCGCCCTGAGCCGGGGTGCACCCCTCTCAGCTGGCTCCAGGCTTACAGAAGAAGGCCCTGCTCCTTCCATGGCCTCTGTGGCTGCTGTGCTGGGCCCATTGTCCGGGCGGGAACAAAGACTGCGGATTTAAGCTGAGTGACCAGGCAGCTCTGCCAGGCAGAAAAGACCGCCCCCCTCGAAGCTGGGCCCAGCCGGGGGCAGGAGGGGGCCCTGAGAGAAAGGGGACAGGGAACCTTTGAAAGTAACTAATTAAAGGGCCTTTGCCTGCCTCCTCCCCCTGGGCGCCTAATCTCTCTGGGGCAGCAGCCAGACAATGTGCCCCTCCACCCGGCCCCCCTCACCCGAGTTTTAAAACAAGAGACAACTTGAAGTTAATGAGCGCCACCTGACGGGGGTCCCCTAATGAGAGGGGGCTGCTGGGCGGCTCACACATTCTCTGGCTCTATGAATAGCTCCCCCCACCCCCCTGAGTTTTATTCATCTCAGGCCAGGGGCAGGGGGCAGAAAGGAAGGGGGCCCTGCTCAGCTTGGAGCACGTGGACTGTCGTGCATCGCAGGGGTGGGGGGAGAGGACCCCCACGTGGCTCCCCCCCACGGCCGTACCCAGGTCTGTGGCTGAGCCCCATAGGCTGTGGCCGAGACCTGGGAGGCCTGAGGCCTGGCTGGGTGGCTCAGACAGCCTACTGTGTAGGCTCTCGGTCCCTGGTGTTGGCTGCTGGCTTTTCTCAGTGGGGCACTGAGGCAGAGGAGGGGTGCTTTGGGGTTACTGTACTTGGTGGCAGGGGCCAGGGTCAGGAGTCATTTGGGACAGGAACGGAAAGGCTCTCTTGCATATATGGGCAGTCCCCACCATCCTGCCTCTTCTGTATAACTCCCCAGACCTGCCCTGATCTCTGATTCCTGTCTGGCTCCCATCCCTGAAGCTCAGTTCTGATGCTCCCATGCCCTGCTTCTCCAGATCGGACCCCCATCTCTCCCCCTCCCTGTTACCAACGGTGGCTGGTCTCTCAGACTCAGCATCTTCTGTTCCCAGAGTGGGTGGGCAACTTGTCAGCCTTGGAAGACAAGCCCAGCCTCTCGAGTGTGCATGTGGGTCTCGCCTCTGTGAATATGTAACAGCAAACAGGTGTGTAACAGCCTGGGGCGTGGGCAAGTGTGGAAAGACTTTTGGGAGATTGGGGGAGATGGTGGATGACCCCAACTCTCTTCCTCATACCAGCACTCTGCCCCAAATAATCCCACAACACACTGCCCACCCTGGAACCCTACTCCAATGTGCACTGGTGTCCACAGTGGGGGCCCTGATATCAGAGGAGGAGTCTGGGAAACAGAGCCTCAGGGCAGCCTGGTCTTTGCTCTCAGATCCAGAGGTGACCGGGATGGGCTCCTCAGAGCCATGCCGTAGAATCCCCCCACTACCCCCCAAAGGTGGGAGCTGAGGGGGTGGCATTTGAAGGGCCCAGGTTGGCCTGACGTGGAGGGGAGGGAGGGGCCAGACAGGATGGGGGTCTCCAGCCAGCAGAGAGCCATGGACAGAGGTGACTAATTTCCCAACTACTCATGGTGAAAATATCACATTTCATGCTTTGTTGCCGATTCATAGAAAAATCCTATTAAAACCGGGTGGATTATTTATACAGTTTAAACAAATGATGATCAAAGATTTTACACGTTTTGAAGACAACCCAGAGTTACGCAGCCTGGCCTGGGGTTTATCCAGGGTGTGATACACAAGCGTGAGGTCTGGATATCTAGCAGGAGGTAGGAGAGGGGTGCTGGTGAGTCAGGGGCAGGTTTAGACGGCCTGGCTGGGGGCGGGGTGGGGCGTTACAGCTGTTCTGCCCAGCAGGGGGCGCCCTCCCCATGGTGCTGATACCCTTCCTTCCCCCTCATCAAAGCCTCAGACAGGCAATGATTTCGCCTCCCTTTTTGTCTGTTTACGGACTTGCCTTAAACTCCCCCTGCAAGTGTCGTTGGCAGAATTTCTGTTTGTGGAACTGTCATCGCGTGGGACTGGGCCGTGCCCCTGATGTGAACGATGCCAGCACCGTGTGCGACTGACTGACCGCCAGTCCAGCATCTGCGCGTGGGTACGCGTGGACAGGCGTGCACACCACAGTGTCTGTGGTGTCCCTCTGTTTCCTCTGTCACTTACCTTTCTCTCAATGCCACGCTAAAGGTCTCCCCTACAGTGAGCCTATTCCTCTTGCACACGCATTGTCGTGTGCACACATACACACGGGTCACACTCGCGCAGAGGGCCACTTTCTGAGAGGTAGCTTCCAATGGCTCAGCTCGAGGTGGTGGGAAGCGGTAGGGGGCTAGAAGAGGGGCAGGTCCCCTTCCTGGCAGACTGTGGGGGACCCTAGCCTGGAAGGCATTACCTCAAGCCACGGCTTCCCCACCTGGACTCTAAAGACACACAGGAACTGCCCGAGTCTGACCAATCCCAGCTCCCTTGGCCATGCGGCCCACCCAAGTTCCCCCACCCTGAGGAAGGGTATGCTAAGTGCTTGGGATCCCTGACTGGAGGTCAGCCCGGAGCCCTGTGGTGAGAACTTGGAGCGCAGCACAGCCCCAGGAGTTGGGGGAGGGGGTTGGAGGGAAGGGTGGCTGGTGCCTGCGGCGGGGACAGAGCGGCCCTGCGTCCCGTGCCCTGGCCACCTGTCCCTGCCCACCAGGCCGTCCTGCCTCAGCAGTTTTATTACCCAGGGGGAGATAACGCCCTGGGGGGAGGCAGCCTGTCCTGAAAGGGAATGTACTCCCCCCACCCCCCCATCCCAGCCTCAGGGGCTGGCCAGGGCCTAGTTGAATTTCTGGTCTGATGGATCCTGAGGGGCTAAACTAGGGTTCTCCTGGAGAGGCCGTGGACAGTCCTGGAGCTCCCCGTAGGAAGGGGTCCAAGGAAAGCAAGAAAGGGAGAAAAGGCAGTGTGAAGGGGGAGAGGAGGCTTCCCTTGGTGGGAGGAAGGAGGAAGTTTTGGTAGGGCAAGTTGAGAAAGCCAGAGATGGGGCTATCTGCCTCCCTGGAGATGTCTCAGCTGGAGGAGGGGAGGGTGGGAGTAACTGAGGGCCCCCAGCCCGGAGGGAGTGCTCCGCGCTGCGGATGGGTCTTAGGGACATGAAATCCACTTGGTTTGCTTATGTATTTATTTCTTCTTCCTCGAAGCTGGTTCCAGCAGTGACGCGCATACCCAGGG
This sequence comes from Panthera uncia, assembly GCF_023721935.1. Lineage (NCBI taxonomy): Eukaryota > Metazoa > Chordata > Mammalia > Carnivora > Felidae > Panthera > Panthera uncia. Next base: position 57,385,857 of record NC_064818.1, on the reverse strand, counting down.
CCTGTGCAGCTAGCTAAGGCACAAGACCTGGCCGTGGAAAATGCGATCGTCTCATCGTGGAGACCCTAGTTGGTTTGTTTTCCTCCCGGACTCTCTCCTTCCCACACCCTCTTCCCTTTCTTGTTTTGAGGAGAGAAAACAGGCCACACTAGGGAACCTGCAACAGCAGTGAGAAGAACAATCACATGTGACTGGAGCATCCATCACGGCCTGGTCCTTCGGCCCGGCCCGGAGAAGCCGCCACCCTGGCTGCTGCCTTCGCCGCGGCCCGCGCTTTATTAGAATTTATACGTTGCCCCGATTGAGGGGGAAAATAATTAACACCCCTACAAATATATCGTAAACAAAATATTTATTAGAAATAAATAACTCATTTATTTTACATATTTCATTTCAACAATAACATTACCCAATTTATCATTTAACATTTTTGCAAGACAACTTAACGACTACTTATTAGCATTTCCATTTTTCACCCGCGCACCATAAAGCACGGGCGCTCCCCACATGGCCTGGCACAGGCCGAGCCTGGAGCTCAGAAGACCCCGGGGAGGGCTGGGGACCCCCCGGATCTCCCTCTCTCTTACACATTTGAACACATGCAGGACAAACATCCCATAACCAGTACATGTAGGCCCCCTCAAACATAGACACTTTCTTCTCACATAAATGCATTCAGCTGCCCCCCCCCCCCCCCACCAGACCCCCCCCCCCCCCCCCCCGAAAAGAAACAGACAGGCACACAAACTGATATCCTGCCTGACTCCAAATATTCAGGCTGATATGGACCCCAACATCTGTGTGCACACGCGTCCCCACAGACTCCCCATGGCCCACGCCCAACTGCACACAGTCACTGGCCGTGCACTGACACGAACCTCAGATCTCATATTTGTGCATGATGGAGAGGGGTCGCTACTTTCCCGCTTCCTCCACAAGGGGTGGGGTGTGGCGTGGGCTGGAAGCTCCTGTGTGTGATCTGAGCCCCCCACCCCCAGCCCCAGCGGCCACCTGTGGCTCTCTGGCCTCCTCATATGCCCTTCTTGTGTTTCCTCTGCTCAGCAAGCATTTCCAGGAATGAACACCCATTTTCATTTCGAACTTTTGTCTGTAGGGGGGTATCCCCGAAGAGCCCGGCCCGGCCTGGGTCTCTTCATGCCCCAACCCCAATATGTTCTTGGGGAAGGAAGTATGTTCTTCGGGCCTCAGCTCCTTGGGCCCTGGGCTGTGAGTTCAGGACTGGGCTCTGGGTGACCAAGCAAGAGATTAGATCTGGGTGAAGTGAGGTTAAACTCTGTGCTGGTGTTCAGCGAATTTGAGTCTCTTCCCCACCCAGGGTTAGGGCCCAGCCTTGCTCCCTCTGCTCCCTTCCTTCCCCCGGCAAACACTCTCTCCTGCCTACCAGAGGAAGGAAGGGGGTGGGGAGCCAATACCCCGGGGTAACAGCTTGAGCTGGGAGACACTTCCCCATTCTCCCAGCCCCTAGCAGTGACCAGATATCTGGCGGCGGTGGAGGGTGTCCCTAACAAACCATAGCCCCCCACCGAATCCCTAAACAGTACCCATTCTAGAGCGCCTGTGTGTCTGTGTGCAGAGATGAGCTGAGGGAACAGATGGGTGCACACCCCTCAAGGCCACACATGGACGCACCTATATGTGCACACGTGTGTGTCACTCGGTGTGGATTCTGCCCAGGCTGACTCGTGGCCCTATCCCCTGGCACCAGTCGCAACATCTGGGAGATTAGGTCTGTTTGGGTGCTGAGGGCCAAGGCCGAAACATTCCTCCTGGAGTGCATTGCCTCTCTGCCCTCTTGCTGGGAGGTGGAGGTGGGAGGTTGGTAGCTGGGGGGCCTGGGGCCCAGGAGATGGGGTAAGGGGGCTCTTCAGAGTCAGCCTAGACAGGGGCTGGGGGCAGAGCCCTGGGGGAGCACACACAATGGCTGGAGGTTGGAGGGTCTGAAACTGGAGACTTTAATAAAAGCCACTGACAGCAAATAAAGCTGCCAGGGGAGTCCCATTACCCACAACAAGGACCCTTTGTGAGTTACGCAGGGCTGAGCTGACCCTTCTCCACTGGCCCCATACCCACCCACCCTGGGCCCCATTGCACTGCCTGCAGGCTCCATGGCCCGCCCCCCCAAGCCCAGCGTGACCCAGCTCAGGGTGTCTCCAATGCTGAGGGAGCCCAGCTTGATGTTCTCACAGACGGAAAGTTCTCTATGCCTACCCCGAATTTCGCTAGTTTCTGATGCTCCTAGCCCTCGGTGGCTTCTTCCCCTTAACAAGCGTTCAGTAACCCCCCTGCAGGACCACCTCCTGTTCAATGAGTGGGGAAATTGACCATGGTGTGGGCTCCACCCACTTTGGTCCAGTGGTGAGGCAGGGGATGGGAATCCATGGCTGTCCTAACCCTGATACAGACCCTAGTACAGTTCTTAACCTCAAGGCGGTCCTGTCCCTTTCTGGAGCCCAGTGCTGACCCCAGCACTGTGATGTATCAGAGAGGCTGCTGCACGGGGGTCGGAAAGGCCTGGGTTGAGTTCTGGAGCTGACACTTAACAGTTGTTGGATCCACTTCTCCTCTCTGAGCCTCAGTTTCCTCATCCTAAAGCAAGGCTGATTTAAAAGGGCTCCTATGAGGATATGGGACCTAATAGGTGTAACGCTTACAAACTTTAAATCACCCACAAATGAGGGTCGTTATAACCATTTACCTCGGCCTCAGTTTGAAACCAAATTGTGCCTCGAACATCAATCTTCACACAGATTCTCAGTCCTGCTCTGATTCCTGTGCTGGTGACAATATTATTGAGGGTATAGGAAGCTCAAGGAAGAGCTGTTCAATGGAAAATGGAAAGGATGGAACATATTCTAATCCCCGACCTCAGCTAAGAAGCCAACTGATGGGTGGAGGGGTTTGTGGAGCTATGTAGGAAACAGAGAAAGCTGGGGTCAGAGCCCTGGCCAGGAGTTGGGAGACACCTTGGGAAGATGGGAAAAAAGAGGGGTCAAGGCGGTTGGGGGCCTCTGAAGCAGAGTTGGGGAGTGTAGGGAGAAAGTTTTGAGGTTGGAAAGGGTGCAACGCGTGGGATCTGAGAGTTGCTGCTTTAAGGGCCAGGTGGGGCCCGAATGGGGGATGGAAGACGGTCCGGCAGGAGGGGATTCTGGTGCAGGGCGGGGAGGGAGATTAAGAGGCGCTCTCAATTGCCTTAATGGGCTCTAAGAGGCGGGATCCTATTACAGCTCGGGGTGCCCCGGGGTGCCTTGCTGGGAAGACAAGCTAATCTGCCATGCAAATTAAATCCTGCCTCAAGACGCAAGGCCTGCTTAATGTGATCCATTACACAGTTTACTTGTTTATATCTAATATTGGAACAGGCAGCCCGGGCGGGCGGCAGCGGCAGGCGGAGCGGCCCAAAAGCAGGAGAGTAAATTACCAGCAAAATGAGCTTTTCCATCCCCGGCGCCACCACCACCAACGCGCCTCCCCGGCCCTGCGCGTCCTGGGCGCCCCCTCCCGCCCGCCCGCCCGCAGCGTCCCCTCGCTCTTCCGCGGTCTCCCGCTCGCTCCCTGTTGGTCAAGTCTCCTGCTTCTCTTTGTCTCTGCCTCTCTCTGTTTCCTCATCTCCTTCTTCCTCCTCGTCTCTGCCCTCAGTCTTCCCTTGAGACTTTCTGGCTGTTTCTTTCTCCCCTGCTTGGGTTTCTGTCGCTAGCATGTCTCCTCCTGCCAGGGGACCAGGGGGACCTGGAGAGATGCCGGCTGGATGCGTGACGCGGCTGTGTGGGCAGTGGAGCGTGAACCCGGGCTTAGGGTGCCCCCTTGTGCACGCATACCTGGGGGAGCCCTGGAAGAGAGGCCGGGCCTTGGAATGGCTGGCCTGCGGGCTCCGTGAGCTACTGTTTTGCTAACAACACTGTCCCTGATTGTGAGGTTATTGGCGTGAGTGACCTTGAGGTGTTTGTTTATAGGGGGAGCATCACTGTGACCCTCGTTGTGTGTCAGTGTGTGGCCATGCGGGTCTGTCTGTGTGCATGGGTGTGGACGTGACCTGTGTGTGTGCACGCGTGGGGTAGTGTTTTAACAAACCCTGGGAGAGGTTCCCCACTCTCTGCCCAGTGCCTCCTCCAACAGGGCTCCCTCCTCCTACCCCTCCGGGTTAGCCTCATAGGCAGCACGAGGCTTCCCTCCCTTTCCTCACACTTCCTGACCCACAGGCCGCTCTCCCTTTAGCTCTTGGAACCGCCCTGAGGCTTTCATTGCTCCAGGATCCCCTTACTGTCCCCTGGAGAGACCCTGGGATTTAATGTTTTGTCCTGCTATGTTCCTGTCCAGCCCCTTACCCCCACTTGGCCTGCACGCCTCTGCAGAGCCGCTACCCCCCTATTGGGGCATCGCTGAGGCCCAAGCCTGCGCCTACAGGAGAGTCAGAGGCCAACGGAGCCAGAGGCAGACAGAAAGAGACCCAGAGACGAGAGAGACAAAAACCAGCACCAAGGTGAAAGAGACACACAGAGACTCCATGGCAGAGGGGAGATTAAGGCACAGGTGATGGACAAGGGAGACAGGCAGAGAGACCCCAAACATACGCACAGGTCGGGGGCCGGGCAGTATGGGGCAGGGGTAGGACGTCTGAGCATCTGTGACCGGGGAGCTCACACTTATGCTCACAGGCCTAGGACTGAGGGGCCGTTCCAGACCCTGAAGCTGTTTGAGGAGCTCTGAAGGGCTATGAGGAGGGGGCTCCCCATCCTCGGGGCTTGATGGGGCACTGCCCTGGGGCCTCATGCTGAGGAGGATACGTGCGTAACTGCAGCCCCAGCCTCTGGACCTGGGGTCTGTGCCTCGGGTCTCGAGAGGTGCCAGCCCACCCCGCAAGGCTGAGAGCCGCAGGCCCCGGGGCAGACATGGGGCAGGGGGCAAGCAAGCTCCCGGAGTCACCGAGGGGCACAGCTGCCGCTCTCGTGCCTGCCCCCGCGCACACACTCACTCACACGTGCCACGTGCTAGGCTGGAGGCTTGCCAGTGAGGCCCCCCTGGCTCCGGTCCATGCTCCCGCAACCGGGGCCCCAGCCGCATTCTTTATGCTCAGGACTCTTGACTCCCTAACCTCCAGCTCCCCAAGTACCTTGTCCCTCCCAGGCCAGCCAGTGAGCCTGATCCCTACTCCCCTCTCCCTCAGCCCCCTGGGACTCCTGGCCTCACAGTTCCTTCTGATTCCCAAGAACCCTGGAGGCCCCAGCTCTCTAACTTCCAGGCACATGTCTTCCCGTCCCTGACCCTTGGCTCTGGTTGGGGTGGGGGTGGGGGATCCTGACGGATGGGGGGTTGGGTAGGAGGGAAGGTGTGAGTCTGTATGTCTGTGTGGAATGGGGGCTGTTTAGATAAACAGATGGCAACAAATGGCATAAAATTATATACCCATAATGTCAGTTCATAACATTTTGTTCGACATACTTGATTTAATCGCTTAGCTGACGATTTGGCTTTTGGGCCCATATGGTGGGGAATGAAGCTGCGTGGCACCCGCTCCAATCTGGCTCTTTTATCACCGAGGCTGGGGGGGCGGGGATGGGGGGGTCGGAGGGGGGGAGGAGAAGGGATGCAGATGGAAAGAGAATGAGCTGACAGGAGGGGAGCCAGGGAGGGGGTGACTGTAGGGACTGAAGGGGACTGGACCCTGGCAGGGTGCAGGAGGACGTCTGGAGACGGTGTGGGTGAGGCCTGAGTCAACTGGGACGGACAAGACTGTCCCCAAGAGACCTGGCCCCCGTGACCGCCCCGAGGCTGACCTCATTGGACTCTCCAAGGGTGGTGGCCATCGATTTGTCTCTCGGTAGCCCGAGATTGTCTCTTTCTCTCTTCAAAACCAAGACTCGCACACTCGGCTCTGAATCTCTGGGCTTATCCCCAACGCTTTTGCCGAACTGAATTTGAGTGTGTGCACTTATGTGCACACGTGTATGCCTGCCTGCTTATGTGGGAGGCGAATGGGAGACTGTGAGGTCCCTCGTGTGATGGCTCACGTCCGTGTGGATGGCCTGACCTGCACACCGAGCAACTGGGAGAGGGGTGAAGGAGTGTTGGTGGCCCTTCATGACTGAGCAAGTCTGACTGAGTGAGGTGTCTGGCTGGGCCTTGCGACTTGTGGAAGTGTGAGTGACTGAGCGTGAGTTGTGCGAAGATGAGAGTGTGGGGGTGTGATGAGGTATGACCAGGGGGAGACCACGGTGCATGTGGGGCTGATCTATGAGGAGGTGTGTGGGGTGTGGCCGGGGGTGGGAATGGTTCAGATGGGCTATAGTACACAGTAGGCGCTCAGGCAGTGCCGCTGAGCGTGTCGGTCCAGCCACTGCACGGTGCGATGCCGGACTGGGGAATGGTGTGTGTGCAGGCACATGTGTGCACGCCCCCTGGGCAGTTCCGGGGGGGCGACCCACACACCCCGGCCTGCTGGCCTATGGCCGACCACCCCTTCAGCGGGCTTGCCTTGCACGCTCTGCAAACCGAAAGTCAGGCTCCGTGCAGAATGCCCCTCTCAAGCCCCGCCCCCCTCCTTAGTTACTAGAACTCCACTGGGTGCTCAAAAAAGACAGCCGGGTGCTTCTCGAGAGATACCCCCTTCTGACTGCCGGTCCGGTCCCCAAATGCCCAGTCCACCCCTCCTCCTGGTCCCGGAGCTATGCCAGCCCCCCAAGAGCTGATAATCTGGGCCCAAATCAGCACTCATCACTCACGTCACAGCCTCATCTGCCCCCTGCTGGGTGCCGCCCGCCGGCTCTGGAATCCAGTGGGGAGGCGGGGCCCAGGAGCACCTGCCGGGGATATTGGGAACCTGCTCGTCTTTCCCGCCTCCCTGGGTCCCTGTCCCCCAACCTCAGTGAGAGTTTGTGCTCTGGGCTTCCTGGGTTGTGTCTGGGGTCTTGCTGCCCATCTGCTCTTCCTGTGTCTTTGCTGCTCTCTCTGTCTGGTCTGGTCTTCATGAGTATCACCTTCCCTCTGCCACTCTCCCAGTCTCTGCCTTTCTTCCACATTCCTGTTCCTCTCTGCCTACTGTTTTTCTCATTTTGTGCCTCTGGCCACTCCTCTGAAAGTCTGTGATGGTGGAGATCAGGGCTGGGCCGAGGCTGGGACCTAGGCCCGTAGGGTCGTCTTCTCCATTTGGAATTCTATTACAACCCTTCCCCCTCATGGCAAGGAGACAAGCCTCCTGGCTGGTGGCAGCGGTGGGTGTTTGGGTCTGTAATGGGGCCCGAAGGCAGGGGTGGGCATGCTAGCTACTCTTCATATCTCCCAGATCAAGTGTCCCCAATACCCTTACTCTCCAAGGAATGCTTGGATCAAACCCTCAGCTCCTTCTCAGGCCATTCATTCATTCATTCATTCAATAATCATGTCAATCATTTGATCTGCCAAGCACTGTGCTGACCAATATGAGCAAGAACCTGCTCTCAAGGGCCTCCTTTCCTTTAGGGAGACAGGTGTGCAAACAGATAAGGATGCTGGTGTTTCAGATGGTGGGAGAGAGAGGCCCAGTGAGGCCCAAAGAAGGCTGAATTCTATGGGTAGGAGTGTGGAAGACTGGGGAGAAACTACATAGGAGGGGGGAGGGTGTCTCAGCTGCATAAAAAACATTTTCGTTTTCTACTTACAAAAATAATATTTGCTCAGTCTCGAATGCCAAGAAGGCAGAGAAAAACTCAAAGGAAAACAGAAACCAAAATAGAGTCTGTAAAGAAAATTGTAGGGAGTGTCAAGAAATGAGTGGAAATTTTACCAAGTGAATGATGTGATCGTGAGGAAGCTGTGGGGGAGGGTGCTGGAGAAGGGCATTCCCAGCAGGCGTGGGGGCATGATTCAAGGCACCCTGATGCAAATTTTGGGATGTTTGATAGCAATGGCTGAAGCCTGGGGGTTTTGGAGGCTGGCTGAGTGTTGTGGCCCTTGTTCTATAGGCAGTTAGGAGCCACCCTGGAGAGTAATGGGCAGGTGAATGGTGTGATCCTGTTTTCCATTTTAGAACAATTATTCTGGAGGATGGATTAGAAGTGGTCGAGACAGGAAGCAGGGAGACCGGTTAGGAAATCAGTGCAGTAGTCTGAGAGAGGTGATGAGAGGTGATGACTGGGGTGTCACAGTGGGAGAGGAAAGAGGGAAACCATTAGGAAGGCAGAATGAATAGGACTGGGGACTGGCTTGATGTGGGAGTAAGGCTGGAAGAGAGGGAAGAGCCAAGAATGAAGCCCAGGCCTTTGGCTTGGTCACTAGTGTGTCTGGTGGTGTCATTCACTAAGATGGGGAACTCAGAAGAGGAGCAGGATTGGGGTGGGGGTGGCAGAAGGGCTAAGTTTGGGTTTGGATATTGTGAGCGTGAGATGGAATTACCCAGGTGGAAATGTTCAGTTGACAGTGGAATACAAGGGTCTAGAGCTTGGGGTTACAAATTTGGAAGTCATTGTTCATTTCTCTGTATCAGTCGACAAAGATGTATTGAGCATCTGTGGTAGATCAGGCTGGGGATGTGATGGTAAATGAGACAGGCTATGCCCTTCCCTTATGGGGCTCAATGCAGAGGTGGTATCTGAAGCCATGAGAGTGCATGATCTTGCCAGTGGGTGAAGAAAGGAAGGTGTTAGAGTGCCAGCATTGCAAGGCTGGAAGAGGGGCAACCAAAGAGCTAGGGTGTCTTGTCTCTCAAATCATGGAAGGCACTCCACTATCCTTGCTCCATTACCTTCTTAGAAAATCTTTGACGGGGTGTCTCCTGTGGTCCCCGTTCTCTAGGCCTACTCCCTGCAAGGTGCCCTTAGACACTCATATACATATGTGAGGCAGCCAGGCCCCCTGTGTCTGCCCTGCTTCCACATGTGGGGTAGTGGAAGACAAGTCCAACAGACTCTGATTTGATCAGCCATGTAGTCCTTCAACTCCTGACATTATTTTAGAGAAACCAAGACCCCTTGCTACGGTCTTCGAAGCCCTTCATGAACTCATCCCTGCCCAGTTACTCAGCCTCACCTCTGCCAAGCCTCCTAGATGCCCCAGTGACTATCTTTCCAATCCCAATCCCTGGCTAGCCCTTGCTCTTCTCTACCTCCAAGCCTTGCACATGCTCTTTTTCTTGATATCACCTCCCTCTCCCATCCAGCCAGCCCAGCTAACTCTTAATGACCTAGCTCAAATGTCTCCCATCTGGGAGCCTTCTCTGTCTGCCAGAGCCCCCTAGGGGCCCCTGTCATAGACTCCTCTTTAGGAAGGTCTTATTAGCTCATATGGGGATTGTCTTTTTGCTTGTTTGTCTCTCTTTCTAGGTCAGGAGATACTTTAGGGTAGGGCTTGGGTTTTTTGTTTGTTTGTTTGTTTGTTTTTCGTTTTTTTGTCCATCACTGTAGCCCCAGTGCCTCGTGTAGTTCTGGACACATATTAAGTGCTCAAAATTTTAGGTTGTACATTGGAGGTGGCCTGGTGGTGAGATAGGGCTGGGGGTGGAGGCGGGGCTGGGTGTTGGGTATGCTGGTATTAGAGACAGGCTAGTATTAGAGACTAGGGAAGGGTGATGTAAGGGTGAGGCTGGGTGTTGAGGTAGAGTTCAGTGTTGGGGTAGAGCTGGTGAAGAGGTAAGTTTGGCTGTACGGCTAGAGCTGGGTTTGGGGGAGGGCTGAGTATTGGAAGTGGGGCTGAGTGTTAGGGTAGGGCTGGTATTAGAAACAGAGCTGGCATTGGGGAGGTAAGGCTAAGTGTGGAGGTAAGACTGGGTGTTAGAGGTGGAATGGGTGGGTGCTGGGGATGGGGTGGTTGTTGAGGTGGATCTAGGTGCTGGAGTAGCACTGATTTTGGAGGTGGAGCTAGGTGTTGGAGGTTGGGACGGTGTTGGCATCGTACTGGGTGTTTGGGGTAGGGATGCGTGTTAGAAACGTGATGTTGAGAGGTAGGCAGGCAACTGGGTGTAGGAGAAAGGGGGCTGGGTGTCGAGGGTGGGCAGGTGAGTGGGGAAGGGATGAAGGGTCCTGGATTTGGGAGCATAATGGAGAGCCCCCAAGACCTCGCCAGGGTTCTGACTCTTAATGCTGCTGATCCAGCTTTTCCTCAGTTACTAGCTTCTCCCCAGAAGGAGAGAAGAAGAGGAGAGGAGACCCGGGGAGAAGAGCCTAAAAGGGTGAAGAAGGATTTTCATTATGAAGTTAATTAGCTTCAGAGCCGCTGCACCTTTCAGGACGAGGAATTAGAGGGATTTAATTGCTTTATCAGCCTTCCCTTTGATTTTCAGCAATCAGGCCGATTCCATTTAATTTAACTGCCACAGACGAGGAGAAAATTGATGCGCTCACCTGCCTCCGAGCAGAAAGAGAGAGAGTGGGGAAGAGGGAGAGGGGGAGCCAGAGAGACTGGCAAACACAGAGTCTGCAGATTAATGAAAACCAACAGCATTTGCTCACAATTGGAGATGAAGTGTGCCCTCGAGGTGTTTGGAGCTGTGTGTGTGGCCGTGTATGTGTGGCTCTGTGTGAATTTGTGTATACAATCTTGTGGAGTGTTTGTGACTAGGCATGTTTGTGTGGGTGTGACTATGAGAGACTTGGTTGACATGTGGGTGGGTGTGTGGGTGAATGTTGGTATTTGGCTATAGGTAAGTGACAGCAGAGGTGTGTGATTGACTGTCGAAGACTCCTTGTATGTGGAAACATCAGTGTGAATGAGGATGGCTGTGTCTGCCCGCATGATCATGAATACAGTGACTATGTGTGTGTCATTGTGTAGGTAAGAATTTCTCCGTGTGTGAAACTGCATTGTCTATTAGTTCATTTGTTCAGCAAGCACTGAATGAATTCCTGTTAAAAGCCACTGTGCTGTGGGGCAGAGATAACTAAGAGAGGGTCCATGCCTTCAAGGATTCATAGTCTAACAAAGGCGACAGACTAGCACATGAATGCTGTAATACTATGCTGTGTGAATTTCTCCGGGAGCACCACTCTGGAAAGTCTCTCGGAAGAGGTGGCTTAAAAGATAGGAAGTTTCCAAGTAGAGAAGGGATTGATGGGGTCATGATACAGGAAGGACATTGCAACCAGAGGAAACAGTATGTAGAGCTCAAGGGGAAGCTGGGGCTGCTCAGGGGGGCAGACCACAGAGCAGGAAAGGGCTTTGGTCATACTAAGAGATGTGGACCTTTCCTGGAGGGTATTACTGAGTGGGAAGTAACCCAGCCAGATTTGTGGATTAGAAAGTCTTCTCTGACTCTTGTGTAAAGGATGGATCAGAGAAGGTAAGACCAAAGGCAAGGAAGCTGGTTACAACCATTGCAAACTCCAGGGGAGAGAGTGTGAGGGTCTGAGGGATGAGGGAAGAGAGAACAAATGAGGTAAAATGGGCAGAATTTGAGGGAGGTGGATAGAATAGAAAGTATTGAAGATTTATGAACATCTAGGTAATAGGTGATTCTATAAAAGGAGATATTGGAGGAAGAGCAAGTTGGAGGGGAGGGTCTTGAACACGTAGAGTTGAATCTGTGATAGCAGGCAGCTGGGCATGAATCTGGAGCTCAGCAGAGAGGCCCAGCCCAGAGACAAAAAGAGACGAATCATCAGCACGTGTAGGTAGTAAATAACGCCATGGGAATGGATAAGACTACCCAGGGAAAGCATTGAGATCAAGAAAAGAAGAGGGTCGAGAGCAAAAGCCTGGAGCTTACCCATGTATATCATCCCAGAGGAAGAATAAGAATCTTGGAAAGAGGACAAAGAATCAGACAAAACAGAGGAAAACTGAGAGAAAATTTGGAAAGAGAGGAGTGCACTGATGAGAAGTTGAGTTCAGTCCTAGACATGTTGAGTTTGAGGTTTGCTGGGAGACGCTCACGTGGAGGTGTCCAGGAGGGCAGAATCTAGAATTCCAGTCTTTCAGCATGAGTGAGGGCTGGGGGGAGTGGGAGTGTGTCCGGGAATCCGGAGTGGCTGGTGTGCAGAATGGATAGGTGGATGGAGAAGACAATGAGATTGGAGAAGTGAGTTGGAGTACGTAGGGTTTTGAACACCAACCTGCAAGTTGGTACTTTAGTCTGAGGGCAGGAGTTTTTGACCGTCTTTTTTTTTTTTTTTAACATTTTATTTTTAAGTAATCTCTACATCCAACGTGGGGCTCAAACCCACAACCCTGAGATCAAGAGCTGCATGCTCTCCTGACTGAGCCAGCCAGACACCCCATTGACTATCTTTTAATAAGGAAGATGACTGGATCAGATTTTCATTTTAGACATACCACTCTATGTTTTAGTTTGGCATAGAGCTTGAGACAAAGATTCAGGTGAAGGCAGTTCATTTGGGAGGTGACCCCAGGGAGCAGAAGGTGGAGAGAGAGAGGGAGAGGAAACAGAGGGAAACAGAGAAGAAACAGAGGGGAGAGGGAAACAGAGAAGAAAGTTGGTTGTCCCGGTGGGCAAAGGATGCTCAATCTTTGGAGACCATGTCAAGAATCATGTAGAATGTACCTCAGCATTGTCCCTCCAATGGACAGGAAGCTGGGCATTTATCTACTGACTGAGGTCTCCCACTGGTTTCCAGTTGCTCCCTGGCCCATTCATCCCCTTTCTTAGGCTCGCTGCACTGAAATCAGTAGGGGGCGAGGGGAAGAGGTGCTGGGGACAATAAAGGCATCTTGCTACCTTCCGACAGTTACTTGGGAGATGGATTGGGAAGGGCGAGGTTAGAGGTAGAGATACCAGTTGAAGGGGATTTGAACTGTCCAGGAAAACCAAGCCAAAGACTGTAGGAAGGAATAGAAAGATCATCTTGGAGGCACAGAATTAATAGAACTTGAAGATCAACAGGGCATTTGTGTTCATGGTGGGCCAAATAATGTCCCCTCAATGTCTGTATCCTAATCCCAAGAACCTATATATATGTTATGTTACATGGCAAGGGGGGATTAAGGTTGCACATGGAATTAAGTGTTGCTAATCATGTCCAGGAGACTTTCCTGGATTATCTGGGCAGCCCAAGGTAGTCACAAGGGCCTTTATAAGTGAAAGGGGGAGGTGGGAGGGTCAGACTCAGAGAAAGATTTGAAGATGCTATACTATTGGTGTTGAATGGAGAAAGGGGCCACAAGCCAAGGAATGCAGGTGGCCTCCAGCGGCTGAAAAAGGCAAGGAAACAGATTCTCCCTTAGAGCCTCTGTAGCCCTACTGACACCTTGATTTGAACTCAGCGAGACCCATTTTAGACTTCTGACCTCCGTAGTTGAAAGATAATAAATCTGTGTGGTCTCAAGCCACTAAGTTTATGGTAATTTGTTACAGAAATAAAAGAAAACCAATGAGGAGTCCAAGAAAGAGGGCTCTCAAGTGACATGCAAGATTACTAGTTTGAGCCAGATAGAGAGGAATTTGCTGAGAAAGGAAAGAGAAGTAAATTTGAAAGAGAGCTTTCTGAGCTATTTTAACCACGTTCTTTATGCTGCTGGAGGGACTTCCACACGGAGCTACCCATATGGAATATGAAGCCAGGGTGGGAAAGATTTTTGGGAAGAGGTTCTTGATCAACATGGTGATATTTGAAGCTGTAAAAGCAGATGAGCTCACCTGGCAGAGGGCGAGGACAGAACCTTGGAGACATGCCAGCGTGTTGGGGCTGATGGAGCTATCGCTGGCCGTGGAGGTCTATTGATCTCTGATTCCTCTTCACGAGCTCTTTGAGTGGCAGTGTTGGCTCTGTGGCCTCTACTCTTGCTCCTCCACTGTCCCTCTACTTCCCTAGACCATTAGCTTCCCCAGAGGTGGACTGCAGAGTAGCTCTGGACTGTTGTGCATGTTGTACATTGCACAACTCTAAAGACATGATTTATGCACACTGCAATATGAATATGGTGCCCTCCTAGAGTTTTCAGTGTATCGCCTTGCCAACAATCCATGATGGCGTGGTTGGCCTGTTTAGAGAGAGAAGGAAAGAGACTCTCCCTTGCCTCTAACAACATATCCAGAGCCTCAGCCCTGGCTTGAATCCAGATGCAAGAGAGGTCTCAGGAGCAAGGTCCAGACACAGCAAGAAGCAGACCCTGGAAGAGATGGGACTCCAGAGGTCAGGCTGTCAGGTGTCCAGGCCTGGGCCTCCCGTCAACCCCCATTCCTTGGGAGGACAGCTCTTCCCACTTCCCCTGGCACCCCACCCCTGTTGACTGCCTTTTGATTAGAATGTGGACTCTAACTTGGAATTAACCTGATTAATGTAATGAAGGCAGGGCCGGCTCAGCACCGCCCGGTGATGAGGGGAGATGGATTGGGAGCGAAGGCGCTCGGATGAAGGCGCGGCCGTAATTGCTGCGTTTACTGCTACCTGCCTCGCTGACCCTGCTGTTTAGCCCATTAATGATGATGCACAAGCCTCACTTTCCAGAGATAATGACAGAGACTCTCGGGGGAGGGTACAGGAGGAGGGAAAGGGAACTGGGGGTCTGGGGTCTGAGGGAGACTTGAGTCTGTGAATGGGGCCATGGCGAGGGTGAGTAGATGAGGGCCAGGGGCGCAGAAGCAGACGGGGAGACGGAGGGTGCAAGGGCACAAGGCAGGGGCTTTCTCTAGGCTCCTGCCCCACTAGGATAGTTTAGGATAACTGCCTTGAGCAGGGACTGCTGCAGGTGGTGGGGGTTTCTGGCTGGGTGGGAGGCCAGCACCACTGCCTCCCTAATTCAGGAAGGCTTCCTGGAGGAGGGGCCTCGGAAAGAGGAAAGAAAACCTAGGGAGTTGGACCAGGGCTGAACAGTGTCCTCCCCATGGCCTCCAGCACTAGCAGGGGGCGGGGAGGAAAGCACGTGGGAGGTGACAGCAGAAGCTTGGGGGCGTGGTGTGGGCACACCTCGTATACTCGGCACACAGAACCTGTGCATAAATCAACGGGAAGACGTCACTATGATTAATTCCTCTTTGATGCCTCAAAGAAGATGAAATGGATGTTACGAATCTCATCCACTGCCCCTTTCGGTCCTTTATCCTCCCCTGTGAACAGCATTCATTCATTCGTTCGTTCATTCAAAATAGTCAAGAGTTGTCCTGGTACCACCGCAAACTTACTGAGCTCGCTGGGCTCACCCCTTCCTCTTCTGAACCTCGGTTGGCTACTCTGTAAATGGGACGGAGCAGGTGGTCGGCCCTGATACGTGATCTCACAGAGAGGCTGCATGTCTTTGGTGCTGGCAGCCTGCCCCCCAAGGCCATAGGGGCGGGGGGCCCTCTCAGGGCAGCCCTAGAGGACAGCGGGGGCGCCTGGCTTTCCAGCCTCTGCTGGGCTCCTTCAGGGCTGCCCACACCCACGCCCTAGCTTTTTAGTAGTAGGTCAGCTTTGTGGACCCACAGTAAGCTCGCAAGGAAAAAAAAATCTCCCTGCTTTTTCTCACCACTCGCCACTGACTACTAACCTGGACTTGCCCCAAAGTGCATAGGAGCAGTTGATTTGTAACACAAATTCAGAACTTCACATTTATCCCTTAAATTACATTATGTTAATTTTGACCCATTATTCTCAGTTGTCTGTGGGGGCGCTACTTTTGTCCTCTATCATTTAAGTTTTGTATCTTCTGATAATCCGATGAGCCTGGAGGTCATTAACCAAAACGGAGAATAGGAAGGGCTGAGGATGAAGTCACAGGACCAAGCTCTAAAAATTTCCCTTTGGGCTTACACGCATCGACTTTTTCCTTTCCTTTATCCATCTGACTATGCGTTCTGGGTGAACCTACACTGGTTATTACTCTGCATGGATGTTCTCTGTTTAGTGCCTACACATTGTTAGCAGTGGCTTTTCCAGCCCAAATATTAACTGCACGAGGGCAAGAACCACTTTTGTCCTGTTTATCACTGAATCTCCAGGGCCTGTCCTTCCCGCTGAGACATAGCAGGTGCCGAGTGTGGAGTCAATGAGAGAATAAATGACTTCTCCAACAGAAATGTGGATGGTAGCTGTATTGGGGTAGGACTCTTGTGGCGCTATGCACAAAATTTTAGGAACATCAGAGTGTGTTACTGCCCCCAGGCACCCCCCTTCTGGCCCCTGCTGGATATGAAGGGGTGGAGAGGAGAGGGAGATTTTGTGGCATATTTTAAGCAAAAACTCTGGGGTGCTTCTAGGGAGAAAGTGAGTGTGTGTGTGTGTGAGAGAGAGAGAGAGGGAGAGGGAGAGTGCATGTGAGTGAGCGCTTTGGGGTCATGCAGACTTGACTTTGAATTTTGCTTGAGCTGTTTATAGCTGTAAGACTGAGGACAATTGTTTATCATTTCAGAATCTCGGGTTTTTTCATCTGTAAAACGGGCCTAATAATGTCCACTCTTTTCGGCTGTTGTGAGAGGATTAATGCAGCGATAGAGACAGAGCCTCTGGCCAAGGTTTGGGGCTGTGCCTATAAATGGTGGCTCCTGGGGCGCCTGGGTGGCTCAGTAGGTTAAGCGTCTGACTTCGGCTCAGGTCATGATCTCGCGGTCCGTGTGTTCGAGCCCTGCCTCGGGCTCTGTGCTGACAGCTCAGAGCCTGGAGCCTGCTTCAGATTCTGTGTCTCCCTCTCTCTCTATCCCTTCCCTGCTCATGCTCTGACTCTGTCTTTTAATAATAAATAAATGTTAAAAAAATTTTTTTAAAATAAGAAAAATGGCGGCTGCTGCCTCCCTTCTTCTCTCCCCTCCCTTTTCCTTCGAGTGGAGACTGAAACTTAGGGAGAAAGAGAGGAGTGTGAAGAATGTTACTTGAAGTCCAAAATATCTCTGTTCAATTACCAGGGTCTGCAAGTCAACCTTGACATTTAAAAAAAAAATTTAATGTTTACTTATTTTTGAGAGAGACAGAGACAGAATGCAGGTGGGTCAGGGGCAGAGAGAGAGGGAGACACAGAATCCGAAGCAGGCTGCAGGCTCTGAACTGTCAGCACAGAGCCTGACGCGGGGCTCGAACTCAAGAACCATGAGATCATGACCTGGGCCGAAGTCAGACACTTAACCGACTGAGCCACCCAGGCGCCCCAACCTTGACATTTTTATAAAAAAGACATTTTTCCTCATTATATGGGCTATGAATGTTAATTGAAGAAAACTGGAAAATTCAGATATGCAAAATAAAACATCACATGGACTCCTACCACCCATAATTAATTTTGTGTGCGTGTGTGCGCATGTGCTTATGGGAAACATGTTGCACTATTTAGTTGTAAACACATTGAATTGGGGTTTCCAGGGGAACTTCCAGTTGGAGGTGCCTGTTAGGCAGATGGGAATATGAGCCTAAAGTGTGAGAGAGTTATCTAAGCTGAAGACAACAGGTTAGGAGTTGTCAATGGGTATATGTGGCCATTACTGCTCTAGGAAGGACCGCGGTGCCCGACGAAGGGGGTGAGGGCAGAGGACTGAGGGCAGAACTCTGAAAACACCAGCATTTGAGGGTCAAGAGCATTAGAGAGCCAGTGATGAAGGTGAGAGTCACCATCAGAAAGGCTGGAAGAAAATCAGGGGAGACTGTTGTCAGGAAGCCAAGGGAGGAAAGAGCTTCAAGAAGGTGGGGATAATCTGAGAGCCACGGAATTTGCAACGAGAGGACATAAAAATCATGGCTGGAAGAGTTTCCCTGGGGTAGTGGGGACAGAAGCCAGGTGACAGTGGGAACAGGGCTGAGGGTGGGGGAGAAGAGTAGCAATACAGGTGCTCTTCTAGAAAGCGGGGTGATGACAGAAAGGGACACTGTGGGATCCTGGCCCGGAGGGAGGCAGGGACAAGGGAAGGAAAGTGTGTAGGCTTGGAGGGGTGGAGTTGGGGGGAGACAGTGGAGAGAGTGAGCAGAATCCTTGGAGCAAAGTCATTACAACTTATGGTTATACTTATATACATTATAACTTCTTGTTTATAAAACAGCTCTGTATCTTCTACAAAGTCTGTTGAGCATATTGTCTATGCTGTAGTTCCGTGTCCCTCTCACACGGAACCATGTGAGAGGCCATATGGCATATGGTGAGGAGCACACGCTCTGGGGTTTGCAGACCTGTTTTTGAGCCAAGGCTCAGCAACTTCCTGGGCAAGGGCTTGGGCAACCTCTCTGATCCTTGGTTCCTTCACGTGCAAATTGGGAAAACAATATCTAAGTCCCACGACTGCTATGTAAATCAGATGAGGCAGTGGAGGTTTAGCCTTTCACATAGCGTCAGGCCCGCGAGAATGGGAAGGAGGAGTTATTGTTATTATTTATGCATCACGAGGAGTTCGGTTGCAGGAAACAGGCCCCCTTCCCAAAATTAAGCAAAAAGAGATTTAATACTGGGAAGCTCTAGGCTGCTTCTTAGGAATGACCGCCCCCCCCCCCCCCCGGACCATGATGCAGAAGTGGCCACCAGACAAGGGAAATGGGAAGGAAAAGAGCTTGTGTTTACCTGACTGAGGCTGTCATTGGCTCTGGGTGCTGGAAATGTAAACTGGTGTCTCTATCAGAGGAGAAGGTAAAAGCTCTAAAGGGCCGTCTGGCTGCACTCCATCTTCCCGAGACAAGGCAGGAAGGAAAAATCTGGCAATGAAAAGATGCTAAAAGGGAGGCAGGGAGGCAAAGCCAGGGTGAGGTGGCTGACAGAGAGGAAATATCTTGCCCTACCGGAACTGCACAGGTGCTAGGAGAGGAAGGGCCAGGTGGTCTCACGCAGGGAAGTTAAGGAACCAAGTGGAAAGAATCTTGGAAACTTCTCTGATGTAGATGGTGAAGGGCATCCTGCGAGGTCCCTGAGAGCGATCCCAGAGGACCTTCTGTGGTTTGCATCCGAAGTCTGGCAGAACCAGCCCCCCCCCCCCCCGCCACCAACCTGTTGGAACTCCCCGAGGCCGTCTGCAGAAATTCGCAGTCCTGGGTAGAGACACTGAAGAAATCTGGGTATGCTGGGGTGTGTGGGGAATGACTTTTCATTTCTTCTGGTATTTGGAGTTCAGGCTTCTGTAGGGAAGGATGAAAGAGAGATGTGAGGGTGAGCTTACAAATGGTGTTAAAGATTAAAAGCTAGGATTTGCTTTTGGAGGACTGTGCAAGGGGGGTCAGGGAAGTTTCAGGAAAAAAGCCGCTGCCCCGATGAAAAGAGCTATAAACTGTAAGCTGACGATTGGGTGTCAGGAAGAGCCAAGTCCAGATAAATCTGGCAAAATGGATGCTACAGGGACCCATGAAAGGAGGAAGGCTTTGGGGTCAAGCAGACCTGGCTGTGAATTTTGCTTTAGTTAGCTATTAGCTGCATGGTTGAACGCCGTTATTTATCATTTCAGAGTCTCAGTTTTTTCGTCTGTAAACTGAGGCCTAATAATATCTACCCCTTCTCCGTTGTTGTGGGATTAAATGCAAGGATGGAGACAAAGCCACTGGCCAAAGCTTGGTACTGTGCCTGCGAATGATGGCCCACCTCCCACCTCCTCCCCTCTCTCCACCTTAGAGTGGAGACTGAAACTCTCGGGGAGAAAGAGAGAAGAGTGTGAGAAATACCATCTGGGAGGGGCGCCTGGGTGGCTCAGTCAGTTAAGCGTCTGACCTTAGCTCAGGTCGTGATCTCATGGCTCGTGGGTTCAAGCCCTGCGTCAGGCTCTGTGCTGACAGCTCAGAGCCCGGAGCCTGCCTCAGATTCTGTGTCTCCTCCTCTCTCTGCCCCTCCCCTGCTCGTACTCTGTCTCTCTCTGTCTCTCAATCATAAACAAACATTTAAAAAATTTTTTTAAAAAGTTCTTTTCCCTCATTACAGGAGTTATGGATGTTAATTGAAGAAAAACTGAGCAATTCAGGTGTGCAAAATAAAACATCACTCATCACCCTGTCTCCCAGGTGCCACTGTTCACATTTCAGTGTAGAGCCTTCCAGACTTTATTTTTATGTACCTAATGAATTTTTTTTAATGAAAATGGTGCTGTATCACACATGTTTTTAAATTTTTCTTTTAACTTAACAATTGTGGGCAATTTTTTATGTCGATAAATATGGCTCTAGGATCTATACCAACATTGTTAAGGCTTGCATAGGAGTCTAGTGTAAAGCTAACGTCATTGAGTAATCAATCTCTTATTGATGGACACGGATGCCTTTTGCTTTGATAAACAATAATGCAAGGAACGTCTCTGAGCATGTATCTCTAAACCCAAGACAGGCATGGGAGAATACCAATGTGACTGCCTGGGAAGGTATCTAATGAGGCCAGATCGGCCAAGGGCTTGCATAGACCATGAGAGGAGGGAAGAATGATTAGGGAGAGGGACACCGTCAACACACTGTGAGAAGTACCTGAAAGGTGGAGGTTCCTAAAAACCGCCTGGCGGTGCAATGGGCAGATGGACCCTATGCACATCTACCCTACACAGACATCTCCCCTATGCAGGACTCTGAAAAAATCCAGATACTGGATTGGAAAACACAGGGGGCTTTCCAATCAGATTGTTGAATGAGAAAAGCAAATTACATAACAAGACATTTGTCATCTGACTTATTTTTTTCAAGCAAAATAAACAGTTTAATAAGGTAAAAACAAGATTCTCTTGGAAATTTCTCCGTATGTGGGTTAACCTTTGTGGGACTGGATGTAAATAAGAATCTCAGGGCTAAAAAAAGAGGTGTTTTTTTTTTTTTTTAAATACATGGTACACTTCCTTTTTTACTATGGTAAAATATGTATAACATAAAATTCACCATTTTAACCATTTTAAAGTATATAATTCGGGGGCATTAACTATATTCACAATGTTGTGCAGCCATCACCACTGTCCATGTCTAGAATTTCTTCATTATCCCAAACAGAAGCTCTGTACCCATTAAACCATGACCCCCCATGCCCCATAAGCTCCTGGGAACCTCTAATCTACTTTATGTCTCTGCAAATTTGCTTATATTTCATATAAATGAAATCATTACAGCATTTGTCTTTTTTTTTTTTAACGTTTACTTATTTTTGAGACAGAGACAGAGCATGAACGGGGGAGGGTCAGAGAGAGGGAGACACAGAATCTGAAACAGGCTCCAGGCTCTGAGCTGTCAGCACAGAGCCGGATGCAGGGCTCGAACCCACGGACTGCGATATCATGACCTGAGCTAAAGTCGGACGCTCAGCCAACTGAGCCACCCAGGTGCCCCACAGCATTTGTCTTTTTGTGTCTGGCTTCTTTCACTGAGCATAATGCTTTCAAGATTCATCCATGTTGTAGCCTGTGTCAGAACTTTATTCTTTATGAGCGATATTTCGTTGTGTGCGCATACCACATTTTTGTTCATCTCGTCATCTGTCTCTGGGCAGGCATTTTCTCTCCTAATGTCAGAGATCCACTCCTTCAGATCAAGTGCTCTTTTTGTAAACACTAACTGGGAGCCTGTTTTCTATTATTTTAAATGGGAAAAATGATAACAGGTTATATGCCAACTCAAATCCCTTAACTGATTTCCTAAAATATAACCAAATCCCAGTAAGATGCCTATATGTAAATAACAAATTATTTATTATGTTAGGATGGAAAATGGTCAAACATTGCTTCCTGTTACCAATGAATATGGTTGTGACTAATGGCCGCTTTGTTAGCAATAATAAGGGCCCTCAGTTCAGCCACACTCCGGACTCACATCCTCTTTGATGACACTTTTCAAAACGTCTACACATGACTCTGACACCTACCTCCCAATTCCATTTGAAAAGGAACTCAGGGTTTTCCCTGTACGTCTCTATGTTCAGAATGCCATATTGAATTTTGGGGATGCAAATGCTGTATATGTGTTTCCTAGATAAATAATTGAAACACATTATTGGGAGATACATGTGTTCTATAAAGTCTGAGTGCCGAAAACCTAGAGATGTTCTGCCAGGAAAATGTTAATGGGGGAATATGTTCTACAGGACATGCCAACATAGTTAAATAAAAGCCCAAAGCATATGTTTTTTAAATGTACATATATGTGTGTAAATGCATAGAAGAGCATACACCAAGCCAGTAATAAAGAATGGACTAGAATTAGGAGGACTGGTCAATGACAGCTCTAGCTTTATTTGTAATATTTGCATTTTAATGAGTGTGTATGATATGTGTGATTAAAAATAAATGAATGAATGAATTTTACTTATTAATTAATTAAGTAAATAAATGAATAAAATGTGCTTAATACCCAGGACAACGTTTGGGGTAGAAGGTCATGGTGTTAACCAAGTACGGAGAGAAGGGCTGCTATCTTCCCCTACTCCCTTCTTTCCGGGGTACAGAGGAGAATGACTTCAAATCAGAAATAGTAGGAAAAAAATCATGCACAAAGGGTTCAGGTCCAGATAGGTGTCAAGATCACATGTGATCAAGAATCTGCTCTCAGTGACCTTTGGGGAATCATGGCAGATGAGAGGGGTGCTATGAGTAATGGGCAAGCGTTGCCATTATATTCGTTGTAGACAACGGATTTGGAAATTAAGGACTGTCAAGACTGAGGTTATTCCTGACAAAATTCTTGAAATGACTATTATATATGGTAATATGTAGCATGGTATATATATCATGACATACCATAATGTATATGGTAATGTTTATATGGTCAATGTTTAGCAAGGAAAATGTGTCTCCTTTTTGACAGAAGCCAGCATGAGTTCTCTAAGAACACATTGTCAAAGGGCAGAATATCATGCTGCTTTTGTTGGGAAGTATCCTGGATGAGGAGGTTAGGGGAATGCTGAAGATACCGTTTTTTTGTTTTTTGTTTTCTTTTGCTTTCAACAGGGCATGAAGCAGTTTGTCATATTATCCCTGTGGATACAATGAAGAAGTGTGGGCTGCGTGATGGCCCTGCTTAGAGGATTCATAACTGGTGACTCACTACCCAAAGAAATGCAAGGATGATAGGGATTATGTCTTGCCAGTGGAAGGCCCTGGCCAGGCAGTGTTTGTAGAAGTGGCTCAGATGACGATCTAGCTGTCCAGCTCATCACACTTCCAGATGTCACATAGAGGATCAGGGTCACTAATAGGTTGGATGATGGAATTGAGATTCAAAATGATCTTGACAGGCTGGAACAATGATCTTCCATGAGCAAATGACACTTGGAGGAGGGCAAATATGGAATCCTGCAGGCAGGTTAAAAAGATCAGAGGTACAAATATGGGACTGGGAGCCCTCTTTGAAGAATGAGTCACTCAGAGGCGCCTGGCCCGTTCAGTTGGGGGAGCATGTGAAGCCTTGATCTCAGGGTTGTAAGTTCAAGCCCCACGGGGGGTGTAGAGATTACTTAAAATCTTTAAAAAAGAATGAGTCACTCAAAGAAGACTGAGTTTATTTGATACTTAATTCGTTGTGTATCAGTTACGTGGCACGGTCGGGAGGATGACTGCCAGGCTCCCAAGCTGCCTTGGTAGACGCAGAAGGCTTGGAATGAGAAAGGCCAATGGTTCCTAGGTTCCATATTTTGCTAGGGTCAGGGCTGAGGACCCTTCTAAAGAGTGATGACTAGGGAAGGGCAACCCCCATGGCAAAGGATTTAAACACCAAGCACTATGACCATAAAATTTATCACCTAAACCAGCACACATTTGAGAGTAAAGGAAAGTGTTATTAATAACGGTAATGCATAATAATTCTACCTTTGAGGCATCATTGGAAGAGCTAGGACTTTATATACTTGGGGGGAAAAAGAATTCAAATAACCAAATGGTTGTCATATGAAAAGGAGAATAGATTTCTATGGTTCGTTATTTTTAAAAATTATTACTTAAAAAGGAACACCTGCTCATCGAAAAAACTTCAAACGATAGCCAACTCTCTTCTGTCAAGGAGGATGGTCCGACTTGAATTGTTATGAGGATTAAATGAGTGTAAATTGTTTCGAATAGCACATGGCATAAGAATTTGTAAGATAGGGGCACCTGGGTGGCTCAGTGGGTTGAGTGTCCAACTTTGGCTCAGGTCATGATCTCGCGGTTTGTGGGTTTGACCCTCTCGTCCGACCCTGTGCTGACAGCTCAGAACCTGGAGCCTGCTTCGGATTCTGTGTCTTCCTCTCTCCCTGCCCCTCCCCTGCTCATGTTCTCTCTCTCTCTCTCTCTCTCTCTCTCTCTCTCTCTCAAAATAAAGAAACATTTAAAAAATTTAAAAAAAGAATTTGTAAGATAAATAATCAAAATAAAACTATGTAAAAGAAAAAAAGTTCTCCCTTCTCCACTAACTCCCATCCCTCACTTATCAGTCATGTGCCTCAGAGGTAGCCACGTTATTTACTTGTTGTGTTTTTTCCCTGGAGTTAAAAATCGCCTTCGTTTTTGCTGTTGTTGTTGTTTGCTACGTTTTCTAGTCAGGTAACTAATTCATATCCAAATTGCCAACAGAAAGATGAAACTTTTTATTTTTGTCAAGCATGTTTTGCAATCTATTGTTACCATATTCTTATCAGTGACATCCTTTTTGGATCTCCAATTTTTCCATACAGAGCCATCACTAACACAAATGGCCCTTTCGAGTCCATTTCCTTAAAAGGCATCCCCTCTGGATGATGGATTATGAAAAGGAGCTTCCTGGGATTACAAATTACAAAATACTTCTTTCTTAGGGAAGACCAGTTAGTAAGAGTATCTTCTGCCTCTAGGTTTGATGCAATCCTTCATCAGGAATGTGGTTTGGCAAGCACCGTGTGAGATGAATTTTGGCTCTCATCTATGGCCACCACGCCAGACACCTTTGGTCAGGCAGAACGTGTATAACTGTATGTGGTGTGTACCTGTTCCTGTTCCTAACTTGTACCGATTGTTCCATGGATATGTTCCCAACTGTCATTATGAAATTTTCCTTCTCCATCATTTTAGGGATTCCACTCACCTCTTTCCTGCGTTACATCTTTTGCTCACTGTGACCCAAGTATTATTCCTCTTTCTAATTCATTCCTTTTTGATGGAGAACATCCTCCAATAATTGAAGCAAGGATGCAAAGGAATGTGGGGGGGGGGGACGTTGGAACTGGGAGAAAGGTGTTATTTTGGTCTCACACCTCACTGATGTTTAAGCTGGGAATTCTAGACTCAAAAACATTTTTCTTAAGAATTTTGAAGATATTGTTCCATTATCTTAATAGTTTCCATTGTTGCTGTTGAGAAGTTTTCTGCCATTCGTATTTCCACACGGTCGTATTAAACCCTTACCCCCCCTAATTCTCTCATTCTGGAGGTGTCTCTTCATCCCTTGGTGTTTTTATAAGTTTATGATTATGTGCTTTGAGGTGGGAATTTGTAAATCTGTTGTTCTGGGTGTTTGGCAAGTCTTTTCAATCTAGAAACTTATGTCCTTCACTTGTGGAAAATTTATGGAATTATTTTAAAATAATTTTATCACCTCCATTTTCTTCGTCCCCTTTTTCCGACTCCTATTAGTCAGATGTTTATTTGTTCTGTATTTATCCTCTACTTTTCTTTTTTCTTTTTTTTTTCCTGGCTTCATCTCTGCGGCTATTCATTCTACTTTCTGGATATTTTCTCAACTTTACCTTGAAAACCTTCTATTAATATTTTTTGCTTCTGATATATATATGCATATATAATATACATATATGTACATATACATATATGTTAATTCCAAGGAGGTTAAAATTATTATTGTTCTCCAAATGTACCTTAAAAATATCCCCTTCTTTTGTTTCATGGATGTGAGTTTCTTTTCCCTCTCTGAGGCTATTAATTAAAGATGGATTTTTGTCTCTCTGGTTTGATTTTAGTTTTCTTCTTTTCCCTGAATTGTCTTTGGTTGCTTCAAGTTATTTTTCCTGTGGCAATCAATTCTGGTCTTTATCTCTTATGTTAGAAGCTCGTTTAAAACCATTAGTATCCAGGGGTGCCTGGGTGGCTCAGTCGGTTGAGCGCCCGACTTCAGCTCAGGTCATGATCTCACGGTTCGTGAGTTTGTGAGTTCGAGCCCCGTGACGGGCTCTGTGCTGATGGCTCGGAGCCTGGAGCCTGCTTTGGATTCTGTGTTTCCCTCTCTCTCTGCCCCTCCCCCCACTCGCACTCTGTCTCTCTCTGTCTCAAAAATAAAATAAACATTAAAACAATTAGTATCCATTCATGTCCATCAATACACAAAAGTAAGGCAATGAAAGACTGCTTGGAAACTCTATATGCATGTTTTGAGATTTGTTGATTAGTAGACTTCACTGAAAAGCAGTAAGGCGGGGACTCAAATGTTTTATGGGAGACCCCAATTACCAGAATCTAGAAGCATTTTCTTTTGGGCTGTTCAGTTTTTTCAAAATCTCTAGCTTGGACAGATAAGTAATTGAAGACAGATGTCAGCTTTCTAAAAATCAAGATGGTGAGATGGCTATCCCCAAATTTAAGTAGTTTGTTTCAATATAACAATGCTTT
Source organism: Panthera uncia (assembly GCF_023721935.1). Classification (NCBI taxonomy): domain Eukaryota; kingdom Metazoa; phylum Chordata; class Mammalia; order Carnivora; family Felidae; genus Panthera; species Panthera uncia. The sequence continues at coordinate 57,359,519 of NC_064818.1, read as the reverse complement.
AACATTGTTTATTACTGAAAATTTAAACATATATAAAAATAGAGAGGATAACATAACAAACAAATCCAGCAACAACGATCAATTTATAGCTGGTCATGTTCCATATAATCTCCAAGTACCCCACCCCCCAAATTATTTTATAGCAAGTCCCAGACATTATATCACTTAATCTGTAAATATTTTGGCTTATATTTCTAAAATAAAAAGGCTTTTAAAAATGATCATAATATCACTAGTACATCTAAAAAACTTCATAGCGTTCTCAATAAGATACCCAATCCAAAATTACATTAAAAGAATTATTTACCATGATCAAGTGGGATTAATTCCTAGGCTGCAAGGGGGGGATGGTTCAATATTTGCAAATCAATCAATGTGTTATACCACATCAATAAAAGAAAGGATAAGAACCATTCGATCTTCTCAATAGATGCAAAAAAAAAAAAAAAACATTTGACAAAGTACAGCATCCATTCTTGATAAAAACCCTCAATAAAGTAGGGATAGAGGGAACATACCTCAACATCATAAAAGCCATATATGGAAGACCCACAACCAATATCATCCTCAATGGGGAGCAACTAAGATCTTTTCCTCTATGGTCAGGAACAAGACAGGGATGTGCATTTTCACCATTGTTATTTAACATAGTAGTGGAAGTCCTAGCCTCAGCAATCAGACAACAAAAAGAAATAAAAGGCATCCAAATTGGCAAGGAAGAAGTCAAACTTTCACTGTTTGCAGACAATATGATATTCTGTGTGAAAATCTGAAAGACTCCATCAAAAAATGGCTAGAACTGATACACGAATTCAATAAAGTCTCAGGTTACAAAATCAATGTACAGAAACCTGTTGCATTTCTATACACCGGTAATGAAGCAGCAGAAAGAGAAATCAAGGAATTGATCCCATTTGCAATGGCACCAAAACCCATAAGATACCTAAGAATAAACCTAACCGAAAAGGTAAAAGATCTGTACTCTGAAAACTATAAACCACTGATGAAAAAAATTGAAGATGACATAAAGAAATGGAAAAACATCCTATGCTTATGGATTGGAAGAACAAATATTGTTAAAATGTCCATGCTACCCAAAACAATATACACATTTAATGCAATCCCTATCAAAATACCACTAGCATTTTTCACAGAACTAGAACAAATAATCCTAAAATTGGTACAGCACCACAAAAGACCTCAAATAGCTAAAGCAATCTTGAAAAAGAAAAGCAAAGCTGGAGGCATCACAATTCTGGACTTCAAGCTATATTTCAAAGCTTTAGTCATCAAGACAGTATGGTCCTGGCGCAAAAACAGACACATAGATCAATGGAACAGAACAGAAAACCCAGAAATAGACCCACAACTATATGGCGAACTAACCTTCAACAAAGCAGGAAAGAATATCCAATGGAGAAAAGACAGTCTCTTCAACAAATAGTGTTGGGAAAACTTGACAGCAACACGCAGAAAAATGACACTGGACCACTTTCTGACACCATACAAAAAAAAATTCAGAATGGATGAAAGACATAAATGTCATCGAAATCCCAGAGGAGAACACAGGCAGCAACCTCTTTGACCTTGGCCATAGCAACTTCTTACTAGACGCATCTCCTGAGGCAAGAGAAATAAAAGCAAAAATGAATTATTAGGACTTCATCAAGATAAAAGGCTTCAGTCTTTTAAGGCAACCTACGGAATGGGAGAAGGCATTTTCAGATTACATATTTGATAAAGGGTTAATATCCAAAAATCTGTAAAGAACTTTTCAAACTCAACACCCAAAAAACAAATGGTCCAGTTAAGAAATGGGCAGAAGACATGAATGGAAAATTTTCAAAAGAAGACATCCAGATGGCTAACAGACACATGAAAAGATGCTCAACATCGTTCATCATCAGGGAACCACAAATCAAAACTATAATGAGATACCACCTCACACCTGTCAGAACGGCTAAAACTAACAACACAGGAAACAACAGGTGTTGGTGAGGATGGAGAGGGGAACCCTCTTACGCTGCTAGTGGGAATGCGACCTGGTACAACCACTCTGGATAAGAGTATGGCAGTTCCTCAAAAAGTTAAAAATAGAATTACCCTACAATCTAGGAATTGCACTACTAGGCAATTATCCAAAGGATACAAACTGATTCGTAGGGGCATATGCACCCCAGTGTTTATAGCAGCATTATCAACAATAGCCAAATTATGGAAAGAGCTCAAATGTCCATTGACTGATCAATGGATAAAGAAGATGTGGTGTGTGTGTGTGTGTGTGTGTGTGTGTGTGTGTATATATATATATATATATAACAGAATATTACTCAGCCATAAAAAAGAATGAAATCTTGCCATTTGCAATGATGTGGCTGGAGCTAGAGAGTACCATGCTAAGCGAAATAAGTCAGCCAGAGAAAGACAAATACCATATGATTTCACTCATATGTGGAATTTGAGAAACAAAACAGATGAACATAGGGGAAAAATAAAGAGAGGCAAGCCATAAGAGACTCTTAACTATAGAGAATAAACTGAGAGTTGCTGAAGGGGTCGTGGGTGGGGAGATGGGCTAAATGGGTGATGGGGACAAGAACCTAAATCAGAATGCATCCTTGTGGTTCCTCTGTTCATAGTATTTTCTATAAAATACGAGTTATATCCAGTGACTTGTTCAGATTCAGGTTTGATATTTTTGGAAATACCAGTTAATAGGTTTTGTTGTTGTTGTATTTTCATCAAGAGGCACATAATGTTCTGTTATTTCTTTTTCTGGGAAATTAACAGCCATCAATGATTGTTGTCTAGATTTATTATTCCGTTAGGGATTACAAAATGATAATATTCTAGTCCCATCCATGTCTTCTTCACTTATTAGCTGGAAGACTTCTATAAAGAGAAACTTCCCCTCACCTACTATTTGATTCTCCTAAGGTACAGTTCATATAAGAAACACAGTAGAAGTATACTTGATTTTTTTCTCTTTATCAGTTTCCCAAATAATTAGTTGATTTCCTAGAAACCTCCAAAGAAGATCAATAAGGCTTTTCTTTTAGGTATAACTATGGACTCATGAATTTAAATATATTTTATGATTTTTAATTAATTGCAGTTATTCTCATTGATGCTCAGTTAGTCATTGGCCAATGAGAGCCTCTAATTGGCAACTAAGTCCTTTTAATATGACCCTAGTATTCTTTAGTAGATTTTTTGTTTTCTGATATGACAAGATTTCCAGAATCATCTTTTACATTTCCTATTTCAGACTTGGAATCTTCCATTTTCCCAGAGTACTTGCTCCTTTTAGTGCAAAGTGGTATTTAAAGACCACAATCTGGGGATTGGGGTGCTTGGTATTGAGTTGGTCATTTTCTTTTTCCTTTTCCATGGATAGATCCAGGAAAGTAATTTTTTAAAAAAGGTAAAATGCATTGAGTTATTACTAATACGTCCAATTAAATCCAAGACCATGGAGCTTTTACTTATCTTTGTTGATTTTCCATCTGGTTTTGTTTGTTTGTTTCTCTCACACTGAAAAACTCCACGAATATTGATATCATTATTTATTTTCTCTATTAATGTATGTCCCACTAGGGAATGTATGTACAGTCAATGACTAGGTTTTAAATTACTTGAAATGGTTTCTGTCTATGTGGTTGTGACACCAGCTCCACGAATAGTTAGGTTCATTTGTCTCATTTTGCTTTTGTTTTTTTTTGGGGGGGGTCAGAGATTCCTTATTAATTTAATTAGTTTTGTTGTATTATTATATAAAATATTTGCATGGTTCTAAAGTCAAGTCTACAAAATAAGATATAGTCAGTTATGTCTATTTTCTACCCTGTTCCTCGTAGTTTATTTCCTCCCCTCTTCAACAGATGAACATTTTAAAAATCCTTTTGGTTCATATTTCCATTTTGTAAAAGGTGTATAAATAAGTATATGTGTTCATATTCCTCCTTTCTTTATGAGATAGGTGGTTGCTTATTATACATATTTTTATCCACCTTAACACTGGTCTTTTAATAAAATTAGTGTTTAGGGATATGTTACACACTTTCATCGTGGCTCAACCTGCCCCCTGGTTTGCTTCTTACTTAGGGACACATGCTAAAGCAGATACCCAATGGCAAGGGCACGGATGTGCTCTAAAGGGAAATGGGCCTGGGTTTGAATTCCAGCTCTACCCCTTACTTGCTTTGTGACTCTGGGCAAATATATTAACCAATCTCATTATTCTTATCTATAAAATAGAAACAGTAAAACCTTCTTAACAGGGTTGTTGTGGATAATGCAGGGAAAGTACTGATTACCGTGCCTAGTCCATGCTAAAGATTGGATAAAGGTGAGTTGTTTTCAATTGTGTTATTATTATTAGCTCTGGGTTTTCTTTTATATATTTGTCAACTTGATGGTTCTAAGAATCTTACAAGTACAGTACTGAACGTAATTTACCGTCCTTTCTAGCTCCTGAGGGAGCAGACATCTCTTGGGCCAAATGAGCACTCAGAACACTGAATGCTGTTAGGGCTGTTCAGATACTACTCGGCAATCAGAGACTGCCTCCTTCTGACCCCAGCCCAGGCCCCTCCATTCTGGCCAGCTCCACAGCACTGTGTCCTGTCCTGCAAAGCCAATGCTATTTTTGTTTGTTTGTTTTGCCTTGCCAACTTTTCTTCTTGGCTCAACTCTTTACTGTCCCAGGCTATATCATCCCTCCAGCAGCTGCTTCCAGACCTTTGCTGCATCCTGAGGAAGGTTCTATTCAAACTTAGGACTCTCTCACTCTGTTCTCAGGGCCTTGGGGCTCATGTTAAGAGTTCTGTCCTCTTTCTTTTCACTGATCTCGAGGCTTTATTACTGTGTGACGTCATCACCACTCTGCCATTGAGTCATGGCATCCTTATATCAGTACCTCATTACCAAGTTAACATGATTACACTGTCAGGTTGTCATTTTATTGCTGGGTTGTATGCCTTGTTACAGTCATTTCAACACTAATTCACTGCAATCACTGATTATATGGTTACCTCATTACCAAAATACAGCCCATACTGTTAACCAATATATTGACTCATAATTTCCTGGTTGATATTCGTAAATTGTCATATGGTTATTTTATTTCTAGATTACGTTATTACATATTATTATTATTATTATTACACTATCACTTGTATTTGATGACATATCTTTACTGCATTATATGTATTATTGTAGGATTACCTTAAGCATTATGCTATTGTAATTCGTCACAAAGTTACACTGGCTTATCCAAACTGAAATGCAAATTTGGAGGATAGGTGGGAAAGCAAAGGTAGGAAGGAATAGCTCCCAATTCTACATCCCAAGGCCAATTCACACCCCTGAGCTACTGCTCTTTAATTCTGTCTATTGGACATCATGCCCAAGCATGCCAAACTCAGGCATGTAGACAAAGTCATGTTCATTGTTTCTAGTACCAAGTCAGCCTCTTGTCTTACTGATGATGGCCTCATCAGCCATCCAGGCTCTTGGAACACAAACCTTGGAGCCAATCATCTGTTGTTCTCTCTCTCTCCCTCACCTTCAGATGCAATTGGCAGCCAAGTCCCGATATGCTATCTCAGTGAGGCTGCCACCAGGCCTTCTTGAACTTCTTGGAGAGAAGATCCCTCCGCTCACCTCATCCCCCTCTGCTTGTCATGGGAGACTTCTCTATCACAAACCTTCTTTCCATAGGTCAACTTCTCTCTCTCTCTCTGTCTCTCATAACTCTACCAGCTTCCTAATGATCTTTTTGCCTCAACTTTTCCCTTTAATCACCCTGTTGGGCAGCCTGAATTAACTCTGCAAATAAAACTCTGCATCTGGCCATCGTCAGAAGCAGTCAATGACAGGAGAAAGGCCAGACTCAGCCTGGCATTCATTGCCCTTCACAAACTGGTCTCCCTCATCCCTCTCATCTAATCAGTATCCAAGTCCTGTCAGTTCAACCTTTGGGAAGTATAGCAAAATCATATTTGGAAAGTTCTCTTTCCAACTTTTTTACCCCTTCCTTCTCTGATCAGCCCCATGCTTCAGCCAACCCATGTCTCTGCATAGAGCATGCTTCTTCCAGACCCTGGGCTTTGCTCTTCTAGGAAGTCCTTCCAGCCATTCTCTTGACCAATCTAACCTCCAGCTCTCAGCAGCCTCATCTGAACCCACCTAGTGTAGCTGGTTTGGGTCAGTCTCAGGGGCTCACAAGTATCCTGAGGGTTTCTCATCTCCCCAGTCATGCCAGCATGTCTTGGGCTTCCAGGAAAGATCTGACTCTGAGGAGCTTGGCCCCAGAGTCAGGCTAGGGATAGAGCCAAGACAAGGTTAGGCCTTTATTCATTAATTTATTTATTCAACAAATATTTTCTGATATCCATTAAGTGCCAGGTTAGAAGGATAAGGACATGGACTCCATTCTCATGAAATTAACATTTTGATGGAAAGACAGACAATGCATAAATAAGGTGACATGTTGATGAATGGAAGTTTGGGAGCTATACAAGCACATCAAGGGGTCAGGGAAGGCTTTCTGGAAGGAGTAACATTTAATCTGAGATCTCAAAGATGAATAGGAGTTAGTAAAGTTAGTTGGGGGGGGGGGAGCGTCACAGGGTAGAAAGAGGTTTGTAGGCGGGGAGAAAAACCAGAAAGGGAGGTCAGTGGGACTCAGAAAGGGAGGACGGTAGAGAAAGCAAGGGAAGCATACTGGAGGTGAGGCTGGGACTTTGTGCCTTGAGAGTCAAGTCAAGAGTTTGAACTTGACGCCCTGCGGGTCCATGGTGGTCCACCAAAGAGTGTCAAACTGGAAGGTAGTGTGTATGTGTGTGTGTGTTTGTGTGGAGGGGCACAACAGGATACTACTTGTATTTTTAAAGATAATTGTTAGTTGTTAGCAAGAGCCTAAATCAGGAGTTCAAGTGGAGCTGCTGATGGCTCAGCCTTGGGTGGTGGTCAGGAGCTAGAAGCAACTGGCCCAGATTTCATATGTTTATGGGAGGCTGAACCAACCGGACTTGGATTCTGGTTGGATGAGAGGTATAAGGGAGAGGAAAGAGTCAAGGACAACCAGTAGGATTCTGACTTGAGCAGTTGTGTGAAACATGGTGCCATTCCCTCACACCAGGATCAATGGGTGGGACAATCATATCTTGGGCTACCCGCAAAGAGTTACCCAAGATGGCTGAGGGTAATGATGGAGGAGTACAGGGAGTTATGGGGCCTAACCCAGTCAAGAGGTCAAAGAGGCTTCCTGGTTGGCCTAAGCTGATGACAAGACCTGACTAAATGCACCTGAGGGTCTACAATATGAGGTTGGACATAGGATTGGGATGTGGAAGGATGTGGAAGCGAGGAAGCAAGAGGCCTGAAGACTTGGAAGTGGACTCAGGGTGGCCCAAGTCCTGGGTGACTCCAGCCTTGGTTGGTGACAGATGGCTGGGCTGGGCTGGGCTGCCCTCTCCTCCTCCGATAATTAATCCCGCGCGGGGGCCGCGGGCGATGACAGGGCTGTCTAGCGTGCACTTAAGCATTAAATGACCAATTTCTGTCAGACTAACTTCCCCAGCCTCCCTGTCCCCTCCTCTGCCGCCCACCCCCCGCCTGCACCCCCTCCCTCCGCTCCCTGCACTCTGAGTTTTTCAGCAACTGATGGCTCCTGGTTCATTTCTGTGGAATTAATTGGTCCCTGAATGAATTCTGTTGACAGGGCAATTTATCATGTGTTTGGGCTGACAGTGCGGGTGTCGGGGGGTAAGGGGGTGGGGAGACGAATGGGAGATGAAGGGGAGGGGGGGGTCTGGATTGGGGTGAATATTGACCATAGATGGGGGCCTGAGAGGTGCCATCCCAAGGGCTTGGGGTGCCATAGGGCACCCCCACTCATGGCTTCATCCTTTGCTATACATTCTTGGTCCCATAAGTTTGAGAGAAAACTCCAATTGGAAAGCACCCCCAAACTTTCCCTGGCTTCTCCCCAAATCTTCAATCATCTCAAGTGGGGGTGTCTTCATTGGGAGAATTTAGTACTACCCTAAATTAACCCTCTGAAGGTGAGAATGAGGCCTGGGGCTCTGGGAGAGAATAAGGGTGTGTGTGTGTGTGTGTGTGTGTGTGTGTGTGTGTGTGTGTACATGCACGCACACGCTCATGCACTCAAGGAGCAAAGGACTGATTAGTCTGGGGGGTAAGGGGGCTGGTCCCCAGGGAGTTGGGCGCTCAGCCGGCCTGACTAACAGGGGCCTAAGGGACTGGCTAATTAGGGTATTGGGATGCTTTGGGCAGGTGGGGGTGTGGGGGGAGGCAGAGAATGTAGTTGGCCCCAAATGGCTGCTTCCTTTGTCTTCCTCCCTTAGTCCCCTACCTTGCACCCTCAATGGGCCCCACCACTCTCCTGTCTCAATGCTTGCAGCCCCTATCCCTAGAGACCTCTGGGCAGACACTGGGAAGAGAGATAGGAAAAGGCAGTACTAACTCCCAGATGGGAGAGATGGCAACAAATAAATCCATGCCTCCTCCTTCTACAGTTCAAAAAACCCTCCTCCATCACCTTCACCATCTGAATATACCTACTCGACCTCCACAGAGGTTTCTTGAATTCTCCTGCTCACGGAGATTGCCTGAGCACCTAGAGTTTATAGCTGTAGAAGCCTAGAATGTCAAAGTGGGAAGGAGTCCTAGAGGCCATCTGGTTTTTACACATGAGGAAACTGAGGCACAGAGAGAGGAAGGGCTTTATTGGCCCTTTTAGACCCAACTTTTGCGTCCCTTCTGCTCTTGGCTTAGAGATGCCTCCAGGCACACATGCTTGTTGTTCTGCCTCTAGGTTGCATATGGGGGCTGGGAATTCCTTGTGGGGGAGCGCTGGGAGGATGGGTCTTCTACAGACCTCTCCTACAAGGCAGTTGAGGTCATGCCTGGGCACTTGGGGATGGACAGTCACAAAGATCAGATCATGAAAATGGGCCTGAGTGGCTGCTGGGGTTCTTTCAGGTAGGGAGGCCACATGGAGGAGGGGGATGTGGATCAGATCAGAAAGGGAGGAGCAGTGCAATCTTGGGAGGGGGTATCTAGTTGCTATGCCCTGACAGATGGAACCAGCCTGGGCAAGGGGAGCCAGAGATCTACCACCCCTGTGTGTTCTCTCTGCTGCTGGCTGGCAACACGCTCCTGCTGTCAGAAGTCCTTCTGAATCCCCAGGAGATTCTTCTACAACTCTACCCTCCTCAAGGCTGGGCCCAGCCCTGCGCCCCACACTCTGAGCAGACAGAAGTTGTGCCTCCTAAATTCCCTCTGAGTAACCCCGGCAGTTCCCTTCCCCTTACGACCTTCCTCTCCCAGTAGAATTCTCTGGGTCCTCCCCACCCCTCACCCCTATGCCTCTGCCCCATTCTTTCAGACCTCCTTCCATAAGCCTCTCACATCCATCTTCAAACAGCCTCCCTTCACCCCCTACCCCTGCCTTCCACCCTCTGCCTCAGCCAGCAGGCTTATCCACAGCCCTTAGCCTGAAAGAACATAACCTTGAACTCACCAATCACAACGTCTCAAGCCTTTTCCTCTCCAAACCTTTCAAAAGAATTGTTTACACTCTGTCTCCAGCTTCCTCAGGTCTTGGCCACATCCCCTCCCTTGTCCCCACCCCAGTCCTCCCTCCACCTTCAAAAAGCACTAGCTTTCTGGTCACCACGTATCTCCTATTCACCAAATGCAATGTCCTTTTCCTTAGTCATACAGCAAAAAACCAAAATTTGGTTTATTCATTAAACAGTTATGCCTATGCATGCCAAGGACCTGATTGTCTCTTTGCATTTTTTAATTTAAATTTCGTTTTTTTCAATAAAGTTAAAATTACATTAAAAGGGTATATACCCAGAGATACCTTACTCCTTTGGGTCTGCATCTACACTGTTCCCCACACAGGGACAGCTCTTTTTATTAGATTGGTGTTTATCTTTCCAATGTGTATGTAATATAGAAGCAAATGACTTCTATTTTTCCTTTTTCTTATACAGTGTGTCTACTGCTCGACACATTTCTTTTCTTTTTTACTTAAAAATATACCCTCATCATTTTCCATGCCAGTGTCCTTCCTGAGTGAATCCTGAGTGTAGACCGCCATTGTCTCTTGCCTGGGCCACTGCAGTACAGGTCTGTCTGTACCCAATGTCTCTTCTCCTATCCTACTCCTCACATTATGGACAGAGAGCTCTTCCAAAAACACAGACCCATTAAGCCATTCTCTCTTGCTCAAAAAATTTCATGGCTCTCATCACCTATAGAAAAAAAAAAATTCAAAGTTCTTAACAGGGCATTTGTGCACTCTACAACCGTTTAAGTCAGAACCCTTTCAGGTGCAATTGACAGACATCCAACACATTTGCTTAAGTGAAAAAAAAAGGAGAAAGTACCGGGTTACGACCCTGGAAGTCCAAAAGTGGTCTTGTTTCAGGCCTAGCCGGCTCCAGAAGCTTGGATAAAACCAGCAGAACTCTTTCTCTCTCTCTACTTCTCAGCTCTGTGTCCCTGCCTGACTCTGACTGGGTCTGCTTTCTCCACATGGTGGGTGGCAGTCCTTAGGGGTCCAAAGCCCTTATCACTTGAGCTTATAGGCCGAGAGAAGAGAACTTCTCTCTTCCAGTTCCCAATAATGAGCCTTCTGACAAGACTCTGTTCCTAACTTGAGGACTATGTGCTTTGGACAAGGACATGAGGTCCTCATTGGCCAGATGTGGGTCTCAGGCCCACAGCTGTGGTCAGGGGTTGCTAGGACGCTCTGATCGACAGCCCCATAAGCACTGTACGGGATGGTGGAGGGGCAGTGTCCCACTGGATGAAGAGGTGCATCCTCAACGCCCCCGTGGGGACAACGGTGGGAAAGAGTCACCCTAGGTAACGGAGGAAGTTGTTCAAGGAGTTCTGTGATCACATCAAACCACTGGGCCGTGAGAGAAGTAGGAACAGCCTCTGCCCTTTCTCACTTCTTTCTTAGCTACTCGGCTGCTCTCTGGGGGTCATCCTCCTCTTCTATGTGACTGAGGGTTCCTCTCATCTCTCACTCTTTACTGTTTCTCTCCCCTGCCTCAGCCCCCTGCCTACTCACAATTTCTTGTTCTCATCACCCCATTCATTTATTTGTCCATCGCACATTTGCTGAGCATCTGTGTGCCAAACACTGTCCAAGCATTGGCGATACAGCAGCAAACAGATCACACAAAAATCTGCTCTCATGGAGCTCACATTCTAATGGGAGAGGACAAGACAGAAGCCAATAAAACATAATCTTTCAGGTGGTGGTAAAGAGCATGGAGAAGCAGAGGGATATTTAAGTTGGTCAGGGAAGGCCCTGTTGATAAGGTAACATTGGAGCAGAGTCCTTAAGGAAGTGGGGGCGAGTGTCGGGGGTATTAAGCACATCAAGTGCAAGTGTCTTGAGAAGGCTCATGCTTGGAGAAACCAAAGTATTGTGCAGGGGTCAGCAGGCTCAGAGCACAGTGAGCTAGAGGAGGTAATGGGAGGTGACTTATAGCAGCGGAAGGGATGTGGGGGCAGGGAGAGAGCCAGAATGTGCAGGGTGCAGAATGTGCATAGGTGCAGTTTTAGGATTCTGACTTTGACTCCGCAGGAGAAGGGGAGCCACTGGAAGGCTCTGGGCAGAGGAGGGACATGGTCTGCTCTACATTTTGGAGCATGAGTCTGGCTGCCTGGGGGAGAACAGACTGGGGTGGGTGGGGCAAAGACGGAAGCAGAAAGACTGATGAGAATGGTCTTTTGTAAACCCAGGCAAACGATCTTAGTGGCTTGGACTAAGACAGTGCAGTGCGGGTGGTCCGAAGCGGTCCAATTCCATGTCTGTTTTAAAGGTAGAGCTGTCTGATTGCGCCAGTGGATCAGAAGTGGCGTGAGAAAGATGAGGGCGTCAGGGAAGCTGTGAGTCTTTGGCTTGAGTGAGTGGTAGAATGGAGCTGTCCTCCACGGAGACGGAGACGAGGAAGACTGGGGAATCCCCTCAGGGCCTCCGTGGGGCTTTGCTCCCCAAGGGGAATGTCCTCATTGTCTCCCTCGTCCTGTGTGCTGTCCTGATTGGCTCGGCTTGGATTTGTGCTAGAGTCCAATTCGCGTAGCAGAGTCATTGGTACAAATATGGTGTCTACATGCGCAGGAGGGGCGGGGAGTGGGGCAGCTTCCCTAAAGGGGCCGTGTAGGTGATGGATACCATTTTGACATTTTCCGGCACAGTATCCTGGCTCTCAACTACTTTTATGCTTCGTCTCCCGCCCTCACCCTCCACCCCCTCTGTCTCTCCCCAGGCACCAGATTCTCCAGCCACATTTTATCTGGTATATTTCCATGCCTCTATGTCTTTCCTCCCGCTGTTCCTTCAACCCAGGACACCTTTATTCATCTGTTTCTAATTGTCATACTTGGTGCACCTCAGCTGGGAACTCTGCGGGGTGGGGCAGGGACAGGACCTGCCAAGTCAAAATTAGGTGAGTTCTGGGGGATACTGAAACTAGAGAATGGGCCCTCTTGGTGTTTGGGGTGGGTAAATGGGGCTGCAGTTAGAACAGGAAACTGGCCAAAGAGGGCAGAACTGCTTGGGGGCCCCTCAGATTTCCAAGCGGAAATCAGTACCTCAGGAGGGGCACAACGTGAAAGCTTCTGGGCAAAGATGGTCACTGTAGACAATGGGATCCTCGCTGTCCAACTTGGTCTGAAGGTGACCAGAATAGAACAGAAGGCAAGGGGTTCTGGTGGGACCCAGGTAAGGGCTGGCTTCTAATTTAATGAACCCTGGGAAGGTTTCCCAGTCTAGGGGCACCTGGAGGCAAAGCCAGGTACTGGGGGCCCAGTAGCCTTCTTCATGATGAGAGCAGCATTGGCTGGGCCAACTCAGGAATTTCCAGGAACTCACCCACTGGGCATCAGGCAACAGCTAGGGGTTCTGCTGGATGGATGTCCTGGGTCTTGATGGATTCCGAGCAGGATCTCCCAAGTGGGGTGTAACTTTTCCAGGGAGTACAAAAGAATCTATTTAGGCATGAGATGAGAACACTAGAACTTCTCTTTCTATGTATTCCAATCACACCCTTTTTCTTTTTTTTACGTGCTATGAAATTCATAACGTTAGTCCGGTAGTACATTTACGGAATTTGTAAACAAGGAAATATACCTATATTGGGGGTACACGTTCAGAATTCTTTTTGCCAATAGATGTGTATCATCAAAGAAGTCCGAAGACCATTCTTCTAGGAGACTCACTGCGCAGGGTGGAAAATCGGGACTGTCATTTGCTGAGATGGGGAATAGGGAGGAGACCTAGGTGGAGAGGGAGAAGAGAGGGGATAGCCTTGATTAGGGGCTTGCTGATTTGTTGGGGATCCTTCATATCCTCCTGAAGTCCCATGATGTGGGTGAAGCTGGGCAAATGGGCTTGGGGAAAGAAAGGCCTCTGGGATCCTGGTGGGAAGGAGGTGTCCAGGAGATACCAGCCAAGGGAGAAGGTCACTCCTTAGTCCATCTCCAGGCCTTGGTTGTCATCCTTGGCAGCTCAGAGTTTCAATAGTCTTTCAAGTGAGAAAAGGCAGAGTTGGGGGCTAACGGCCGAGAAAGGAAGTCTCTGCGAGCAGAGAGACCAGGTGGAGGCTGTGACCTTTGTGGGAGGGCTGGAGTTGGGAGGTTGCTGGAGAGATAGAGGGGGTACCCCTTTCAAGTACCTGGGATGCAGCCTGGACAATCCTGGACAATCCCTCCATCCCTCCCCAAAGTAGGAACAGAGAGACTCAGGGACGGCCGCACAGATCCTTCCCCGGACACCCGGGCACAAGAACAGTAAGGGTGTCCGAAAAAACGAACTGTTCTCCTACTTCTCCACTACCAGACCCTCCCAGGGCGGTACAGACCCACGGAAACATAAATAGAAGCCACCGACAGACAGACAGAAGCGCCTAAGCGCCCTCTCCAGGACAAAGCCAAGGGCACATGAGGTCCGGTGAGCGGCAAGTTCTCCGAGTCTCCGCGGGTCTGGGCACTGTCCAGGCCTGGAAGTAAATGACCGGCGAGGAAACTCGTGGCAGGCGTCTGCGGCCTCCGCGGTCGCTGTGTGGACTCAGGGGACAAAAATGCGGCCGAGGGATGAGCGGAGGAAGGAGCGGGCACAGCAGGCACCCCCCACCCACGGGTAGAACGCCTCCTACGACGTTGCGTTCAGAGAGCCTGAACCCTCAATCGGGGTGCGGGGAGAGAGGCAGGGTGACCAAATAGGCCTGGTATAGACGCCTAACTCGAAGTTACCTAAGTTTTGGAAAGCGCAACTCCTTGCCCCCAGAGCGGGCCGGCGGTGGGGGTAGCTACTGAAGGGAGGACTCATCTGGGCCTTTGCCGGATTTCAGCCATCACGAAAGGGTCTTGGCAAAGGGGGTGACAGGGAGGTCACGGTTGGAGGATCACTGAGTCAGGTATTTGGGGTCGACCAGTGTGAGAGGAGGCCTGTCCCAGAGACAGGGAGAGACAAACCTGGAGCCATGGGGAGTGCCATACAAAATTTTATTATTATTATTATTAATTATTATTATTATTATTTATTATTATTATTTATTTCTCATGTGCACAAAAAAAAAAAAGAAGAAAAGAAAAGAAAGAAAAAGAAAAGAATCAAAACGAACCGACGCGCTGAAAGTGGCTAAGGAGACCAGAGCTGTCGGGGATCTCTCGAGGGTTTGGCTGGGTCCTGGGTCTGGGGCCCCTGCCCGGCCAGGCCAGCTCCACGAGGACTGGGAAGGACCGGGCCTCGGAGTTTGAACCTCAGCGCCCTCGCCGCCCCCACTCGGGCCACTGGAGCCTGGCCGGGCGCCGGCAGTTCCCTTCAACTATTCTCTTTTCTCGTTTTCCTTTTCAAATAACAAGGCTCGAAGGGGAGAGAGATAATCTGGGCGAGGACTCCAAGCCTTTTCGGATTTGTTCAAGGATTTTTATTTATTTATTTATTTATTTTCACTTTTATTGACTTTGTTTCTGTTATTTCGAGTCGTCACGATCCACGGGTGAGGAGACATGCAGGGCGCATCGCCGCTACCGAGAGAGCAACTACGGGGCGGGGCGGCCCAGGGCGCGCGGGGCACGGCCGGAGGGGCGAGCCCGGGGCTGGGGTCGGGGGGCCACCTCGGGGCTAGCCGGCGAGGGCTAGGCGGCCGGGCCGGGGCTGGGGGAGAGGCCGAGGGAGGGGCGGAGACAGAGACGGAGACGGAGACAGAGGGGGAGAGAGGCGGGGACGAGAGAGATGGAGAGAGGGGAGAGATGCGGAGGAGAGAGACGAGGAGAGCGAAAACACGGAATTACAGAGAAATAGCCAACGAAACAGAGGCGAGAGGAGTCCACAGGACCATGTTCGTCGTTTTGCATAGAGATTTCTTTTCTTTCGTAATTTTTTTTTTTTTGTAACATAAAAAATGCCCCCCTCCCCCGGGACGTGCTGTGCTTTAGTGGGCGTGTAGCTGTGTCCCCCCCCTCCCCCCCAGCGAGCGGCGACTCTCACAGCACAGACAGAGGGGCGTATCTACAGGCAGGGCGGGCGGGCAGCGGGGACTCTACCGGGCGGGGCGGGGCGGAGGGGCGGGCTTATATACATCGGGGTTCGCCTTCACACGACACACACCGTCTTTTTACAAAGCAGCAGCCTGTTGGGTTTCTGTTTTGTTTTGCTTCTCCTTTTTGGAAAGACCATCATATTAAATGTAGACTTTTCGCGGTTCTGTTCAGTTCCTGCCGGAGGAGGAGGCTGGGGGTGGGGGTGGGGATGGGGCGGGCGGCCCTCACCCCCACCCCGCCGCAGCTCAGACTCCGGCTCAGAACCGGCTCCTACCACCGGCAGATCGCGAGTCTGTGTCGGGGGAGGGGACGTCCAGGAACTGCCCGGGAAGACCAGTGCCCGCGGCCTACGGAAACTGGTCCTGCAGCGGGCACTGGAGAGCCTCCGCAGGGGCGAGGAGTTAGGAAGGAGAGGTGCAGAGTCGTGGGGTGGGAAAAGGACAGGCAGGGGGGAAGAATGGGAGGGCCGCAGATGGAAGAGACGCTGAGGTAGGGGCGAGATGGGGCCGAGAGTCTGGTCACTAGTAGGCGTGCCCTGGGGAACCAGGCAGTTCAGGTGGAATAGGGTAGAGCCAAGAGTAGGGCTCGGTGGGTGCGCGCTGCTGGGGCCTGCGTGCCTTGGGTCCCAACTTCGGAAAGACCTGATGACCCCAACCCCCGTCCCAAGAGCCCGCACCCCACGCCCCCATTCCGTTCCGCCTTCTGGGGTAGGGCACACTCGGAAGGTGGGGGCAGTCCGGCTGGCGCGAGCGTAAGGACTTTTCCCCGAGGGTTCGGCAGGGGGCTCTTCCTCCTTCTGCAGAAAAATCGTTTTGTTCTTAATTTCCTTCGCCCAGTCCCTCCAGCGAAGCCTCCAGGCGCCGGAGCGTCCGAGGCGGGCCGCTCCGGGGCTGGGCCGCGCTGCAGTCCGCGCTGATTGTGTGTCACAGAAACGTGTCCCCCGCGCGTGGCGGCGGGCCCGGCCAGGGTCCCGCGGTGTGGCTGGTCCGCTCCGGGGCCGGCTCGGGCCAAGTCGGGGCGAGCTGGGTCGCGCCCTCCTCTCGACGCCGCGCAGTCCAGGCAGGCGGGGAGGGGCGGCGGGCGGGGTTGGGGGCGGTGGGCCCGGGCCTGAGGGTCCCGCCCGCGGCTCCACCCGTCCTGTCCGGCCTTCGACGGGGTGGTGTGAAGGGCTGCAGGGTTCCTGGGGTGGGGGTGGGGCTGGGGCGGTGGCCGGGAGGCATCGCGTCGCGTCGGTCCTCCCTCCCTCCGGGGTGGGCGGTCAGACGGGGACGATGTGGAGGCCGAAGCTGTCGGCCTGAAGCTTGATGTGGTCCCCGCGGTAACTAGTGGCGGTCATAGGCAGCGGCAGCAGCGGCAGGGGCGGAGCCCCGGGGGGCGGCACTATAATAATAAGGGGAACCTGGAAGTTAACACAGGAGAAGAATGGGCTGGGTGAGAGGACAAACAGGAGAACAAAAAAGGAAAGAAAAGCAAAGACCTCCCCGGGGCTGGGGTCTGGCGGGATGGGGGCAAGGGAGACCTCGGCTGGGCTGCTGGGCCGGTTGCCCCCAGGAGAGCTTCATTCACGATGGGAGAGGGGCCCGATCAATGGGTGACCGCCGCCGCCCGACTGGGGACTTTCCAGGGGGGCCGAGGGTGGGGGCGGCGCAGAACCTTCTAACCCCCGGGAAGGGAGAGGAAGGGAGAGAAGGGACGGGAGGCGCGGGCGTCCTCTAGGGATCCCGGGGCCTCAGTGCTGCACTAACAGAGCCTGCCCTCCCGGCACCCGAAGGGCGGGTCGAGGGGAGCAAGACCGGCGTCCGGAAGCAGCCCGGCCAAGCCTGCCCGCGGGCTGACGCGCTGAGCCGCCGGCCAGCCAGGTGGCGTACTCACTTAGTAAGGCGGGGTTGCTGAATCTCCAAGCCTCGTTGTAGGCCGTGTACTGGGGGTGGCTGTACGGGTTGCCGGAGAACTCGCTCCCTGCGGGAGGGTTGGGGAGTGGGGATCAGACCAGCGCAACGCCCGGGCGGACCCGACGTGCCCCGCCAGCGGCCTCCCCCGGGCCCGAGGTGCAGGTGCGGCGGGCAGGACAGAGGCAGAGCAATCCACTGGGTCTGCGTGGGGAGAGCCCGTTGCGGGGGGGCGGGTGCAGAAGCACCGACGGCCCTCGCACATGGGCCTGGGGGCTCGGGGCTCCGCCGCGGAGGCGCTCTGGGTCACCCAGGGAGGGTTTGTTCCGGGTCCAGGCGCGCCTACCCCGCTGCGTTGGGGTCTAGGGCCTTTTTAGTGGATACTCTGGTTCTAGGAATCGTAGCCCCCACGGGATGGAAGCCGGGGAGGGTGGCGAAGAAAGGCCCTCGGGACACTTTGTCCCAGAAAGTCCTGAGAATGGCATCTCAGCACGGTGCCAATGCAAGGGGTGGGGGTTTCTGCTGGGAAACACCGCCCCCCCCTCCCGCCTTTCCCTGGAGAGATTCGATAGGCGGGCCACGCAGCAGAAGGAGGCGGTGGGAAGCAGGGGGACAGTCCGCCGGTCCGCGAGCGGTTAGCGGAGGGCCCCGTGGGCTGGGAGCGGACGGAAGCTGCTTCCCTCCCTCCGCGGGAGAAAGGCCAGGCCTCCGGGTTTCCCCCTCGCCCTTTCTCCTGTGTGATGACCCCAGACTGTTTACAGTGATCCCTAACCGCGGGTTAAGTAGAGGAGAAGGGGCCCCTCTCCGAGAGGGAGCTGGGGTGGGGGTGGGGGATGCAGCCACTGGAAAGCCTGTTTATTGACGAGGAGGGAAAGCATGCGTGCAGCAGGATAATGAGCTTCTGAGCTCAACTGTGACCAAGAGGAACTGAGCTATCTCCTTCCCCATCGCTAATGAAACAAGTGTAATTTCCTCATCAGCACTAGATTCTGTTTAACGACTCCCCCCTTGCCACCATGAGCTCTCTGCGGCTCCCCTCATCCCCACCTCCTTGCAGGCTTCCCCCCTCCCTCACCCCCAC
The DNA here is from genome assembly GCF_023721935.1 of Panthera uncia. Lineage (NCBI taxonomy): Eukaryota > Metazoa > Chordata > Mammalia > Carnivora > Felidae > Panthera > Panthera uncia. The sequence goes on along the minus strand of NC_064818.1, from coordinate 57,340,946 downwards.
CTCTCTAAGACCTTCTCCAGCCTCCACCTGCTCACTGCTGGGACCTTCCCAGAAGAATCTCCTTGTCCCCAACACTCCTACCCACGCCCCTCCAGATCTGGGCAGGAATCCCCTCACCTACACCTCCCAGCTTTCCTTAGCCAGTTCCTCTAACTCCCTTCAGCCCCTATGGGGGTACAGCACCCCGGGGCAGTCTTCCTCTTTGCCACTGCCCTTCCCCCCACGCTCTGCCTCCCCAGGGCTGCCCCTGGATGCACATCCGGGAGTGGGGCCAGTCACCCTCTTCTGTCCTCCCCCACCGTGAGGGTTGTGTGTCAGGGAAGGGACACACAAGAGGGCAACCAGCAGGAGTGGACTGCAGGCCCAGCGAGTCTCACCCTCTTGAAGATAGGAGGGTTTTTTGGTGTGTATACGAACAGAAGCTTCAGCTCCCTCTGGCTTCAAGCCAGGCTCCCAATCTGGGATGGGAGGTTGGAAAGAGCACAACCTCCAGCTACAGTCCTCAGTCCCTAAATCCGGCCTCTGCCTCTCCGATCCACACAGTCCAGACCCAACTCCTCCCAGGAGCAATGAGGGCCCGGTACCTCTGAGGAGACGTGGTTCTCTAGCTTGTCTCTCTGAAGCCAGAGTCTCTCTGGATCCTGCCATAGCCTGTCTTCTGTTCCTCTTTCCTTAGGGACTAGCTCCCTCCTCTCCCTGGGGTGGGGTCAGTTCACACTGGTTTTCCCTGCGGGTTGGTGTGGACCAGGGTGGCTTTGTCTGAGTGACTGACAATGCCCCTGGAAATGGTTCTGGGCTCCAAGTTTCCATGGAAACCAGGGCAGGCCCTTCCAAGCAGTGTCAGCTGGCTGGGGTGGGCTGGGGCACCGAGAGAGGAGCCGGGGCACAGGCTCCGCTGGGTGGGCACCGGGGAGGGGCCCTGGCATACGGTGGGGTGCACACAAGAGCCCCTTCGGCCAACTCCCTCCCTGGGTTGCTCCTGAGGGAGGACGAGGGACCAACTGCAGCCTCTAGGGAGAGAGAGGGATGGAACAGAAAAGGCTTGGGGGGAGGGGACGTTGGGTCCCCCCCCCCCCCCCGCCTCAGACTACAGCCGACTCAGCAGCTCACCCACAGCGTAGTCACCCCCATCTAAACGAGGCAGCTGCACCATTGTCACCTACCAGGCACCATTCCTGCCAGGGTGGAGGTGGGGTAGCTTCCCTGGCCAGTGGGGGGCACGTGAGGGGGGTAACCAGGCAGGGTGGTGCTCGCCATGTCGCGACCTAGAAAGACACAAAGGGGAAGGGGTGAGGCCTGGAAGGGAGAGGCCTGCCTCTGCTCCCACCAGGGTACTCCATGGGAAGGATGCTCTTGGCAAGGAAGGAGCAGACACGTGGCAGAAGAGCTGAATGAGCAGGTCCGCGTGCGCCCTTAACACGCGTTGAAGCCCGTTAGCTAAACGTCTGTCCTATGATCGGCCATGCACCTCTGCTGTTTCCAGCACTTTGTGTGTCTCTCTGTGCGTTCGTGTGCCTACGTGTTCGCCTTTGCTTGTGTCCCTTTGTTGCCCAAACCCAGATGGAGAAGGGGCGGGGGGTGACCTGCTTTTATTCCTCCTCCCCAGGAAGATACTCAGCTGTGGTCTCTCCGGTAGCCAAATGGACGTCTATCATCTTGCTCACCCCGCACCTCTCTAACACCCCATCTTTCCTTCAGGCTTGGAGGGTACCCCCACCCCCACCCATTCTGGGGCCAATGGGCATTTCTTGTCCTCTCTCAGTGGAGCTGCAGGTGCTGGGCCTGGCAGGTGTGGAGAGTGGGGGTGGGGGAGGCATCCAAGTGGGTTACTTTGCTTTTAGCGTTTATGGCATTTAAATGATATGGGGCGCCTGGGTGGCTCAGTGGGTTGAGCGTCCGACTTTGGCTCAGGTCATGATCTTGTGGTTCATGAGTTCAAGCCCCGCCTCAGGCTCTGTGCTGACAGCTCAGAGCCTGGATCCCACTTCGGGTTCTGTCTCCCTCTCTCTCTGTTCCTTCCCCGCTCACACTTGGTGTCGCTGTCTCTCTCTCAAAAATGAATAAAGAATTTAAAAAATTTTAAATGATAAAAAAAACCATCCCTGAAGTGAATCAGGGGCTTTGAGCTAACAGTTCAAGTGGATCAGATCAAGTTCCAACGAGCAAACCCCTCTCCCCACACCAACTGCCGGACCTCAGTCTCTGGAAACTTCTACTAGCTAGAGTCTGGAGGGTGGGAAGCAGGGCTTTCCTTCACAGTGTCCTGGAGTGAAGGTAAAGCAAGCCAGTATTAGGGAGCCACCCATGGTTCACAGACATCTCTGGGATGCAGCGACACCTGAGTGGCCTCCCTTTCTTGCCTGTCCCCTCCATCGCCATGAAGGGATCACCACCTCCCTTACGTTTTATGCCTCAATCTTTAATGCCAACAATCTGCCCTCTTCCCTCTCCCGCAATGCCATGCCCTAGAGACAATGTGATGCTCTCCTGGGTCCCATTTATCCTCTCCAGATTCCCCTTATCCTCCTCTTCAGCCTGTCCACTGTCCCACTCTGGTGCCTCTGTCTGACCCTGAGAAGGCAAGGTGTGGCAAGATGCAGGGAGTCACAGAACTCCGCACATCTGGCCCAGTGTGTTTCCTTTTCCTCAGCTCCCCCCACCCACCCGCAGCTTTCATCCTCCCTATGGCTATTCCAAAGTGCCCCTCGTTCTCCTGGCCACTCTCTCTGTGAATTTCACCTCATCTCCTACTTTTCTGACCTGTGTGAGTTTCCTCACTTCTCCCTCAACACATCTGAGTGATTCAATTCTCCCAAAGTACACAGGGCTACAGCTCAGGCTTTTGCATTTCCAGCTGCCTGCTGAACATTTTCATTAGCTGTCCCACTGTCACCTAAAACTGAGCAGGAATAAACGCAGACTCATCTTCCTCCCAATCAGGTCTCCTGACCCTCTTGAAGACCACCAGACCAAACACTTTAGAATCCTTCTTGATGTGTAGCCTTTGTCCTTCCCCTTTAGATGAAGTCAGTCAGCAAGTGTTATCAATTCCCCTTAGCAATGTCTGTAACATCAGCCCCGTCTCCATTGCCTCTCCCACCTCCAGAGCTCAGCTCCTGAGCACCTGCCCCTGGCCAGCCACAACAGTGTTTTTGCTTGTATTCCCTGCCTCCACGTTCTTGCCTCTCCCATCTATCCCAAGGGTGGCTGCCTGGCTAGTCCTCAGGAAACGTTGCTTTCAACATATCGCTTCCCTTGTGAAGACCACCGTGGATTCTCTGCGGTCCACAGTTGCAATCCACACTCTGCCAAGGCTTTCAAAGCCTCCTGGGTACTCTCCCCACCTGACTTTCTCAGCTCTGATTCTCACTCCACCTGGTTTAGTTGGACTGCTTTCATGGGCGGGTGCGCTGTGGAACCTCTGTGCTTTTGCCGTATCGTTTTGTCTTCCGCGTAGCTACCCTCTCCTTCCAGCTCGAGCCTTAAAATGCCTACCATTCTACCCATCAGGGAAGTTTCTTTCTTCCAAATTTCTACAGTGTCTGTGCTGCATGACTGACCACAACATTATATTTCATAAGGCATCAGACCCGTTCTTTCATATTATGGCTTGCTTCCTCAAATAGACCATAATCAAACTGAGGGCAGGGCCCTGTCTTCTGCTCTGCCTTGCATGGTTGGTAACTCAATAAAGGATGCTCAATAAGTATTTACTGATTGATTCTCTATCACTCTGTTGCACTTACAGCCAACGCCAGGCGGGTTGTATTGTTTTCTGACTGTTTCATGTGTGCTGGTCTCCTTTGAAGAGGTAAAGGCTGGGGCAGAATGTCAATGCTGAAATCTGCTTTTTCTCTAAAAATAGTTTGAACAGGCCATTACGAATTTTTAGGGGATGATGAGAGATGACAGTGACTTGAATTGTGACTTATAGCCCATCAAGCAATAGAATGGTTCTCTTCTCTACTGTCTAATATAGCTAAGGTCTTATATTTCCTAAAACTCAAGAACAAACAACGGAGCAGAACCATCAGACAAGAGATCACTTCGGACTCCCAGAGAGGAAGAAGGAAGTATCTGTGCCTGCTTTGTTGTGGGTTTTCTTTCGTTGACTTCTATTGTCAATAAAAGTTTCACTCCTCCTGACCATCTCTCAGTGGAGTGGGTCTGAAATGGACAAGGACGGCAATATTTATCAACTCCCTGAGAGACTAATAATATGGCATGTGCTGGTCAAAAAGCCCCAAGACAGAGGAGAGTTAGGGAAGATGTAGAGGTTTTGAAATGAGAAAGATATAGAAATCCAATTCCTCCTGGTCCTGCGATCTTAATGCCTGGAAAGCAGCCAGAAAAGTGAAAAACAGGAATTTAAATGCGCCCGAATTCTGATTTTTAGCTGCCTGGTTCCTACAGCCTGCCACACATGAATTCCTTGTAATCTGAGGTTGTGTCATACAATTCCCTACCTAGCTTCGGAGAAAGGAAGAGAGACTGGATGCCTGGAAAGGTGTCTCCAGCTAGCCTGGAGTTATCCCCACTGCACTATTTAGTTCCACTGGCTTTTGCTCTTGCAAAAACAGTCAGGCTAACTTCTGGCACACAGAAACTTCTGCATGCTGGAAGTCACCCGCGGAATTGTTCATTGAAAGACACATTCCCAAATTCTAGTTAAAGAACTGAACCCGGGAAGTGCTTTTCAGACATTTTTAAAATGTGAGAGAAGATGCCCAGGACGAGGAAGAAGCATGCAAGCTTCCTGGTGTTCTGCATACAGCTGTGAAGCTGCTGCCACTGCGGATTCTGAAACATCAGCATCACCACAAAGAGGTGCCCATCAGGACCCCTGAGCCAACAGAGGTGCAAGCCGCCGCATACAAAGCACGCTCAATGGCTTCATTAGTACACAGGTGACACCAGAAGAGGAGGAAAAAATTGACCAAACTCTTGCCAGAGCCATATATTCTTCTGGAACCCCGTTGTCAATAATGGAAAACACGTACCGCAGGAAGTTTTCAAATTACTAAGACCATCATACCATTTGCCCAGCAGCATTCTTTAAGCAAGCCTCTTTTAGCGAGAGATATGAATGGGTAATGGAATCTGTGCAAGGAAGAATCGGCAGAGCACTGCAGACGGATGGACACAAGGGAGCAGAGAGAGACTCGAGAACTGGAAGCACAACCAACCCCTAAAAACAAAGGAGCGAAAGCACAGAAAGAGGAGAAAACAGCCACGTGGCGAAATACATAGGTTATTAAGTACGTGTTACCCAACAGAGGATAGGGAGAGGCAAGAGTGTTTTGCTCACCCACAGTGCCAGTCATGGGACAACAGCACCAGGAATCACAAATGGATAAGAACCCACATATGACCAGGGGAAAGGGCATTTCGTGTTGGATCCTTGCTTCCTAAGATGACAAAGTTTTAAAGATGGAAGAGCCTTCGAGAAGATCTAACGCCCTTGTTTCAAAGTTGAGAAAAATGGAGGCGCGGAGAGGCATAAAGATTTCCTGATGGGTCTAGAGCTAGTAAAGGAGAGAGCCAGAGTTCGAAGCTGTGTCTGTCCCACACCGCCTTTTAATGATAACGTGAAGCCAGATAATTCCCAAAAGAGCCAAAGGAAAGGAAAAGAAGTCATCCAACAGGCAAAAGCTCATACTGTCGCCGTTGTCATTAAGATGAGGCAAGAAAAAACAGGACATAAAGAATAAAATACTGACACCGAAAGTCTGTAGTAAAACTCCATGGGGTGGAGTATTAATCTCCTTGGAGAGTTTTCTAAAAAACAAAGAGGCTCTTTAAGAAACAGTAGTAGTCGAGAATCTTAAAGTACCCAGAAGTGTTAGCAGCACTGTACTTGATGAGGATGTCTTCTCAGTTCAACTGCAGAAGTCCCTGAAGAGTCTACAGCCAATTTCTACAGCAATCACTACATCTGAATCAGACGGTGCACTTTTGCCAGACATTCCTTACCAAATGGGCCAGATCGAATCAACTGTTTTGGAGAATCTAAGTGCAGTTCCTCTTCCAAAGCACAGAGAAAAGCAAGGCGAATGACTTTATTAAGAAATTGGAAAATTTCAGTCACCAGAGAATTTATGCTATCTTGTCAGCTCTAAGATTCAAGGGCAGAGTTGTGTTTCTACTTGATCTAGTCTAGCTAGCATTTATCGAACGCCGATGACAGCTGGGCACTGTCCGAAACATTTTCTGTGTCTTCTCTCTTTTAATCCTCATATCCACCAACGATGTCGATCTGCTTGTAATCCCCGTTGTATAGATGAAAAACTGAAACTCAGAGGGGCGAAGTATTATGTTCGAGATTTCACAGAGAGTAGATGGTTGAATCTGGATGACAGAACAAGCAGGACCATAGGAACTGATTCTAGAATGACATTCTTGAATATTATAGACCCAGAAAGTAGGTATTTGGTCCAGGAAGGTAACCTGGGATGATGCTAAATGAATCCTTCCTAAAGCAACATCTTGTGGCTTCTTGTTTCTTGCATGGTTCAGGTTCTTTCATTTTCTACAGCAAGGGTTTTAAACGAGTTCACTGATCCTGCAGGGACTCCATAGATATGCTTCACAGGGTCCATGTAAAGCTATGCATCAGATGTTATGAGTACACATATATAACACCTAGATGGCCTTTATCATATTCGCAAAAGTATGCCTGACTCAGAGATTGAGAAACACTACTCATAACACACCAAACGAACCTCCTTTCTTTGGCCTAAGAAAGACACCGATTTGTTCGAAAGCGCTTCAATCGTACCAGTAGACGAGATCCTACAGAGAACAGCAGGAGAATATGTGAGGGAGCGGAGAGTCTTATCTCAAGTAGGGGAAACGTCAGCATTCCGAAGACCCAGGAAACAATAAAAAGGCAGCTGCCCGAGTGGCGGAGGTGCTCGGGCTCAGGGATGACTCAGACCACCAGACTTATTAGACACAGATTTATACAGCCAAAGTTCCAGCCGGTGAGTGTAGGGGTGCTTTTCCGCAGCATCGTTCTCTGAAAATGAGCACTTCTGCTATCCACTTGACACTGTGGAGGAGCCTAAGGCCAGAAAACATAACTCTTGTTTTACTATCCTAGTCTCAAGTTTTGTCTGCTTCTCATAAGGTACTGAAGATGAAGACATTAGATTGCTCCAAGGGTGGCGGTCTGTGCCTGCGTTTGACACAAGCATCCGTAATACTTCCAAGAATGCGCGGTTATTAAATTTGTAATTGCCGCCTAAATACACTGCACATTTCCACTGGTGTACCGATTATAATCACTTAATGACCAATCCAAGTTTAAATAATCTGCTAAAGTAACAAACTTCACATCTGTAAAAGCTGCTTTTTAAGGAGTTTCCCACTTAGTTCGTGCTGTTTCTTATTTCCAAGGTTTCCAAATCCTCCCAAAGGTTCTTCCTCGAGGGCAGAGGTGCCTGCGCGACGGCCGCCAGCCCCGGGGAACCGTGCTGGCCCCAGAGCTCTTCATCCTGAGCCCTGCCTACTCTGGGTTCCAGCAGAGGGGGCTGTGCCCGCAGCTCAGGTGGCTGCTCTCCTAGCTGATCTTGCTTCCCACTGACAGCTGGACCTTTAGTCCCTGCGGTGTCCTGGGCGGGGACGCCGCCCAGATCTGTGTGGGCTCGGGGGGGTCTGCGCCCAGACAGCCAACCAGCGGAATACACCAGCCATGCCGTCCCCACCCCCTCCCCTTCCAGCACACTCACTGCCCTCATCTGAGCTGGCCTAGGGCCCCCCAAGGGTGGCTTCCCTTTAACTCAGCTGGACCATGGATGGAGCTACAGCCTCAGGATCCTGGGATAAGGCTAGGGAGTGTTGGGGAGAATCACATTTTCAAAGGCCTGAAAGAGAATGTGGCTATCTCCTAGTCCAACCCCCTTACCTTACAGAGAAGGAAACTGAGGCTCAGAGAGAGGGGAAGACATCCCAGCCCTCTCCTTCCTCACTTCCCCAAGCTGCCTTCTCTGGCTCCTTTAGCAAATCTCAAGTGGAGACCAGGAGTTGGGCAGGTGCTGGCGCACCGCCGCCCCCCACCCCCCGGAGGCGGGCCCAGGCTCACTGATGGGCTCAAGAGCACGAGAGACCCTCGTGCTGGGTGGGCAGAGGTTAAGCCTGTTTGCACAGTCTCCCGATACTCCAGGTCTCCCAGTTCCTCTCCGGCTTTATTTTGTTCTCTGAGACCACTGAATTGTCAGCTCTAATCCTTCCGAAAGCGCAGCGTTTTTCAGGCGCTCTGTGTAAGTGAAACCCTAATCCCAAGGAAAACGGCCACTTAAGCTGCTGGAGCATTAGGCTGCTCTTGGAGCGGGCCGCAGACTTCCTCCCTCCCTGCCTAGCAGCCCAGCCGCCACGGGGGAGGAGAGGAGAGGATTCCAGGCTGAAGGGAGCAAAGCCCTCTCAGAAGTAACAATAGTAGCAAGGCTTGCTTCCCAAAGCTCAGGGGTGAAACAGTACTGGCTTGTTTGTCCTGAGGCTAATAGTGGGGGAAGGAAAGATTCTGATCACCCTGGGCCAGGTGTGTGAGTGTGTGTGTGTGTGTGTGGGGGGGGTTTCCTGTCACCTTGGGGGGTGGCTGGCTCTCTGGGGGAAACAGGCTTTCAGGTCTTACCTAGGTGGCCCACCAGGACATTTCTGAGCCCTTGGTCCCAAAGCATACCTGGAATACTCATCAGGATACCACCATTTAGAATTTCTGGTTATTCAGAAAAGATTAAGTTGACTGATTTTTACTTTTACTTAGCCAAACTTTTCTTCTTAGAAAGGGCCAAATAATGAACAAGCTCAGTGGCAGGGGAGCCCCCTTTTGGGGAATTGTCCTTTGGGACCCCCCCCCCCCCATGCATCTCTAAACATCTATGACAGCTGAAAGGTCCTCTGTAACCCAGCTAATCATGAAGATAGTGCCCAGTGCTTTCTATTAGGCAACTCTTTGTTAGCTTGAGTTGGCTACTATATGCGCTTGGAATAAAGATCATTGATTTCTTAAAAATATTTTGAATTCATATTAAAACTGGCCCCTCCTGGGGTGCCTGGGTGGCTCAGTCAGTTAAGCGTCGGACTTCGGCTCAGGTCATGATCTCAAGGTCTGTGAGTTCGAGCCCCGCGTCGGCCTCTGTGCTGACAGCTCAGAGCCTGGACCCTGCTCTGGATTCTGTGTCTCCCTCTCTCTCTCTCTCTGCCCCTCCCCTGCTAGTACTCTGTCTATCAAAAATAAATAAAAACATTAAAAAATAAACCTGGCCCCTCTCCCTGGTCTCTACATGGGTCAGCGAGCCCTTGCTGTGGAGGATGAAGCACAATCCATCTGGGATGCTCAGACTTTGGGTCTCTTGGATGGAAGGAAGAGACGAAGGGAGAAGTCAAGAGGAAGGCCCAAGGTATGACCACAGTACTGCATCTTTGTTAAAATACCCTGGAGCTTTTCATACTGTCTTCATATTCCCCATGACTCTCCTCCCCTCTGCAACTCCATTAGCAGCCCACCCCGCACCCCGCTGTGCTTCTGTCCAAGGCACCCTGCTGGGATGGGCAGCCCATCACCACTGGGATGGCTGGTAGGCACAGACATGGGATGTGGATTGAGGATGGAAATTGGGGTGGTACAGCTATTATTCTGCTCCAATTTGATCTCACTCTCCCAGTCCTAGAGTGGATTGATGCCCCTTCTTTTCAGTATCCTTTCCCTTTAGAGGTGAACTGGATAAAGGAGGTAGGGGCAGAGCCCTGATTCAATGACTCCCTAAGCTGCAGGCCCAGGGCACCCGCATTATCTGTCAATGTCTCATTGCTATGGAAATGCCCCCATAATTAAATCAGAGCTGAGGTCTAAGGCCTGGAGGTCCTTGGGGATGTAGCCGGAGGCCTCAGGGATGTCTGGAGGAGGCTAGCTTCATACTGTTGGGCCTTCTCAGCCTAAATGAAGAGTCGAGGGCCCGTGGGTGCTGTGCAGAAGCCCTCTGGTCTGGTTTGGCCTCCTCAGCAAAGGGCTCTGACTTGCTGTATGTAAGAAGTTGCCCTAGCGCCCTTCTTTCAAGGTTGGAGAGGAACTCTGATGTCTGTGCCCTAAATTCCTCTAGCTAATCAGGGTCTTTGAGCTGACAGACAAGGCTAGGAGACTCCCAGCCTCCTTTAGAAACATTTCTCAGCCTTTATTGCCCTCTCCTCCCCCAGAGGGGCTGGCCAAGAGCTAAGCTGTTTGTTTTATGGAGGGAAGTGCAGTTGCATTGGAAGGGGGTTGTTAACTACAGGAAAGAGGCAGTTTCTGGAGGTCCTCAGGACTCCCCGGTAGGAGGAGGAGGGTTTCCCAGGACCCACACTTCTATCGGCTAAAAAGCCGCTTCGCTGACCATCCCAGATGTGGGCAGGGGATCTGAGCTTCTGAGAGCTCACAACCCTTTTTCAGAAGCTGAGCCTGCACTGTCCACACAGGCCTCCAGGACCTGGGGGGGTCAGCCCTGCTTTCCAGCTTTGACCTCTGCCTTATTGACCTCCCCCCACCTCTGCTCAAATTTACCAGCTTCCAGGAGAATCTTCTGCTCCCTCTCTCCCCCGCCTTGAGCAGCATCCACCTCTCCTCCTGGGTCTTAGCTATAGATTCCTTCAGAGCTGCAGTCTTAAGGCATCACGAGAAGTTTCTCCCAAACTCTTGGAATAAGACCCCCTTCTCCCCCCACTGCCAGGGTAGGGAAGCTAACAGGGCTCTTCTTCTCACAGAGGAGGAGTGTATTTTCCTCATCCCTAGCTTTCCAAAGTTCAGACATTTTTTTCCAAAGAAAAGGGAAGATTCTCTGCTGACCCTTTGATCTGGGAGTTTGGAGAAGCAGGGGACAGGCTGTACTCTCAGGGTACAGGCCTGAGGCTCAGCTCTTTCCATGGCGCCTGGACCTCAAAACCATGCGCTATAGGTGCGGTCTTCAGCCTTTGTCCTTTCTGATTTTTATTACCTGACGATTGGCTGAGCAGTGGCGGGGAGGGGGATGTGATATCTAGATCTGTAACAAACACAAAACTGATACTTAACTTTTATCTTTTTAAGACTAAAACATGTTTATTTTATAGATGCTTTTGGACTGCTCTACTATGTCCCGTTCTTGGGGAGAGTAATCGTCCTTTTGATTGCTTCTGCTAACTCTCCCTCACGATAGCTTATATTCACATGAAGTGTGTAGTTTTTTTTGTTTTGTTTTGTTTTTTTGTAGCAAGCTCATCTTCAGTGGCGGAGTCCCAGGTGCCCGAGGTTGGGGACTGCCCCTACAGAGAAGGTCTGCCCTTGCCCCTGCAGGGGTTTCTGAGTGGGTCACTATTCTAGACACATTTTTATGCCAGCTATTGGCTGGGGAGTTCCTGTCACACTCTCGGGTATAAACTTGAACTCTTGAACCAGGGTCAGGCTTCAGGGCGCCATTTTTCATGGAGACCATTTTTCCCCCTTGCTTGCTTCCCTGGACCCACTGGATACGTTTATGTGTCTCCCTTTCACGGACAGTGTTGTCCTGCTCTGTCCCTGGCTTTATGCGGGGTAATACTCAGTTCTAGCTTCCTGCTTCTTGTGGACCCAAGGTCATGGCTCCTCTCTGGTGTGTTACAACCCCAACGTCCCCCAGTTAGGGTCCACCTCCAGTGCGATACCCTCAGTCTCTCACAGATCGCCCGGGCTTTGAGTTTCCCTCTACGTCTGGTGCCACAGAATGAGATTTGTCTGTGTATTAGCAATTCTTCTTGTTACATTTTACCCAGCGGTGTTTTGGTGAGTGCAACCTGCCTGGTTTCTGGACATTGGCCTCATTCCTCCATTACCTCTCTGGGACTAAAAGGAGGGCGACAAGGATTACGCTCGCGCGCATCTCTCCTGGTGCTTGGTGCTGATGCCCACTAGAGGCCAGTGAAGCCCACTTGTGCATCAAGTCCAGGGGCCGCTGGGTTCCTGGGATGCCAGGGTAAGCACGGAGAGCCGCCGAACCATCCCTGACTTGCTCCGTTTGGCCTCCAGGGTGGGGAACCTGCTCTCCCCTTCAGGGTGGACTTTCGCCAGGTCAAGGGACTCTCTCAATGCTCAGGCGCGTCTCCGAAGGACTCAGGGAATCCCGAAACTAGTACTCATCTTCTCTCAGATCAACATTGTTGCCAGTGTCCCCTCATGCTCCTCTATGGCTAGAGACCTGGACAGACACAGGAAGGGAGAGGCTGGGGTGGGGGTCACGGGGGAAGAAGGGCTGTTTCCTACCGGTGGTGCGAGATTTGAAGGCATCGGCAGGCACACAGTTGGAGCCAGAGGCCTCACTGAAGTCCTGACCTAGAGGTCCCTGGGGCTACTGAGGGGTCGATGGCGGCCCCCTGTGGAGTCTTTTGGAAGGGTGAGAAGTGATAGAAGGCACCAGCCATCAGCCAGCCAACCTGAGGAAGCCTGGGGCCAGAGTACCCCCAACCCACTCTCTCATCTAGCTGGTCCCTTTTTCCTTATCACTTCGGAGACGCTCGGCTCCGTTCCAGACCAGCAGCCTAGAGCAGTGGGCTGGAGAGAAGAGACGCCGCTGAGCTAGAGCAGCCCAGCGGCGGAAGGGAAAGTGGGTGATAAATTTAAATAACCAGCTTGACTTGGCAGCTTGCTGAGTTGTGATGCAGTGAAATTAAAATCTCGGCAGAACTTGCAAACACTACCCAGAAAAATCGGTCTCTCTCCTTGGTTCCAAGATGGAAGGTGGGGAGGGGAGGCTATCAGGCCAGGCCCCAGTCGCTGGCAGCCACCCTTGCTTGCAATGTGATTAGCTGTGTCCTGGCCCACTGGGCCCCACTCTCCCCTCCACACAATAGCCAAGGCTCCTCTCTCCTCTCAGTCCTGACCTTGTGGAACAGCTGTATCAAGTGGCTGGTGAAGTTTGAAATCAGCCTCCAGTGCCAGGAGGTGGCAGGAATATCAATAAGGTCGGCTCTTCAGGTTGGGCTAGGGCCTTGCTGGGCCGGTTTCCTCAGGGCTCACACCTGAAGGTTTATAGCCTCAGCTGCCTGTCCCCCGGGGAGGAAGGCGAGCTGGGTGCCTGAGGCACGGTGGTGGGGGCGGGGGGGGGGGGGGGGGGAAGAGGGTTCCTTGAACACCTTAGCACGCCCAAGCCAGGCTGTGGGCATGGATGACCTCCCTGCTCCCTCCCCTTTAGCACATGCCTGGCCAGAATGAGCCTCCCCTTTTCCTTCTCCACCAAAGCCCTTCATATTCTCCAACCAAATAAGCTTTTTAAGACTCTCCAAGGGGAATTTCCACAAATACACCAAAAGCCTCTCCCGTATCCCAGCTGGGCTTGAAGTTGTCACAGATGCCAAGATCCTTCTAGAAGAACACAGCCCAAGTCCACCTCTCTCGTGTCTGTTCTCCTTGCATCGCTGCTCACTGCTACCCACAAAGTCCCGGCCCGAAGGCCACCATGCTGGACCCGCTCCTGAGCCGGCCCATGAAGTCTCTGGGCACTGCCCCGTTTCTCACCTTGATAGTACCTCTAACAATTTCTGTTTGTCCCCATAATAAACACATCGTGAATCATTCATCTTTAATAGATTATGCAAATCAGGAGGACATAAAATCAACAAAGATCAATAACTGCAGCCGTTTAATTGCCAGCAAAAACATTTTAAGAATGAGCATAATCTGAAACCCTTTCTCGGGTAATGGCACCATTAATCCAAACACTGGATCTTGGCCTAAGTCTGGAAAAATCATTCCCTGCCCCCACCTCCTCCCACCTCCCCTCCCCCACCTCTCCACACACTTCCCTCTTTTTGGTAATTTCCAGTTTCTGAGCGAGTTTCCCGTCATTACCACTGGTGAACAGCTCCGAATGTTAATGGTTCTGCTTTTGTTACTCCTCGCTTGATTGAAATGTCGCATACAGATTGAGATGTTAGTGCTAACTTGCCACCTGGGAATGTCAAGCTGGGTCTGAAATGAACTTTTCTCACACTTGGATCCAGATGGATCAGCCGGAGATGTTCCCAGGCTGAGCTGGGACCGTTCCAGGGCCATGGGGGGGGCGGGCGGGAAGGCGGGCGGGGGATGCTCAAGGTGGAGGCACTTCTCTGCACCAGCCTGAGTTCTCCTGCAGCAGGAACCCTACCCGAAGGTCCATCTCTCCACCCCAGGGAGCCTCTGCCTTCTGGACTGTGGCCCCGGGCACAGAGAAGCACAGCTGGGATTAGAGACGAGTCTCTTGGACTCTCTTTTGTCAGCTGCCTGGGGTGGACCACCTTTGGGAAGTGGCCACTGAAACTCTCAGCAGACCGGAAAGGTGGCCCGGCCTGCACCATTGCTCTGCCTTGGGTCAGAACCCCCAGCGGCTCAGAGGGCTTCCACGTTGGCTAAGGAGGGCTCGAGTCGAGGCCCAGTTGATAACAGGCAGTGTCCTGACCCACCCACCTGTCACTCCCGAAAGCCCCATCCAGTTCTCTGACACTTCCAGAACAGTCTCTGATTGCCTAGCCAAAGAGCTCCACCCTGTCCGTGCCAGAAACAGTTGTAGCAGGACACCTCTGGAGGAGAAGCTGCGAGAGCTCACAACGGGGCCCTCCCCAGCCCCCAGCTGGAGGCCGTGTGGCCACTCACAGCCCATCTCAGGCCTGAGTCCTGCTCAGATGGGCTCCAAGTCAGAACAGGGCCTGTTCCCTGTCTTTGCCGCTGGCTGTGACGCTGGCTGCCAGGTCCCCGGGCCGCCTCCGCCCGCCTCGCTCGGCAGGTAACGCCTCAGTGTCTCCCAATCCCCACCGAGACCCTTCTCAATCATTCTGTCTCCCAAGGAACAAACGGCACATTGGCTTTAGTGTCTCCAGAATAATTAGGTGAATTTTAATAACACCTCAATGTGTGTTTCTCCCACTTGGGCACTTCCCTGGCCCGGAAAGCCTTCCACAGTGCCAGGCGCCTTCCACAGCCCGCAGCCAGGCGGCCTAGAGCGGCATCGGCTGGCCCTGCGCGGCGCCACACTCCGGCCTTCTTCCCGCGAGCTGCCTCTGCCGCTCCTAACCCATGAGAGCGGCTGGACAAATGCCCTCTCCCCCTGCGTTTGACTGTGCGACAGGCCTGACCCTGCCTTGAAATCAAGCCTCAGTCTCTGTGATTTCTCCGGCAAGCGGACGGAGGGCTGGAAGAATCGTGCTTATCTGTAACCACAGAGCTGGATGCCATATGCCACGAAGCCCAAAGCCACACAGCTAACCCGGCTTCCCGGGGGGTAGAGGAAGGCACGCTTGGAGACATGGGAGTACGGAGGCTGGACCCTGGGCCTCACGCTCCATTCTCCCCAGCCCGGCCTCCGCGTTCTTCTGCACATGTCCTAGCAAGAGGCTAATAACTCTGGGCGCCTTGGTGGAGGCAAGAGAAAAAGGCAAAAGGAGAGGCAGGAGGATGGGCAGAAGGGACCAGCAGTAGCCCCCTCCTCGCTTCGACCTTTCCAG
The DNA here is from genome assembly GCF_023721935.1 of Panthera uncia. Taxonomy (NCBI): domain Eukaryota; kingdom Metazoa; phylum Chordata; class Mammalia; order Carnivora; family Felidae; genus Panthera; species Panthera uncia. The sequence goes on along the minus strand of NC_064818.1, from coordinate 57,325,487 downwards.
GCAGAGACCCTGACCACAACTCTGTCTCGCCACATCTGCACACATCTGTGCAGGAAGCACCCTGGTTTTCGGAGGCTCGCTCTCTCTGCAGATATCATGGCAGGGGGCCCCTTGTCACACTGGGCCCAGATGGCACCGGCTGAGGTGCCCCCACTGAAAGCAGTGCCCCCACCCTCCCGGAAGCCTCCTTACCGGTCACCACGGGGTATGTCTGCGTGCCTGACACGTTGCTGCCCAGCTCGGGGTTGGTGGATGCAGATAGACTCGACTTGACTTCATCAAGCCCAGGGGTCAGGGCTGGGAGGGAGTACTCGTTCCCCTGGGAGAAGAGAGAAAAGCGACAGCTCTCTATTGATGCACACATGCGGAGAAAGGGCTCAGTGTGCAGATGGGGAGGAGGAACAGGGAACCTTCCCAGATGGGGTGGAAGGAGATGGCCGGGCAGAGGGAGGGGAGAGAGGGAGGGGCGGGCTCAGCGGATGATGGAGAGTTTTGTGTGGGTGGGGGGGAGACCGGACTCGGTGTAGCTGGAGGTATACGCTGTTGGCGGTTATCCCAGCATCCTTCCAATTGCCACAGCGTCCCCTGCCTAAGAAGCCCCAAGGGCGGAGTGTAGCAGTTGGGTTCCCCCTGCTGCGAGGCAAGGGGTGCTTTCAGGTCCCTCCTGGAGTCCTGGGGAGGAGGGCTAACCGTGCAGTGATGGCAGAAGCAGGGGCTGGGGGAAGGGCCTAGCGGGGCCTCTGGCCTGGCGCCGCTGGGCTAGCTGCTCGGGTGCTGGCGCCCCCTTTTTAAAAAACAAACAAAGACAGCCCCACGGGCCCCTCGCTCTCTGCCTGTGCACTGGGGTATGAAATTGGGGAGGGGGAGAGTCCACATGGCTAACAGAAGGGTGGGAGGGGGCCAGTCATTGACTCTGAAAGGGTGTCCTGCCCGAAACACTCGGGTAATTGCCTTTTTATTGCAGCCACCGCTAAGCCAGACCCCAGAGCTGGGCAGCCCAGGAGTCTGCACAAAGCAGGAAAAGTTGCTCTGATTAATATTACGTTAAATTAAAACTGATTTTCTGCTCTTTCGGGTCCGTTTTTTTCCCTTCCGCTTCCTGGCCCCCCCAGAGGGCCCCCTCCCCTCCCTGGCTGGACGGGATTGCCTCGTCATTTCCAATTCCTTCTCGTATTGATCTTCCTGTAGAAATCAGTTTTGTAATTAGCTGCAAATTAGGCCTTCTACTGGGGGTGAAGCTGCCCCCTGATTTATCACCAGAGTAATTCGCTGTGATCGGAGAGAAATTAAAATGAACTCAATTAGGCTTCGGATTTGCTTTATGGGCCCTGCTCCGAGTTTCAGGGGGAAAAATGACTGTGCTGGTGTTTAATAGTCTAATGAAAGTAAATAAAGGTTATTCATTGTAATACAGCCGGGGACTCGTGGAGGGTGCACCGAGCCGCCCGCCTCGGCCGGCTCCTCCTTTGTTGGTTTATGGCTCAGGGCACCTTAAAAAGACTTTTGATTTTTGTTTTATGAAGACAAACAGCTTATGGGATAAAAGGACGGGCGGAGAGAAAGGCGAGTGGCTGGGAGCTGCCGGAGTCCGAGGGAGGAACTGTGCCGCGCAGGGCGGCGCTGCTGTGCCACCGTGCGGGTGCGCGTGCAAGCCCGGCTGACCGTGTTGGGCGGCGGTTGTGGGCCTGGCCTGGGCCGTAGGTGTGGGAGGAATGGGTGTGTGCTCCTATCTTTGAGTGCGTGCACCGGGGGCCCACAGGGATGTGTGGGTGGAGGTAGGTGCGGGAGGTGTGCTGAGCTGTGGCCTGGGAAAGGCGCCCCTTCCGGCTCTCGGGGCCGTGCTTTGAGTACAGTGAGCAGGGGCCCGTGGTGGTGGGTGAACACGCGCACATGGGTACACGGGAGGAATCAGAGACGTATGTCCGCGTTGTGCATCGTGCCTCTGTGTTGTGGGCTGCAGCCACGCTGGGCTGTTCTGCATCTGGAGGGAGTACTGGGTGTGAGGGCCGTTGGCCTATCTGGGGTCACACCGGACAGCTGCACTGGGGAGTAGGAGGCAGGCACAGAGGGCTCTCCTCGTGACGCTGGGCGAGAAGAGCACCCAGGCTTGCACAAACTTTCTGTAAGACCTTCGGGCCATTTAGGCGAGGGACACGGCAGGGGCATGGGGACATTTTCTGGGTATTCTACGCCAGACTCATGGAAGAGCAGGGCTGGAAGGGACCTATTAGACCTTACCCAAGTCCTTCATTCTACAGATGGGGAAACTGAGGCTCTGAAGGGGGCAAGACTTACCCAAGACCATCCTAGCACCCAGAGCTCATCATTTCTAACTGCCCTATACCAGAACGGTTTTTCTTAACTCCGACCATTACGTCCTCGTGTGTGTTCACACAGCACACACGTGGTGCACACACATGTAGCACGTGCGATGCTGGGGACGCACACTGTCCAGAGGCCTTGTCCTGCCCTGTTCCTTTGCGCTTCTGCAAGCAGAAAACGCCTTCCTCACCTGTTCTGATTTGATGTGCTCTGATGCCTGGAAGACGTCAGGGTAGGAAGGACGCTCAAAGACCCGATCCAAAGCTTCCAGCTGCTGCTGGGTGAAGGTGTCAGCTCGCAAGTGCTTCCGCAAACTGTCCACGCCACTCTGGGAGTCTCCATTGGGGACTGAGCCCTCGGACACATCTGCAGGACACATGGACACTGGGGGCATCAGCACAGGCCAGCAGAGGTACAGTGGGCCCGGGGGGCTGGCACTTGGCTTGGTCCCCAGAGCTTTGTACCCCTGCTGGGACCCCTTACTCCCAGCTTCTAGGCTGGAGTATGACCCAGGGGCTGGCCATGCCTCTGAGATCTGGCTGAGGAAGCCAGAGCCTCTGAAGGACCTGGGAAGAGAAAGGGAAGTTGTCCCAGTGTGTGTGGGTTGGTGGTGGGTGGGGGGGGGGGGGGGAGTGAGGGAAAAACTGGGCAGAAGTAGAGCCAGGGGGCTGCTAGGAATCGTCTCCTTAGTGGATGTCTCCCCTGAGCCCCTTCTGTCTCCAGGCCTGGGTCAGCCTGAGGGAGGAGCTGGGTGTCTCAGACCGGCATTACCGAGCCTGTGGAGAATTGAACTCGGCTCTGAGATGAATTTCAGTTCCACTGACTCCAGGGGTGGAAAATCATCAAATCTCCGAGGCTGAGTGTAACATGGAGACTGGGTGAAGTAATTAACTTCACCACCGAGGGAGGAGGGGCTCTGAAAGTCAAGCTGAGGCATTCTGCTTGCATTGGGCCAGGACTCAGACCAGAGCAGGAGGACAGCGGCTGGCACGTGAGCAGTGGCACACTGCCTTGGGCAGAGACTAAACACAGGGTCTTTGTGGATGCTCTTGTGCCCAGGCCGCCTGCCTCAGCCTCTGTCCCTGACCCGGACTCTGAGTAGGCCCACATCAGAGGCCATCCTCTGCCCTCCAGTTCCTCCTGCGGGTCTCACAGAGAGCTGAGACTCACTCAGTGAAGAAAAGGCCATGCTGGTGCCACACTAGTGCCCGTCCTGGGGCTGCAGGCCAATTCTGTCTATGTCCTGCTCTGCCCGGGCTTTCTTCTACGTGTGGGGGCTTTCCACCCCTCCCTACCTCCTTGCATCAGGTCTGTTAGGGTTTTCGGAGCACGCAGTGAGCTAAGTGCCTGCTCTCTGTCTCTCTCTGAACCTCTACCCAGCAACCCCCCAGCCCAAAGCTGTGTCCCCCCCCCCCAGGCACAGCAGGGACACTTCTCAGCTTCCCTCGGCCCAAGACCTGCTGGGGAGCCTTGGGCCTGGGGCCAGCCCATGCTGTAGGCCTCAGGGTGTTCCTCTGGGACTGTTATATATATCAGTTTATAGGTGATTATATGATATGATATAATCAATATTGCATTATATACAGTAACACCATACAGTATCATTCAGGAGACCATAGAAAATATTACATATTGATTAACCTCCACCTGCAGCCATCCTCTCTTCTGGCCTCCCAGATGGAGCATGGGGGTCTGCTTTCCAAATGGGACCTGCTGCCTTTCCTCCACTCTATTCCTCAGGAGGTGGGAAAGCAAAGAAAGTGTGTGTGTGTGTGTGTGTGTATGTGTGTGTGTAAGAAAGGGAGAGAAATGAAGACCAGGACCAAGTCTGAGGTGGACAGACAGGGACAGCTTTCACGGTATTTCGATGTCTCCACATTCCTATGGACACAAAACTTGGTGGTTGTGTTTTTTACTGTGTAAGCCTCTGGAATGATGTTCTGTCTTGGAGAGTGTGTGTGTCTCTCTTATATGAGGTAGGGTGTGGCATGTTTATTTTTTCCTTTTGTGTGGGCATTCCCTGTGTATATGTATTTGTACATGTATAAACATCCAGATAAATATGTGTCTGTGTCTTTGTAAGTGACAGAGCAAGAACCGTTATCAAAGGGTGTGTGTGTGTGTATGTGTGTGTGTGTGTGTGATTGCATGGGGAGCATGAGCTCACGTGCCCCATGTTTCTTCTCTGCCTGTTTTTCTTTTGAGGAGGTGCTATCATCCCAATTCCACCCCCTTGTAGTTATTTGCATGTTCCATTGTGTCCAGTTCTCTCTTGCTGGAGTCCTCCTACCTTTCTGGGAAGCCCTGTTGTCAAGGCCGAGGGAGGCAGCGGGTGTCTTTGTGTGTGGTTATTGCGGTGTCACCAAATGGGTCCTGGGAAGGAAAGTGTGCATTTGTCTGCGAGCATGTGCTCACACATGATGTGCATGAGTGTGTGCATATGTGTGGGAAGACTCATATCGTGCCTCTGTGTGGATTTGTGTATATGCCTGTGTGTGGCTTGGCTCAACCTTGTGTGTGTGTGTGTGTGTGTGTGTGTGCGTGTGTAGGGGCTGAACTGAGGCTTTGTCCTCAGGTCACTGGCTGGAGGAGTCTCTTTTCCTTCATTTATTCAGGGGCCCTTCAGATCTTGACAAATCTGTCACTCTAAATTTGCGAGAGATTATGGTGCTCTCTCCCCAGCCCGCAGAGAGGTGATATATGATATCTGCTGCCCCTATTGATTGCCTGATCTGGTGGCAGAGGCCGGCGAAATGAACTTGAAATGAACATCATGCCTCAACTCATTGTGCGTATAATACACTACTTAATCCCACATTTTTCAGCCGCTATGGAATTCAATTGATCAATCATGTTCCACTGATAGTACTGTTTTAGGGGTTATTGCTGCTCCCTCCACTCACTGACCTTTTTATTTATTTATTTTTTTGTATACTCAGGCCCTGGTGATAAGACAGGTTACAGAGGCAGCGATGGAAGGGGGAGGGAGGAAGGAGAGGCAAAGGGAAGCCTGCTACTGGAAGAGGTGGCAGTGGGAGGCGGGCAAAGGGAAGAACAAGAGGAGGAAGGGCGTGGGGGAAGAAGAGAAAGAAGGTGCTGGAGGATCAGGGAGGCAAGGTGGTATGATGAAAGCCTGCAGAGAAACAACCCCAAGAGAGGCTGCAGGAAGCTTGAGGAAACGCCCCAGAGGAGAAGGAAGATCCTGAAGAGTCAGGAAAGGTGGCTGTAATCATGAATGGTGCAGGAGCACAGAGAAAGTTCTGGGAGGTGGGGGGTTGGGGCTTGCGGGCGGGGAGAGGGCAGTGGCATCCTTGGTGGGGACAGGGAGCTCTCACAGGCTCTCTCCAGAGGGGGGGGTGGCACCCTTGCTTCAGCTGGAGAAGGAAGGGAGGGACGAAGGCAAGGAGAAAGTGTGGGAAGGAAGTGAGGAAAGGTGGTGGGGAGAAGCCTGGGGTCAGAGGTCCAAGAAGGAAGAGCTCAGGAAGGAGGAAACCCAGAGGCGGAGGAAGGGCAGACAGAGGGAGAGGAAAAAGGGCAGAAGTTCCCCATGCCAGAAGCCTAGGGAAATGCTGGCTGGGGGAGGGCACATGAATGGTACACTTGGGTATCCAGCTAAGGGAGGGCCTGGATGGGGGCGGGTTCGGATAGTAGGGTGAGGAAGGGGAAAAGAGAAGAGAGGAGAGGAAGAGGAGCAGGCATGAAAAGAGAACAGGGGAGAATAGAAAAGGAATGGAAAAATGAAGCGTTGACCAGGGTCAGTGTTGACCGCTGGCAGGGACCTCCTCAGGATGATGGAGAAAGCGCTGAGGGTGGGGCTTCCCAAGGGTGGAACTTCCCAAGGGTGGGTTCTCAGAGGTCACAGCAAGGAGAGGCTGGAACCGTGCTATGACACCAGTGCTAGGCCCGGACATTCAGGGCTCTCTGGCAGAGCTGGGCCAAAGTAGAGGAGGAGGCAGAAGCGGGTCTTGATCTAGGTTTCCGAGTGAGTGGGGAGGGAAAATATGTGAGTAATTAGATAGCACTCTTCCCCAAGAAGACTCCTGACCCAACACCGACTGCTCCCTTGTGCCAAGGTGCCAGGCTGTGAGTTCCCTGTGGGCAGAGGACATGCCTGATGCATCTCTGTTGGTCTGGCACCAGGCACAGAGGTGGGCACAGAGTAGGTGTTGATGAGTGACTGAATGAATGACTGAGGCTCCCCTGGGTAACATTCAAAGCCAAAGCCCTGGCCGGAGGTGTCTGGACTGGCCATCGGACTGGCTTGGCGCTTCAGAACACCCAGTCACCAATCAGGGAAGTCCCGTGTATCTCTAGCGATCAGAGGGATGTGGGAAGATCCACAGCAGGCCCCAGGGTAGACTTATGCTCCTCCTTCACTCACCCCCACTCTGGTGAGCACCACCCTCAGCAAACCACCTGCCCACCTAAGTGCCAAGGGACAGAGAACACTGTGTTCCCAGTTAAGAGTCGAACTTAACCTCGGAGCTACAGAACTGCCATCCAAAGAAGGCAGTGGAATTCACTTGAGAACAGGGCTCAGAGACAGCCTCTAAATTGGACATCCCACACCATGGCCCTGTCACAGAAAGCAAGGTTGGGATAAAATGGGTCTATCGGCCCACGGTGCCTATTGGTTCCAGGGAAGTCCTTCCCTAAATGAAGGGAGGAGGCCCTCAGCCTTTATCTTGAAGACAAAAGCCAACTTGTTATCAGGGCTCCGAGAAGAGGGCTGGAGTATAGTGGCCACATGTCCTGGGCTTTGTGGAGCAATTCTGAGTTTTAGGATTCTTTCCCACTGCCAGTCCATTTTTTTAGATTAAGGTTGGAAAATGTGGTTGCTGTACGTTTAGTAAGACCTCCCCCCGCACCCTGCCAGAGCAAGGGAGGGACCGTGTGCTAGTCAGTCTCCACGTGTGGAGGAGTCAGCCCTGTTCTCTAGCTGTCCCCTACCCAGCCACCATCCATTAGCTGCTCACAACACTCAGAACTTATTACATGCCATTTAATCCTCCCAACAACCCTGTGAGGGGAGTACCGTGATACCTATGTGACAGAGAGGGAAACTGAGGTGGAGAGGTTAAGTAGCTTATCCAAGGCTATACCGCTGGTAAATGACAGTCGGGATTTGAATTCAGGTCTGCTTGGCCCAGAGCCTACCCACTACGTCATTTCACTCCATAGGCCAGGTTCCAAACCCAGGGGCTCAGCTGGGGACCACTTGACTCCATCTGGGACATGATCTTAGCCACTCCCCCCACCCCCGCCCCAGCCTTCTCTGCCTTGCACCCTCCCTACACCGAAGGAGTGGCCTTCAGTGAGCTGGCGGAGCTGGCTGAGCACAGACTACTTCAGAATGATTAGGGGGACACTTGGTCCAAATTCTCATTTTACAGAAAGGAAAACTAGAAGGGGTGAGAGGTGATGTGGGGCAGGTGACCAGTCCCAGATCACACAACTGGGTAGTAGGACTCTCAGGACTGGAGCCCATTCCGGGCGTTTTGTCCACTACAGCATGAGAGTTGTCAAGGAGAGTAAGCTACTACAAGTCCTTTTGGAAACGAGGCCAGATATAAATTAATTAATTAAATTAAACAAACCGCTGAGCTAAAACTCTGATGTATATTATTCTTTCGGGGGAACAAAGGCTGATATTGTCTTCTCCTCTGACTGCTTCCTATTTGCTGAGCAGTTAACAAAAAGCTTTCATAGACCTTGGGTTATCTGGGCTTCCTAACTACTCTCTAAGGCAGGTAGGGAGCTACAGAACTGCCATCCAAAGAAGGCAGTGGAATTCACTTGAGAACAGGGCTCAGAGACAGCCTCTAAATTGGTCCCTTTTTTTTTTTTTCTTTTTTTTTTCCTTACTGGTGAGGAAACAGGCTCAGAGTAAACAAAGAATAGCTTCTATAAGGGTAAGTGGCTAGCTCAAGGGCATATCCACCAGGGAGCCTGGCACAGGGAAGGGGCTCCGTGCACAGCTGTGGACGGGGCAGCAATGGGCTGCAGCATCCAGAGCATGGGCTCCAGCAGCGGCGTCCCAGTCCCCACGTGGATGAAGACAACTGTAAAACCAGAGGTCATCTTGACTGAAGGGAGAGCCGCTGACATGGTTGACAATGGTTACCATCTGATCAGGAGCAAGTTATCTTCTTTTCACCTAACTTTTTCGATATTGTCCAGTCTTTGTATAACAAGCGTGCACCACTTCTGGAATCCTTAATAAAAATGCCTTTTACTCTTCAGCAAAAGATCTGATCTCCTCGCTCACTTAGCCTTGTCACTCCCCATCCACTGTGGGCTTCCTGAGGGCAGAGCCCTACCTTCCACCTCTCTGACCCCAGGCTAGGCCAATTATGAATAGTGTTGTCCAGTGAGGTCCCAGCAGCTTGGGCAGGAGGGAGGCTAGTGAACACCATGTCGCAGGGAGCAGGGCTAGGAACAGAAGTGTTCTGAGCTCCTTGTGTGAAGACATACTACCTGAGTTCTGAAAGTAGTCACCGCAAGGGACAGGAGAAGTTCTTGTGCACTGACCAAAAGATGGGTGGGGTGATGATTAGAGACAGAATGAAATCATGCCATTTCCTTGGTCAGAAAGCCCCAAGGCTCACCAAAGTCTACAGAATTAAGGGGGGGGACGAACAAGTGTCACCTCCCAAATCCCAAGAAGTAGGAATCAGGCCTTTGAGAGGAATTCTTTTAAAGTCTAGCAAAGAGCTATACTAACCTCAGTTTTGTGAGCCCAAATACACCTGTCTGTGGGGAAACTGACAATATTAGGGCTTTCACATACACTCATTAAATCCACCCAACTTTACAACGTACTTCTTCTTCTTCTCATTCTTCAGATGAGCGGCAAACTTATTTGTTCAACATTATCCTGGATTTGAACTCGGGGATGTCTAACCCCAAAGTTCTACGCCACCAAAGTTACCTTCTTTGTCAAAGATCAGCATCACCATCATTTACGGACACTAACTATGTACTGGGCAGGCTCCACTGCTTTCCTCACATTATCTCCAATTTCCACAGAACACTTGCCAAAGAGATACCATTAGTTCAGTTTTACAAATGAGGGAGCAAGCTGAGGGAGATGTGCGAGATCGTACAGCTGACAGGAAGCAATCTGGGGGAAAGGAAGTCTTGTTTCATCCCAAGACAGAAAATGAGCGGGGGAAAAGTGATGCAGGAAGAAAAGAGAAAGGCATGGAAGTGGGAAGGTGGGTGATGGGCCTCGGCCCCTAGGGGCTGGGCGCAAGGGAGGAGCAGGGGCTAGCGGTGGTTGGGGTGGGGGTTCTGGGCTAATGCCCCGAAGGTGCCCTCTGCGCCCCTCCCTGGCTCCTCTAACACTACCTTCCCCCTCTGAGGGGTTCACCCCCAGCTGCCAGTTGTTGCAGTTTCAAACTCAATTGTTCTCCTCGGTACTGAGGCAAATGGAGTCATTAATTACCTTCTATCAGCTGGGCTGAGTTCAGAATGCGATCAATATCCCCGCTTGTCATTCAGGGCAGCCGGCCGGTGCGGCCCCGGCCCCACCCCCATGCGGCGCCGGGCCCTCCCACGGATGCAGCGGATGCAGCGGGGCGGCCTTTCCCAGCGAGGAGTGGGCCGCTTTCATCCAGGGAAAGAGCCGGGATTCGTGCCACGGGGAGGGCAGAGGATAGGGGGAAAGAGAGGGAAAAGTGTGAGGGAGTGAAGAGGGAAGGGGAGGAAAGGGGAGTGGAGGGGGGAAGAGGCGGGGGAGATGGAAGGAAGAGGGGAAGCTTGGAGGAAAGGAGAAATTGGCAGGAACAGGGCTGCCCTGTACTGGGAAGGGCTGCAAGGGCCAGGCTTGGAGAGTGTGCCCGCGGGAACACTGTCCAAGGAGATGTGGGGTGACGTGCCCCATTGCCTCCCATTCTTAAGCTGGACAATCTGTGGGTCTGCCCTGGCCAAGCCAAGCTCAAGAAGAGAGCACGAAGAAGCCTTTGGAAATATGGCTCAAAGCTTAGGCTCGGAGCAAGACTAGCTTCTGCCTAGCCTTCTAGTCCTGGCAAACCACCTGCTATCCTTGACCAAGTTCAGCCTCTAAACGCTCAGTGAGCTCATGGCAGGGGGGAACGTGGGGGTGGCCGGCTGGTCTGCCTAACCTCAGTCTTGCTGTGCCCATTCGCACCCGCGTGCCCTAGGGACACTAACCTGCATTAGACACCCTAACATAACGCTGGACTAGGGGTAACATCTGGTTTGAAATCCTGGTTTTGTCACTCACTGTTACATGGCATTGTCCAAGTCCCATGAGCTTTTCTGGACTGAGCTTCCTTAAAATTACACCAGGGTGGCTAGCTCCTCCCTCCGCAGTATTAATTTCTTCTTCCTCTGTGTTCCAATAGCCATTTATCCAAACCTCTATTGTAGAAATAATAATAATAACTGAAATCTATCCAGTTTCTATTACAGTAGCAGACAGGATGCGTAACATATATACGCTGATTTAATCCTTACACTAACAGCAACTAACATTAAGTGCTTACTCTATATTAGGTGCTCAGCTAATAACTGTACATATATTAACTCATTTAATTTGCACCAGAACTTAAGCAGGAAGCTTCTACTATCATCCCCATTTTGTAGGTGAGGAAATGGACGTGCACACATTCCAGAATTTTCCTAAGGCTATGAAGCTAACAAGTGATGGAAGAGGCAGAAGCAAACCCAGGCAATGAGCCTGTGGCAGCTGAGCTCGTAATGTGGAGAAACCAAGGGATAGAAAGGTAACTTGCCCCAAATTACCTACTATGGCCAGTTAGTGGCAGAGCCAAATTCGGAATCTATATTATGGTTATTTTTCTCAATGCTTCTTTGTTTTTGAGAGAGACAGAGCACGAGTGGTGGAGGGGCAGAGAGAGAGGGGGACAGAGGACCTGAAGCGGGCTCTGCATGGACAGCAGTGAGCCCGATGTGGTGCTCGAACTCACGACGTATGAGATCCTGAATGGCCTGAGCGAAAGTTGGATGTTCAACTGACTGAGCCACCCAGGTGCCCCTATCATGGTTATTTGTTTGGTTTGGGTTTTTTCCTCACTAAACTGAGACTGTTTGAAAGGCAGAAACCCATCTTTTTAATCTTTGTAAACCTAGCATAGGGCCTGAGGTGATAAAAAAAAAAATGTTGACTGATTCATCTAACCGAATTCCAGAAATAAAGGCTGGTAAATTCTTAGCTTGCCTCGCTCAACAGTTTACCTTTTAGAAGAAAAAAGAAGCAACAAAGGAAATTGCCACTCTGGATTCGGTGTCATTGCATTTTACAGCTGTAAATTATTATGGAGATCATTTACTATGATTCCTTCTTAAAGGCAAAAAAAAAAAAAGGCTCAGAAAGATTGAGTAATTTTCCCATGTCACACAGCTAGTCATTGTTAGGATGGGGACTGAGGTTCTCAGTTTTATTCCAAGCCGCTTAATTCTGACCAAGAAACGAAAACTGATCAAAAGGATGTGACAGGGATCTGGGGAGAAAGCAACCATGTCTGGATGTGACAGTAGCAAAGGAAGGAGGCATTGGACAGAATCCAACTTGAGGAAAGCAAACTGTTACACGTGGAGGGAAAGAATGGTCGTGCGATCCCATGGCAAGAGATTCTACAAGGGAATGTGATTCCATAAAGACAGGGTGCTCTAAAAATGAAATTCCGCCTCTACAAGCTCAAATAATCAACCCAACAAAACAAAGGGGGTTGGAGTGGGGGAGGGCTTGAAAGAGAAGGACATTTAAGGAAAGTCATTGTTGTTGCACACGGATAAGCTTTAAAATATGATGAGCCTAGATTTTAAAAGGACATGTACACCGAACAGTGGAAAATTATGCAGCCATTAAAAAAATCATGTTTTCAAAGAATATTTAATGACATGTGAAAATGGTCCCATGGAATGTTAAGTGAAAATAGCAAGACACAAGCTGTATATACAGTATCATTCCAATTTTGATAAAAAATTATATATGCACAGAAGAAAAAAAAGACTATAAAGATTATACCAAATTTAAGAGCGGTTATCTCTCAGAGATGAGATTATGGGTGATTTTGTAAAAATTTACTATATCTTCCAAATATTTTACAATGAGCATGTATTGCACTGATCATCAGACAAAAGTTATTTTTTTCCCCTCTTAAAAAGGACACACAACAGATGGGAGGAGGGGACCATAACCAAGGATGGATAGGAGAGTAGCATGAACCTGTCAGGAAGACAAAAGCTCAGAACAAGCTGAGACAACAAAAAAGGGCCTTCAATAGCTATGTTTGAAGAAAGAACAAAAAGGAAGGCAGGTTTAGGGCTCAGTACTTGGGAAGAGGAGGTAATACTGAGGAAAAAAAAGAGGGGGGGAGACAAGGCAGAACTTCTCGACCCTCAGCTTGCCTTGGCCTTCTCCCTCAAAGAAAGAATCTTCAAAACAGGACCGGCAGGAGTTGCCCAGGTCAGGAGGGGGCCCGGCAGGTCACTCCTAACAATTTCAATGGACTTAACTTTCCCAGACCCAGATAATTCATGCACCAGGACCCTGGGGGGAAAAGTAGGTAGGGTCCTAAATGTTTTGTTGATAATCCTTGAGAAGTCATAATGGAAGGACGTAGCAGTGACAAAACTCAATGCCATCTGCCCTGCAAAAGGGGGAAAGGTACGCGTCTGCAAGTAACGCTTTGGTAAGTTTAATGCCAGGGTGCGGAAATCTTATAGGAGAAATTATTATACAGTTAATCTGTGGGCACCAGGAAGGAACATGGATGCCCTGGAACCTGTATGCGCTCACTGAGAAGTTGTGGCACATTAATTAGATATCAATGATTAGATATCAAATGCAAACCCCACTAGAACCTCCTGAACTGCCCTGGTTGGAAGCAACCGCTCTTTCTTTTTAAAAATTTTTTTAACGTTTATTTATTTTTGAGACAGAGAGAGACAGAGCATGAACGGGAGAGGGTCAGAGAGAGAGGGAGACACAGAATCTGAAACAGGCTCCAGGCTCTGAGCAGTCAGCACAGAGCCCGACGTGGGGCTCGAACTCACATACCGCGAGATCGTGACCTGAGCCGAAGTCGGACGCTTAACTGACTGAGGCACCCAGGCGCCCCAACGCTCTTTTTTCTTTTTTCTTTTTTCTTTTAAAAAAATTTTTTTTAAACGTTTTTTATTTACTTTTGAGACAGGGAGAGACAGAGCATGAACAGGGGAGGGTCAGAGAGAGGGAGACACAGAATCTGAAACAGGCTCCAGGCTCCCAGCTGTCAGCACAGAGCCCGACGCGGGGCTCGAACTCATGGACCGCGAGATCATGACCTGGGCCAAAGTCGGCTGCTTAACCGACTGAGCCACCCAGGCGCCCCCGCTCTTTCTTTTTTAAAGAAACAATTCATCGTAGTGCTTTATACCTTGATCATAGCCCCTATCACATTCTGCTTGTATTGTGATGTACACACTTAATCTCCCTACTGGATTAGAAGCTTCCTGCAGTCAAGAACCGCATTCTATTTACTTTTGTAAATCATCCTGCTCTGTTTAAAAAAAATTTTTTTTAAGTCTATTTATTTTTGACAGAGACAGAGTGCGAGCATGAGCTGGGGAGGTGCAGAGAGAGAGAGGGAGACACAGAATCTGAAGCAGGCTCCAGGCTCCAAGCTGTCAGCACAGAGCCTGATGCAGGGCTCGAACTCATGAACTATGAGATCATGACCTGGGCCGAAGTCGGACACTTAACCGACTGAGCCACCCAGGCACCCCAGTCCTGCCCTGTTTTATATATAGATCTGTTCACCAACTTAAATTGCATTCTTTAATCGATTAAGAAAATGCTGTGGATGTTGTGCATGTAAACATTTCACAAAGAATCTCCTTCCTAATTTTATGGACAAGATGAAGAAAAGTGAAATGGTTGATGGCTGCTGGGCTCAATTGTACCTAAAGCATTCGTTTATTGCAACCAGAAGGGAGGTTTTCGCTGGTGGGGCATTGTCTCTCCTTTATTTTATTTTTTGACATTTATTTATTTATTTATTTTGAGGGAGAGAGAGAAAGAGAAGCAGAGAGACTAGGAGAGAGAGAATCTGAAGCAGGTGCCACACCCAGCGGGGAGCCCAATGCGGGGCTCGATCTCATCAAGTCAGCTGCTCTACCCTCTCCTTTATTTTAAAGGCCAATACTTCTTGTAAAAAAAACCCTACTAGGATGATGCTACAGAAGACATCCTTGTGATCTTAATCAGGTGGAATTAAGAGCCCAAACCAACGAGATGAAATTCAACAGGGATAAATGGAATGCCCTATGTTTAGGTTAAAAAAATCAATTATACAAGTGCAGAATGGGGTAGACCTGGCTTGATAGCAATTGATGTGAAAAAGATCTCGAGGTTTTAGTTGACCACGAACTCAATATGATCTTGAGTGTGACAGAGCTGCTAAAAAAATCGAAGGTAATCTTAGGCTACCGTATGGACGCAGACTCTCCAGATGGAGAGCGGCAATGGTTCTACTGATCTTGGCATTGGCTAGACTGTCTGTAGAGTTCAGTGTTCACGTAGGAGGGACTTTGACTGTCAAGAATGAACTCAGAGATGGGTAACCAGGATGGTGAAAAACCTTCCTCAAGTGCAGGAAACTAAAATCCACCCAGGGCTCAGCCCAGTGTTTTTCCAGGCACTCAGCAAATCAGGTGGAACGAATGGAAGGAAGGGTGGGAGGGAGGGAGAAAAGAGAGAGTGTCAAAGGGAGATCTTTACCACCAATCTAATAAGGGGTTAATATTGTCGTCGCTATTTTAAAGATGAGGAAACTTAGATTCAGAGAGATTATGTAAATAGCCAAAGGTCCCACAGCAAGCAAGGAGTAGAGATAGACCCCACATCCAGACATTCGGATTCCAAGGTGTTTCCCTCAACACTACCGGGACTCAGTATAAAGGCAGTGGTGCTAACAATGACAACCGTCCATCTATGTCCTATGTCCAGGCAGGGGCAGTGGCCTGTCATGCAGAACTGCTGGAAGGGAGAGTCCTATGTGAGTGGCAGATAAGACCAGATGACCTTCAAGAATCTGAGGCTTTGCCTTGTCACCACCCTCAGCACAGCCACAGGGCCCCCCTCCACACGGGAGGGGGTCTCTGGAGACAGTCTGTCTGCATCTTGGCCACTCCCAGGCTCAAGTCCCATCTCCTGCTTGCCCTTCTAGCCACTTCCTCGGATTCCTATTGGATGCTCAGCCACATGGTTTAGCATTTAATTAAGAGCTTATTGTCTGATGTGTGATAGCCTTGCCTCCCCCAGCAGATTGTACGTTCCTGGAGACCCAAGTCCTCATTACGTGTCCCTCTCATACATCCCAACACAGTGGGCACCTGGGCCCGCATTGATACACAGCTCCCCAAAGAAGTAAGTGTAAGTTTTGTCAATATTCCACTATTTACACACCAAAGCAAAACCATAGGCTCTCAGCCCTCTGAAATGGTTTATAGGAAATTTGCCCAAGCACAGAGGGATGGCCTGAATGATCACTTAGGGCCCTCATATTTTGTAACCAAACAGTAGATAAGAGGGAGATAAGGGGGAGACCTAGAACTCCACGGAGAATTTATGCCAGTTCGGTTACTTTCCCCCTTCTGAGTAAGAGGTTCCTTCGCTCCTCCCAGAAGCCCCCGGGGTTACCTGTAGCAAAGAAGGGCGTGGGCACCCACGGCCAACGCACAGCCAGCGTGAGTGTGTGTGACTCATATATGAAGTAGAAGGAGGGTAAGCAGGTAGAGATGAAGCTGGAGGGAAGGGAAGGCCAGAGCCAGTGATGGGAGGGGAGCAAACAGGTAGTGGAGAGAAAACTGAAATGCACGGAGAAAGGGGAGGGGTGAGTACTGGGTGGGACTGGGTGACTTCCCCAGAGTGATCAGCTTTCCTGCCCGAGAGCATGTACTGTGTCTTTTTGCTGGCCGGCTGGCCGAGGCTGGGACTCCAGGCTCCCCAGCCGCCAGTGGGGAAGGGGGGTTGGCAGAGGGTCTGTCTGTGTGGGACCTATGTCCTCCTTCAGCCCTACGTGGGCTCTCAGGGAGGGGCTGGGGCCTCCTGCCTGGTGCTGGGTTCCAGCTGGGGCCAGAACCAGTTAGAAACCTCTCTGGAGCCGGGAGGGAAGCGGGCTTTGTTAGCTCAAAGGACACAAGCAAGGCGAAAAATTACATACCAGGCCGCCCTAAGTATGCTTGTTTAGAGAAACTGCTTGCATTTATGAAGTCTTTGGTGCGGAAAGCAGGGTTGCAAATGACTGCATCAGAGCGACAGTAAAGGCCATTAATTTCCTGTTATGTTTTCCTGTGTTGGGGGCTTTATTAATTTAATTTTACACTGTCGAACAACAGCGAGAGCTGACACTGCCACACCGCCACGGCTGGGGTTTTCTTTTTGTGTGCGTAGCAAGGCTTTGCCTGACATGCAAATCAACGCTATTACCGGAACCAATAAAGATGTGTGGCAGGAAGAGGGGAGGGATAAGGGAAGGAGGGAAGGGAAAGGGGAGAGAAGGGGAGAGAAAGGGCGAGAGCCATCCTTGGCCAGTTTCTGCCTCCCTCCATGCCTGGCATCTCCTGGCTTCCAGAGCGTCCTCCGCAATCAGCAATTTCTGCCCACTTTCCCTCTGACTCTTCTCTGGACGCCCTGCCTTCGGATGACTCTACCTCTGCTGTCCTCCTCTGTCCCAGCTCCTGGCAGAACTTGAACAGGGACACAGAGTTCCCAGGAAGAGGCGGGAGCCAGACTTCTTCTCCCCACTTCCCATCCCCAGATGAGGCACAGGGGCAAGGGAGCGCCATGCCCCCACCCGGGCCGAGTGACACCCTTTACCGGACACTCCCCTTTCCTCTAAAGTCAAGGCCCACTTACATATTATTAGTGTACGCACACACAAACCTGCGTGCCTGTGCACACGAAGAAAGGTCTAGAAGGGCAGCTATCCCACCTTGCTTGTAAGTCCCTCTGAGAACGCTGGTATCCTAACCTTGTCAACCATTTGTTTCCTCTGAATTCCCAGAAAAAATACGGTTGCTAATCGTTTCTGCTTAAGAGATTCCAGCAGCTGTCTTCAGTAGCTGCAAGGTACCCAGTTGGCCTAGACCAAGGTACCGGAGAAAATGAATCCCAGCCTCAGAAAAAAAAGGCAGCTCCCTGGGAGACCACGTTCTGGTCCTTTCTACTACTTAGGCCTCACGTCTACCACCCCAAGACCATCCTCACTGCGCTGTCCCTCACCCGGGGCAGCTTCCACCAGCCGGCTGCCCCAGGGTCCACACTGCCCACATTTACCCTCGGCCCAGCTTGCCACACCACCAGTCCACCCAGGTGTCCACGTCGCCCGTGTGTCTGGGTTGGCCACGCCACCAAAGGAGATGAGGTGGGGGGCTGGGGAAGTGAGAGGGAAAGAAAGTGAAGGTCCTGGAATCACTCGCACCAAACACACCAACCCCCACCCCCACCCTGCCGTCCCAGACTTTGCAGTGGCCTCGGGAGACCTGGTGGAAGAGGTGGGGGGACGGGGAGGAGAGAGAGAAAGAGTGTATGTGTCCACGCATCTCTCCCTCTGTCACTGGCTTGCTTGAGCTCCTGCCCGCACTTTCTGCTTCAGGAGCTGTTTGCCAGGCTCTGAGAGGCTGTTGGATAGAATCCAGCTCTCCCTAGGAGGAAAGCATAAACTTCATAAACTGCATTTACTTTAATGCAGGTTCCTGTGGCTGCTTTCCTCCGGCTTTTCTTCCCTCCTCTGTCCGCTCTGTCTCCATCACATTTTATCCCTGCCCCTGTGTGCACTCAGACCGCACACGCACACACACACACACACACACACACACACACACACACACGCCATGTTTCTAGAAAAGATGAAGCCTCAGGCAGGAGGAGAACGGGCAAGGCATAAAAGCCCAATTTACGGGCGCCTGGGTGGCTCAGTCAGTTAAGCATTCGGCCCTTGATTTCCGCTCAGCTCATGATCTTGCGTTCCTGGGATCGAGCCCTGAGTTGGGCTCTGCGCTAACAGCTGGGAGCCTGCTTGGGATTCTCTCTCTCCCTCTCTCTCTGCTGCTCCCCTGCTTGTGTTCTCTGTGTCTCTCTCTCACTCTCTCTCAAAAATAAATAAACCTTTTTTTAAAAGCCCTATTTAAAGGAGAATTCCTGGACCTGGCCCTGCAGCCCACCCCCCCACCCCCACCCCGTGAGATGCCCATGTACTGTCTCCAGTGGAGCCAAGCACAGAGGGTGCTTTGAGGCAGGCAGGCGGACGGGCAGGTACTTCAGGGAGGCAGAGATGCTGACATTTGGTGGGGACAGCCAAATTAGGAGCCACCTGGAGGCTGGGCCACAGGGCTCCAAGTACGGGAGGGAGAGAAGGCGAGGCCTTCGTGCAGGTTGAGGTTTGTGAGGCCTCCCTTGTCTGGTGTTGTCAAGGTCAGCAGGTTCGGGTTCACCGAAGGGTCAGGATGGTTTGAATTACTGGCGCTGCTGCAACTCGGCTCTGAGGCTCGTGATCTGTCTCCCAGCCCCAGAGCCAGGTCCGGCCCTCCCCCAAGCCTCCTTGCCTTTTCACCCCCCACACAGGGCAGAATGGAGAGGGTCCGGGAGAGTCCTGTGGCCACCATGGCCCTGGCGAAGGCAGGCAGGGAAGGGGTCTCGCCCTGAGCTCAGGGCTCCTCCGCGGGCAGCCAGCCAAGGTCCGGAGGCTGCTCGGATCCACCCCTCCGGCAGCAGCACTCGGGGTCTCCCCAGCCTACCTGCCTTCCGGACCCTTTCTCTGAAGTGTCCCCCATGCCCCTGCGCTTCCCAGCTGCCCCCTCCCCGGCCTGCAGAGGAGGAGGCGCCTGGGAAGGTGAGCCCGAGAGCAGCAGGGCCCGGCTCCTCCCTCCTGCATCCCTAGCCTGCACTTGGGGGAGAAGGGCAGAGCTGAGGCAGCGGATTTCTCGCTTGGTGCCCTTGCCGGTGGAGGAAGGAGAACGATGCCTACCGGCAGGGCTGGAAGGTAGTCACCGAGAGGCGAAGACCTAGTCTGACAAGACGGGCGCGTGTGCGCGGTGCGCAGCAGTGCACAGACGCAGGGGTGGGGGCAGGAGGCGGCCCTTGCTGGAAAAGTTGCGATGCTGTGGTTCCCCCAGCACAAGTTCCAGTGGCGGAGGGACACATACAGGCCCCTCGACTGCAAATCTGTACCTTCTCTCCTGGGGGGGGGGGGGGGGGGGAGAGTCTACCTACCTATTCCGACCTTTTGGCACCTTATGAAAAAAATTCTCTTTCGTGCTAAACCTCAACATACTTCCTCAAACAACCAAACGGAACTCTTTATCCACAGCAGCATGAACTGGCCGGGAGACTGCGCTGGTTAATGATTTGGCTGCCAGTCTCTGGCGTAAACACAGAGACTTATGTGCAATTCAGGCACCTAGGTCCACTGCACACAGCCATGGCTAAGTCCTAGGGCTTCCCCACAGACACACGTAAGTCCACGTAAGCACAGATGACAAGGAAAAAGGTCTTAAGAAAATATCAGCATGACCTACCCCTACCTCTGTATAACGACATGGTCGGTGTTCAACAGGCTCATGGCCAACGTTACCCAGAAAGTTTGGCTAAAATATGTGATCCAACTAAGATAGAAAAACTCCCCCCTCAGGTATGAACGGTCTAATTTCCCAGGTTACTAGGAAGATATAATCATAACAATGAACGTGTGTTCATGAGTGGATTTTTTTTTTTTTTTTTGGTGGCTTAGTGAATGCTGACCTTTGAAGCTTAGCTCTTTCTTGGACTGGCGTGGACAGTAGCCAGGTTTTGAATGTTTGTTGGAAAACGAACATAGGTTGAGTTGTGTTGATGCAGTTAAACTCGGGCGCTTGTCTAGACAAATGACTACCTTCATGTGCATTTGGTTTCTGGACTCTCATAGGACCTGCCTCATGAGGCGCAGAATCCGTGACCCGGGCTAAGTACTATCGTGCATGTGGAATCATATAATCCCAGCAATAATCCACAGAATACGTCCTCGTCTCCTTTGAGAAACTCAAACTCTGCTCAGCTTCCCTCTGCCAATATAATGTTTTCTTACAGTCCCTGGCCAGGGCCTGGAGGAGAGTAAAAGCCAAAAGAGGTTCTGTGATTCCGTTGCCCGCGATGTAAACTCACGCCAGAGTTCTGAGAGCACAATGCCACCCCGGCCACCCTGCTGGGTGAGTGTTCTCTGAGAAGGGAAGCGGACGGCTCGGTACAGGTGTAAGGGTTAGGTGGCAAACAGACATAACTGTGCCCCAGTCCTGGGTTTAGGTTAAGGAATCTGCAACAAGGTACAGCCTCAGGGAGTCTTCTGGACCCTCCTCGGCACCCCTACCAGCTCCTTCGGGCCGAATCCTGCTGACATGGTGTATACTCAACAAAACTTCCCTAAGCTCTTCCCGTGCAAGGAGTGCGTGGGTCCCTCTCTGCTTCTGCCAGTCCTTTGCATCTGGACCAAAAGGCCACAGAAAACGGCCCTGCGGGCCTGGGCGAGTCAGGCTCTGGCCCCTGCCTCTGCCTCTAAGCGTCCGCCCACGCCAGCCTACCAAGGAATGCTCACCTGCAGGCTTCCCCCATCACCTCCTCTGGGACTGTGGGCGCACCCCAAGTCCCAGGGCCTGGCAGCCGGGCAGTGCAGCCTCTCCTCTTCCCTGGGGTCCTCCTCGTCTGCCTTTTCTGACACCGGCACTCCTCCCGCTGCCCCTCCAGAAAGAGTGAGGAAGAGAGACCGGTGGCCAGGGCATGCCTGGTTTACATTAATGAGATACACCCGAGTGTGATCCAGCCATGGAGGCAGCCCACAAAAGGAGGCGATCGCGGGCGGCCAGGAGCAGGGCTGCTCAGGTAATTGGTTTATCTATCTGGAAGCAGGGGGAGCAATCTCGGCACAGACAGACTAGCAGTAAAGTCTCTTCCTTAAGGCTATTTCCTTTGTCTTTTCAATTGCTTGCACATCCATGTGAGAGAGGGAGAGAGTGTTAAAGAGAGAGGGAGAGGGAGAAATGTTAATTTGTGAATTAATGGCTTTTCTCAGCGGAATTGTAAATTCAAATGTCACCTCACACGGTGACACCACGGCTGGTCTGCTGAAGAAGCAATGATAAGATCCCCCACCTCCCTCGGTGCCCCTCCCTCCCCAAAGATAGCTGTGGAGTGGAGCATGCTACTTTTAATTTGCAATAACAACACAACAGAGGTATGCAGTAATGACTGCCTTCTTCCACCCTCCTCCTGGCTTCCTTCCCCCCAGTCCAGTTGGCTCCCCATTTCCTCCCTCCCCACCCCTCTGGTCTTCTGCAACACCACCTCACCTCACCCGGGCTGCCCCCCGCCCCACCCCAGCCCGGGCTTGATCACATGGGGGGGGGGGTGTGCCTTTGGAATTGAAGGTGCTGCAACCCTCTCTTCTCCTTCAATAATCAGGGAATTAATGACCCTGAAGTTAAAGTGGGGCTGATACCGAGGCCCTGCCCAGCGTTGGGAAAAAGCCTTCATTGTTTTCAAGCAGGAGGCGGGCAGCAGTGAGGGAGATTCATGGATGGAGATTGAATATGCAATTTTCTTTCACCTTGCCAAGAGCTGCCCCTGGGCTGTGCCTGGCCTAAATTTTTCCTTTTACCATCTCTGCCTTATCCGGCCCTCCCACCTCCCTTCCATTCTTTCCAGAAAATTACCTTCAAAATTGATTTCCACTTTTACAAACAAATATAATGGGAACACAGGAAAAAACTTGGGCCGTGATGAATTAGGGCTGTCAGGTGCTTCCAGGTCTCCTTTGCTTTTGTTTTACTACCCGATCTGCTCTTTGTTTTTCCAAGGGCTGGGAAAAGTACCCCCCATCCACTGAGCGCCTGACCCTCCAGGCCACCGGGGCCTCCGCCCCCGAACCCAGCGGTCGCCCATGGCGGAAGTGATCCAGGCCCCGAGACTCTGTTAGCCTCTTGGTTTCCCAGTGGAAGCCTGACCCACCTCCTCCTTCTCTGCTCCTTGGCTCTCAGGAGCCCACTCTCTGAATAGTCTCTAACCGCCACCCCCCCGGCTCTTTCCCCTGACCCCCACACCAGGTTCCCTCTGGCCCCCATACCTCTTAAAGTCCAGACCAGATGCAAACCTCCACCTCCTCTAATGTGGGCAGGATCAGTGTATACCTCGACTAGAGCAAATAAGAGACAGACAGACACTGAGAGATCCCGAAAGACAGGCAGGTAGAAGACCGAGACCCTGAGACTGGGAGACCAGGCTCCTCTTCAAGGGAGGGGTTGTGAGGTTTCTGAGAGATGACTCCCACACAGCCTGAGGGTGTCAGGGTTCCCAGCCTCAGTCTCCCCAGCCTTCGGCCCCGAGCAAACCTGGAGGCAGGCTCAGGACAGCCCATCCATTTGCCAACAGAACGCAAGGCGATGCCTACGGGGCCCTTTGGGCAAAACTCTATATGCACACCTGTGTCTTAGTACTGTGGACCCTTAACGCACTCAGGCCTAGCTTCGAGCTCTCCCCGCTCACTACTACTGGTGGAAACGCACCTGCTCGCATCTGGTCATCTCTCCAATCATCTCTCCATCTCTCCATCATCACCCGGAAGATGGCATGCCTGCCCAGTGCATGGCGTTCCACACCCCTTTTCACCCAAAGATCTCAGCATGGTAGAAAACACACCCACATTTGCATAAACCACGTAAGAAATTACATGGGGTCCCTAAAACAACAAACACATGTTTCCCTAGATAAAGAAAGTTACGTGTGGAAGCAGAAATGCACAGCCATGGATGGAGGGAGGGGTGCCTCCACGTTAGAAAAGAAGGGGGTCCTAGATTTACTGAGACACATCTAAAATGCCTGCGGACGCTACGAGATGCCATGCGGCCCCCCTGGATAACCACAGAGCAAATGACTGAGCAGAGCTACACAAAGGTCCTCCCAAGTCACACAGGCGAGGCTGACATCTCTCCCCCACTGCCCCGGTCCCATCCAGGTTGGCTCATCCCAGCATTAGCTTTTCCCGCACCAAGATGAGGGAGCCTGTGCCCGAATGTTTCCTTCTGTCATGACTTTATTTCCCCTCAACACATAAACCTGCCATTTAGGTCTTCCCCCAGAGACCCCCGACGGCCCATCTGCCAAGATGGAGTTGACTCGACACTACCTCTGTGATTTTGTGTAGCCCGCTCCACAGCCCCGTGACATAAGTGCTGTTACCATGTCCATTCTACGGAGGAGACCGGGCTGATGAAGGGTAAGTGACATGCGCAAGGCCCTAGGATTCAACCCTGGGTGTGCCTCATTCCAGAGCCCACACCCCTCCCCACCGAGCCATGCTGCCCATCCACGCCACTCCGGGGACTTCCTGCTGGCCTCCCCCTGGCACCCTCCTTCTCGCTGGGGGTCTTGCCCGAGGCCGGGGCTCCTGGACAGGGCAGGCGCTGCTCATGTTCGCAGCCTAATCCCCTCATTTGCCCCAAGTCTAACCTGAGCAACGCACTCGGGGACTTCGAGAAGGGAAACCAACTAAGGAAATAAGCCTCTTTTTTCCAGTTATAGCTTCATCCAAAGCAGAAGGGAGCTATTAGAGGCAGTGACGGGACTGAGCCGTTAGTGGCCGTGCAAACCCGTCCTGTCTGCAAACGCACAACGGTACCGGTTTGGCTCCACTCAGCTGCACAATTCATTGTGCACCTAATTAATGGAATGCAAAATCACGGCCCCCTGCAATCCCACACATCAAAGGATGATACCAACACACCTCCCCGCACACAGATCAACAGACTCATGCCATATGACTTCATTTGGATTTTTGGACAAGTTATGTAACTGCTCCGTGCTTCAACAACACGGATGGACAGCAATGTTTTGGGCTACGGCCGAGAGCAACTGGGTAAAGGCAAAGGTCTTTGGTTTCCCAGCCCGAAAACATCGAGAGGCTGTATGTTCCAGCCACATAAACCAGGGAATGTAACAGTCATGGAAACAGGGTCCCTCCCAAGGACCCTAATATACTCCCCCCGAATTGTAGCCAAAAAGAGGCAGAGATTTTAGCAGGGTACTAAATGGGGATCTACCTTCTCAGACTGATGGACAGCCTGTCTTCTGGATACTTCATGACACAGCTTCCTCATCTACCCGGGCCCATCTACCTGTCCCATTCTGGGGGCTCCTGGACTCAGGCAGGTGGGGAGTGTCAAAGCTTCCTGACTAGCACATTTCTCAAAGGAAAGCCCCGGAATGTTTCTGTACTTCCAATGGCCAGGGTGTGAGAAGGCATCTCAAGCAGGCTGATAGCCACTGTGGGTTTCCTATCTCCCCAGAGTCACAGCTGATCGGCCCTTTACTAATATCCCCACAGATATGATTGCTGCAGATACTAATAACGCTGTCCATATTCGGAGTGCCAATGCCAATAACGCTCTGGGTATTATCACTGTGAACACCAATAACTACTGCTGAGATTGTCTCCAATAATGCCAGCACACGCCGCAGTGATTGTCCTCGCTAATGCCCACCACCGTGACATTGTTAGAGCTGAAGAATAGGCCGGACCGTACCCAGAGGCGGGAGCGGGAGTGGTTTCCTTGAGGACAGACAGGCTCACGGCTTGCCCTCGGGATATGGCACTTCTAGAAAGATGCCACAGTGTGTGGGGCCCAAGGAGAGCCAGCCTGGCAGGGAGAGTGGGGTGCTCCGGGAGGAAGATATGCCCCTCCACTCCCCCAAGGTCTAGTCCCTTGACATGGATCCCCGTTCTCATCCCAACACCCCTCAGTGCCCCAAGTCGGTTTTCTCTTAGCCCTCGGTGCTGGCCCAGTAGCTGAAGGACATACCTGGGTGTCTGCAGCCCACGCCTGAGGCTGCCTCCTGCTACCGGCCTGCCAGCTGCTGTGCTACCTTGGCCTGACTGCAGACTTGGGCTACATCATCTTGACACATAATTATCTCTCCTATTCTTAATCATCTGAGCTGCTCCCTAATGCAAACTGGGCCTGGCTGCTTGGAGGCACCCAGGGTGGGGGAGGGGGCAGGGCTGCGAAAGGTCTGCCTTTGCTCTCTCCTTTCCTTCTTCTCCCTTCCACCTGGATCTGACAGGTCAAGTGTGCACCGTGGCCTGGGGGGGGGGGGGGGGGGGAAGGTCAGGGAGACCTAGCCTCCCTCAAAGGTGCTGGCCTCCACCAGGGAAAGGGCAGCTCCATCTGGTTTGGGGTTAGTCAAGAGAAGCAGGAGTCAAGGCCAGAGAACCGTCCCCCCACCAAAAAAAAAAAAAAAAAAAAAAAAGGAATAGGGCCTCTGATCCTCCTTGTACCCTGGGCTAGGCCTTCTCTCCTGGGCTAGGCCCAGGAGAGAAGTGTTTAAGCAGGAAGAGGAACCTAAGAGTCCCCATTATCCTTCACCTAGGAGATACTGACTGCTTCCTGAGATGTCTCCCCACTCCCGTCACAGTCACTCTGCTGGAGGATTGTCTTCCCAAACCCAGCCCTGCTCTTCTCTCTTCCTGCTCAGACACTTTCAGTGGCTACTCATGCTTGCAGAAAAAAGTCTAGACTCCTTATAGTTGGTCCGGTCTTGGCCTAGCCCCCTGTGGCCCTAACCCATCTACTGAGCTTCCCTCCCAGCCCTTCCCTAGTGCCCTCGCAACTCTGCCAGAGCACATCTGCACCTTCCCGGCACAGCACCCTCTGGTCCTAAGGCTCCCCCACCAGACAGAATTTCACCCTGCATCGTCCGTGCACATGCCCCTCACCCATCGTTCAGGTTCCTCCTCAAAATGCGGCCCTTTCTGCCAGGTTACTCCCTCCTGACTCTGAGTTCCCATGGCCTGCGGCCCAGGCCTCCCATCACGACACAGATATCTGATGGAGCTTTCTGCTTTCTGGGGTCACGTGTTTTACACGCCCCGCTAGACTGGAAGCTCCTTAAGGACAAGAATCATATCTTGTTCTGCTTTGGGATCCTGTAGCACCAAGCCTTTCTTGCAGCTGATGCACAGGAAAAGGTTCACTGAATTGAATTGACTTGAAACAATGAATGTAATCAATTGCAGGGAGGAGAGCAGTCTGTTCTGGGCCAGTGGGGCCTGACCCTGGGTGGCCACAGCCTCATGCCAGTGCCTCCCTACTCTTGGCCTCCTCTCATGGCCCACGGGAGCCCGGGAAGCAGAGGGTATGCTTGGCCCCAACTGAGAACCAACAGGGGAGAGCACACAGGGGGTCCTGTGGCCTCCCCCGCCCTGCCTGCTGGACATCTCACACTCTAAAAAATGCAGGGGCCAGTGGTTAAAGGAGAAACCCTTGGGGCCTGAGGCAGAATCTTCCCAACCACTCGGGGTGCCAGGGCACCTGGCTAAGGCTGGAGTATGGTCAGCCCCCAGGGAGAATTAGGACTTAGGGCCTTTCGCGAAGCCTCCCCCTGCCCATCAGGGGTGGCCGCCAAAACAACCACAATGAAATTTAGTGAGTGGCAAAGGCCGTGGCAGCCAAATGGGTTTGGATATTTTGGAAGAAGGAGAAATAGAGCCAGACAAGCTGTTTCCCTGTGAAATGAGGCCATTAGGGCTTCTGGAAGGAGGCCAGCACCAGGTCATCACTGTCTTGCCAGACCTAGGCCTGTCCTGTCCCTTCCGCTGGAGGCCAGGGCTTTCACACTCTCTTTCCCCTCAGCCTGGGCCCAGGGAAGCTCAGTTTTGTTCCTTTTCTCTGTTCCTTACCCTCTAAAGCCGCCCCAATCAAGGGCTTGTCTATGCTTGGGATGGCCACATGATTTATTGCCCAAACAGGACATTTTTGAGAGAAAAAGGAGATGCTGACTGGCCAAGATGCAGAGACAAAGGGCATAAATTGGGACTGTCCAGGCTAAAGGGGTATGCAGTCCCCCTGTATGCTCATCTCTAGAGGATTCTATTTCATGGGAGATTCTCTAGACCTCCCTAGACCAGAAGGTTACTGCTTCCCCAGCAGGGACCATGAGACTGGGGCAGGAAGCAGGCTTGAGACACTGGTGTCTCCGTTTGTCTGGGCTGGTCAGCCCTGCGCCCTGGGCTCATGCATGAGAAGAGCACCAGATGGTCACCAAGGGACCCCTCACATCCCAACATTTGTAAAACACCTTCTCCCAGGCCCATGGCCACCACTCCCTCTTCCTGTATCCTTTCCCCTCTCTTCCTCCTCTTCATTTCTCCCTCGCCTGAACTCCCTGCCTAACAGCTGGCTGCACTTGAGGCATTATAGGGAACGGAAGGGAAGGGACAGAGAGGAGCCTGAGTGGTGTCTCCTCCCATAGGGAAGAAGAGTACAGAGGGCCCGTGTCCAGCTCAATGGGGGGCAGAATCCATGTGTCACAGAGAAAGGACACTGGGGTCAGCTGCACGTGACATCACGCCCCCATCTTTTGAGGGGTCGGATCAGGTAAGAATAAGGCAGATCGGCCTCTCATCCTTGGGTCAAAGACCAGCTGTCCCCCAACTTCCCGAACCCTCCCAAGGTACCTGGTTTGTGCTTCTCCCCTGGCACCCCACTGGGATATTAGGGGCAGTCCCGGTGGAAGGTGAGGCCACCAAGACTGCTGAGCAGATGGTGAAGCTGATGGCCCCACCAGCAGCCTGCCTCCCTCTCCAGGAGCCAGCAGGGCAGTGGGGGGACCTGGGCTTTGCTACTAAAACTGATCTCCCAGCAGAGCAGCTGCGAGGCCGGGCCGAAACCGGAGCCCTGAGTCCAAGGACAAAGCATGCACAGGGAAGCCAAGCCTCTTCCCTCCTCCCTACCTTCATCACGTTTCCTCTTCTCACCATTGGAGCGAGGGATCCCCAGGATCCCGTTGATAGAGTAGGATCCCACTGGATCATTGGAGGCGCTGGAAACAGGAGGGGAGGCCGTACTGGGAACTGGACGAGAGTAAGGAGGAAATGCCATCAGGATAACAGTTGTGATCACAGACCAAAGCCCCGAGGCTGGGGGCAGAGAGAAGCAGAGGATTAAGAGGGATGGCGAGCCCATGTTCTCCTCCGCCCTCTAAACAAACCCCAGCTCGCTGCCTCTGGTCTCCTGGGCTGGCCTTTACTTATCTCCTTTCAGACGCCGTGGCTTTCTAAGATCTGTCTCTCTCTAGGAGACACAAGAATGGCCACGATATTCCCCAGGAGGGCACAGCTCCTCTCTCCCAGTTGCTTCTGGTCTTGAAATCACTTGAGAAGTTCCCAATTTCTCCCTCAGGGCACAGACTAGTGAAACCATTCACTCTGCTCAGGTACAGCCCGGCCCGATCCTCCCTCCCGGCGCACGTTGTGACACGGCCTCATGAACAGCGGCTCCTGCCAACTTCAGGAGGCCTGGGACCAGCCATTCTACTTCCTGCTGGTCAAGAGATAAGGGGACAGCTTCCAAGAGGGGCAGCAACAAAAGTATAATCACATTTCAGCCCCTTAAACTCCAGGCTTCATCTATGGCTGCAGGACCACCAAGCACCCTTGGGTCAAAGGGAAGACAATATGGGGGGGGGGGTCTATCTGGTGCTCTGGTAGGCCTGGGTTGTGTCTCTGAGAGGCCATGGCCAAGGATCAGTAAACAAGGAGGCTGGAGCAGCAGAGAGTTACAGAGGGGAGGAAGGAGAGACAGATCAAGAAGAGACAGGCTAAGAGGAGAGAAGCTGTGAAGAGCGAAGCAGAGAGATGCGAACAGATCCAGAGCCACACATACAGAGAGGAGAAAAGAGAAAGGGAGAGGCAGAGAGAGGAAAGGAGAGAGAGAAGGGAGAGGAGGGGAGAAGAGAGAAAGAATTTAAAAAATTTTAAAAAGGCAGTAAGAGGGTAGGTAGGAAAGAAAAAGGGGCAAGGGGAGACAGAATCAGATAAAAACAAAAGATGAGGAAGGGGAAGGCAGGGAGAGAAGAAAAGCCAAAGGAAAAGCTTGATTTAGAAGGAGACAGAGACAGAAAGACAGACAAGGCAGCTACAAGGTGATGTGCGTAAGAAGCAAAAACAGTCCTGGTGAGCTAGTCTCCTGGGGAGATCCCCACCTCTAGGAGCTCAGGGAGAGCGTGGCCTGGGGAAGGGGTCCTGGGGCCTCAGCAGGCATGCCATTTTGAAGGGAATGGGGGTGGCGTCCTGGCTCTCCTGGGTGGGCCCCCGCTTCCTCCCTTCCCTGAGCCCTCTTACCAATGGTGTGGCCAGGGGCAGTCACTCCCGTCCCAGCCCCATCCGGCGTTGGGTGGAAAGGCTGCTGAACTTTGGTCCTGATGATCCTGCAACAGCATCACGACAGCATCACACATCACGTGCCTTCTCCTGCCTGCACCAGCTCCAGCCCAGCCCAGAGGGGCTCGCCCAAGCTCCCCAGCTCCTTCCTCATGTAGCTGTTCCCTGCACCCCTGCCCTCACTGACTGCTGCAAGGCACGCACTTTCCCTCCCACTGGCTCTGCAGACCCAACCTAGTGCAGCTGGACAGAGGGAGTCTGTATTCTCTCCTGCGGTGTGCATCATCTGAATTGCAGCTTGATTTTTGGTAGCAAGGATTGGGGCAGCAGAATGAGTGGAGCACAGCATCCTTCCCCTTTCTGGGGGTGGGGGCTGCCCTGATGGCTTGCTGTCCCCCCTTCCCTCCTCAACCACACGCAAACCTCCTCCTGGGAACAAGACTCCCTTGTCTAGAGATCATTTTGGAGCTGGTTTTCCTATTGGGACTGTATCACAGTCTTCTAGAGTTGGGGGGGGAAAGTGAGATTTTCCTATTTCTTGGGCTAAAAAGAAATAGCCCGGAAAGGGCTGGGTCACAGATGACCCTTTTTGTCCCAGGGAATCCAGCATAGCACATGGCCCCTTTGCCAGATGTCAGGCCTTGAACAACTTCTTCCTGAGCCCACTTACTGTCCTATCTCTGCCCAGCTTGCTGGCCCAATGGCCTGCTTTTCTGGGGTCTTACTTGGACCACAGCTTCTTTTCCAGCCTAGTTGAACAGCCTCACACCCACCCTGTGCACTTTAGGGGTAGAGGGCTGGATCAAATGTCCCAGGACTGGGGATAGGCCTGCTTGTCAGTGGTCTGAGAAGCCCAGGGCTCAGACGTGCAAAAGACCAATGCTGGGGCCAAGACCAAGGAATGCTCCCCTCCATCCGCTAGTCAAAATAGGTACTCATGAGGCAATTTCTCCAATGGCATCACTCCTCCCTGCAGAGTGGCGTGTGAGTCAAGTTCACCCACACTGACCAGGTGAGTCACAAACCATGAGCAGACTCCACTGTAACCAGGTTTAACCGAGCACCCACAGGCAATAGAGGTAAGGCACCTGCCTCACAGTGCTGGAGATGAAGTTGGGGAGGGAGGACACACACCCAAAGAAAGCAAAGGAGCCCCAAGGGGCCAGGCCATAAGCGCTAGAGGGAGGCAAGGGAGGAATCCAGCCACCTTGCAGGTGGGGACTGGGAAAGAAGTCACTGAGGAGGCAGAGCTTCATGTAGACCTTCAAAGCAGGACAGGGCTGAACAGATGAAGGGGCCCAAGGCACGGAGGAGAGTGATAAGGGCACCGGGATGCCTGGCCGGGACCCTGAGTCCTGCTTCTGACTCTGCCATTAATCGGCCACCATAGCTTTGGGCTCATCATTCTACTGCTCTGGGCCTCAGAGGTACATCACTCTATGTTTCTGGACCTTTACTTTTCAGTTGTAAAGTAAAAAAGGTTGGACTACAGGATCTCTAAGGTCTCCTCTGCAATGAAAAAAATACCATGGTTCTAAGGTGAACAGAGAAGCCGTGGCAGAGGGGATGGGTAGGGACCATGAAAAGTAGGTACTGGAGGAAGACAGAAGCAAAGCATGGAGTCAAATGAGCTTTAGGGGTAAAGCCCAGACCAGCCAGCCAGGAGCAGTGGAGGTACAGAAAGAAGCAAGAGGAAATAAGGCTGAAAACTTGGAAGTGACGACGATGATCGTGATTTTTCCATTTGCTGGGCATCTATTATGCGCCAACATTATATGCAATTTATATTACTTATATATGCTACTGTTCATTCTCCCAACAACCTCCAAAGTAGATACTATTATCCTCGTTTTTCAGATGGAAAACCAAAGCTAACAGAGGTTAAGTAGCTTAGTCAAAATCACACTGTCAGGGCAGAGTCAGAACTCAGTCTCTAGAATGTGGGCTTTTTCTGGTACTTTGTCATACTTCTCCCAACATACAGCAACCAGGTTTAGAGAATCTCAAGCCATGAGTGATTTCTAAACTAGAGGGGACACTTGCAAACAGATCCTGGTAAAGCAATATACAGGCGCAAGATCACAGGAAAGAAAAGAAAGAGTCTGTAAGACGTCATGAAGGCAGAATGGCCGACTGGGCACCTAACTGGAGTCCAGCATGGCTCTAAGAACCTAATTCTGTGTACCTGGAAGGCTGGTGGTTTGTACCACTGTCAGGAGGAGAGACGCAGGGAGGTGGCGGGTTTTGTCTCAGACACGCAGTGTTTGAGGTGGGAGGGGGGTGTCCAGCTGGCACAGCACATGTGGATTTAAGAAACCATCAAGGAAAAACAGCGTCGATAGGGACAAGAGGCCGAAGGAGTGGATGTTGGAGGGCACTGACTTTCACAGGCTGGGGGAAAGAACCTGACCCTGCAGAGGGGCCAGAATTGGTTACACTGGAAATGGCAGAGCAAGGATTGGGCAGTGTCACCTAAGTCGACGGAGAAAAACGTTTCCGGAAGGAGAAGACAATTCGCGGCATCGGTGACAATGCAAAGGTTGGAGGAAACTGGGAATAAGAAGAGGCACAGGTTTGGGGACTTGGGGGACAGAGGTGTCAACAAAGCAACTGGAGCAGGAGCCAGACAGAAAGGTTAGGGATTGATTAGGAAGAGACGGAGGCAGTGAAAGTAGATTCCTGCCTTCGGGAGTTCGTAGAAAGGAAGAGAGAAAAATGTGGAAGCTGGTGGATGGAACTGACAGCTGAGTGGAGGAAAGGCTGGTTGGGGGACAAAAGACTTGGGTACACTTGCAGGCTGAGGAGGGAGAACCAGAGAAGAGGGAGGGCCTGAAGTTGCCTGACAGAATGTGGATGATGGAGAAAGCGAGACAGAACAAGGAGAGGCGCCAGGGGGAGTTGGTGAGAGATGGTGCATTTTGAGGTGGCCAAAAGCTTCGAGAAGGAGCTCTTACAGTTTTTATCTCTCAGCGAAGCAGAAGGGAAGGTCATCTCCCAAGAGTTGGGGGAATGTTTGGAGCATGATCACAATGGGAAAGATGGGACAGTGGCTAAGGGCGATGTAGACGGGTGTACTGGAAAAGTCTAGAAGGAGGCTGTGTATACAGCTCAGAGCAGCCGCTCCTAACTCACTGCAGCAAAAGCTTCTGGGATCTCACTGGTCCTGCTGTGGGTGGCTCTGGCTTGCGGGCTGATGAGCCCTGGACTAAGGGAGCCCCAGGGCTGGGGCTGGTTGAAGACAGGTAACTAGATGGCCTTGTGGGGTCTCTATCTTTGTTACCCAGAGCCTCTGACCCCTGAGGCACCAGTGCAGATTTAGCTGAGGCAGCAAGTGATAGAAAATCACTACTCCCTGACGGGGGCTTGGTGGTGCATGGGACAGGAGCTGGGCGGGATGCCTGCCGTGAGTTACTAATGTTCCTGGCGTCCATCCATGCCCCCCAGGCAGTGGGCACTTGCTAGTCCTCAGAGCTGCTCTCGGGAAATTTAAGAACTGAGATCGCGGCTCCCTGGTAGTCATCCATTGCCCCCCTGCATCCTGTACACAACCCAACAACTCGTGGGAATATCACCACAGCTTAAAAGGATAAAGTAAAGCACTGCTTTGGGTGATTGTCTGGCACTATTTCCCCCTGTTGATCTTCCTTCTCTTCCGATCTTTTTCATTCTTGGCACGGCGAGACAACCAGACACATCCTGGCCTCCATGGCCCCGGGCAGGCTTGGCCTTCAAGTCAAGTCTGCAGGTATGGGTCTTCGGAGGGTGCAGTGGGGGTGCTGGAGGCCATAGCTCTACTCAGGGGAGCCGAGCAGCGCTGTTTCCTGTTGCCATGGGAACACGTCAGGACGCCTGCTCATCACTTCCCTTTCTAGCATGTTCTCCTTCACAGCGATGCCCTTCCTCCTCCACCTTTCTGGCTTTGCCTGAGCCCCAGCACGGGGACTTTAGGCACTTAGCAAGGGTGCGACTAGGGCAAAGGGAAGAAGGGGATGGGCTCTGGGCTCTGGGTCAGGCTCGGCTCTGTTACTTAACTGCCTGTGAAACCCTTGGCAGTCTCTTACTCCCTCACCTGTAAAATAAGATAATAATACTGCCCACCTCCTAGGATTGTGGTGGGGTAAACAGGATAACGCATGTAAGATGATTTGTATGATGCTGGGCTCAATACATGCTAATGTTGCTAATAACAATAATCACGACTAGTAGTAGCATTACTCCTATGAGTGACCGCCAGGACTGGCTGCTTTCTCTTTAGGGACTGAGCCAGGTACGGGCAGAAGGCCTCTCAGCCCAGCACGGTCCAGCCTGGCCAGTGTAGCTGCTATGGCGGCCCTGGAAAGGGCACTGAGAAGACAGGAAACACCAGTGGCAGGTGTCACAGCCTGACCCCAAAAGAGGTGAATCAGAGACACTCTCAGGAAGATACATTAGGGTCCTCTGCCTGGGGGCCCCAGGAAGGGTCCACAGACAGTATGAGCAGTAGCTTCTTCGGGACCCGGTAGATGCCGGGGGGGGGGGGTGGCGGTTCAGGGTAGGGACGACGAGGGGGGGGGGGGGGGGGGGGGCGAAGCCACTCTTTCTTTGGTTAAATTCCCAGGAAGCCTCCACCTCCCACCGAGCTGGAGATCAAAACAGTTTCATCAGCTCTGTGAGTTAGAAGGAAGGCATGTAATGAGACTCCCATTAACAGTTTGTTAAACTCATGAAGAAACCGAGGAGCTCTCAACATTCCAAGAAAGTGCCGGGGACACTCTTACCCCTCTGCCGGCTCTCCTCCCTCTCTCACTTCTTTCTCCACCTCGCATCCCTGCCTCTGTGCTTCGTTCTCTGTCTTTCTCTGCCCCTCTGTCGCTCTCCCTTCTCTTTGTCCGTCTGTCTGTCTCTGGGCACCCTGTAGTCCCACTGTGGCTGTGTGAGTTTATTGATTCCCGGGAGCTGGGGGAAAGCGGGAGGCAGGGCTGGGGTGCAGGCTCAGGGATGGAAATAGAAGGCTATAAATTATTTGTGACAGGAAAGCAATAGTGGCAGAGTGCTGAGCACAAGTCCTGTGTCACTATTAGATTCCTTTTAGCCTGATGACACTGTAAAAAAGGTTAAGTGTCTGCTGAAATCGTACACCTGGGGGGCCGGGGCAGCCTGGGAGCAGAACAAGCCACTGAGAGCAGGTATATCAATTCTCCAGGCCAATAATATTCCACTCATTGATCGCCACGCAAAGTTCAAAAATCTCATTACAGCCAGGCAGACCGGGAACTTTTTACAAATCAATAGAATGATATAATGTATGTATACTTAGTACAAATGTATCTATTCATCTATCCATCCATCCACGGTCCGCCTCAGGGTTTCCAAGTTAACCTACCCATCATATTATGTTATGTTATGTATGATATTATATTGCATTGTATTATATGATAATAAATGGTGTGCAAAAACTCCCCCTGAGGTGGAGACGAGAAGAGGTCCTATTAGCATTGGGGTGACCTCAGACAGCTCACCTTGGAGAGACAGGTGGCGGCATTTCCGGGACTGGGCCGGTCAGGATTTCTAGGAGCAGTGCTCCCTTAGCAGGAGCTCCAGTAATGAAAGCCATTGTCTATTGAGTGTTTACTATGTGTTGGGCAGTGTTCTGTGTGCCCCAAACAAATAGTTTACCTAATCCTCACAATAGCCCATTTTGTAGATGTGGCATATTATCATTTACCCAAGGTCACCCGTTTACTTAGTGGCAAGTCTGGGGACTGAACTCAAGTGGACTAAATGCAGGGCCCATACCCATAACCACCAAACTCTCCTGCCTCCAGAAAAGAGAGACCCTAAAGCCCAGAGTCCAAACTCCTGGATTCTATTTCCAGTCTCTGCTGTTGTGTTCTGAGAAACCAAGGGTAAGGGGCTCCCTGAGCTTCAGTATTCCCTGCTCTAAAACGGGAGTAGTAACACCTACTAGAAGCAGCCGCTGACAATGTGATATATACACATGATCTGCAAGCCTGTCCCCATCACGTCCCGTCCAGCTGCCTAGAACAGACTGCTTTCCCTACACTGGAATTACTTCCTAGTAGAATAGCCTTCTGGCCTTCCGCCTGGCCCCAGGCCTGGTCATATTACTGGTTTGCTGAAATGGTTTTTTAGCGCAAGAAGTCCTAGGTACCCCCACACGCGTGCCATATACATGTAAAAATCAGTTGAAATTGCCCGAGGATAGTAGACTGCTCACTTCACAGTTTTTGCAGAAAATACTTCCCTCTTCACAGAGGGAAAGTCTTTCCTGATTTGGTAAACTAAGGGAACTCCAGGGAATGTCTCAGACTAGCTGACCCCACGGCCCACTGAGCCAGGCGAGCGGTGGGAGGGGCCCCTGCCAGAGCTTTGGGCTGCCTGGCTATGGCAGGCTGGGTCACTCCAAAGGACACAATGATTTTTGCTTCAGCAAAGGATATTTTGCCCAGTGATTGCACGTAATCGCTTCAACACAGGCCCTTGAGAAAGCCTCTATCAGGTACGTGTCCCTGGCTCAGCCCTGAGTCAAACTGGACCAGTTTGACCTGGACCAGTCTCCAGCAAACAGCTGGAGACTTTTCACAGCAGAACCTCGAGTTAGGGATCATAGATTCTCCAGGAAGATTTCACCTCTCCTAAAAAATGGTCCCTACCTCCCCCCACTCCGGGGGAGTAAAGAACTAGAATTTCCCCTCTGTACATCCCAGGAACTAAAACCCTAAATTTACCACTTCCTCCTCGCAGAGGACACAGCATCCATCCAATCTGCCCTCCCCACTGGCAGCCCGGAAGCACTTTCTTTGTGTGAACTCTGTCGTCCCAGGTTCCAGCTTTGCAATTTGTGCAGCTTAGAGTTGCCTGCCCGCGCCCACTCACATGCCCTACAGGTTTGGGTTTGGACAACTAACCATAGGTCAGGCAGGGTCTGTGCATGAGAACAGCCGCTGGTGAGGAGAAGGTATGGGCAGGACCTTCCATTCTGGCCATAGCATGGCGGAGCTGGAATGCACAGCTTCCGAGGTTAACAGGGGTCCCCCTACATGTGTCAAGAGCTTCTGCCTCTTTGGTTGCTTCTCAGAAGTCACGACTGAGCTCCAATAAATGAAAAGTTTGCAGAAGAGTTTCCTCAAACCAGTGTCCTTGAACGACCTGCATTTAGAATCCCCTGGACTCGTGCTAAAATGCAATCCCTGAGGACCACCCCATGCCTCCTGATTAGAATTTCTGATGGTGGTAGGGCCCAGGAATCTGGATTTAAGCAAATTCTCTAGACTACTCTTAAACTCTATAGTATTTGAGAGGACTAGCTTAAGCCAGAGGGGGAAGAACCCATCCTTGTGGTTATAGAGGGGAGCCTTGAGAGGGTTGAGAGAAAGTCTTAGTGGCTGAGAAGGTTCCTTACTCATTTCTATCAATTGACATATCTCTCCATCTGCTGATCCTGACTTCTACTGGCCCAGTAACCAAAATTCAAGAAGCTACCGGTTCCTCTGTGGCAACTGAACTACAGGTTAAAAATAAAAATAATTTGCAGATAGTTTTTTGTGCATTCCGAGACGATAGATTCCCACTGGGTTCCTTAGATATCACCTTAGCTATTATTTCTTTAGGTATTCTGCATCACCTTAGCCTTCTAAGACTGGCACTAAGGGCGATAATCCTTCTACCACGTGTCCCTGGGAGCCCAGGCCAGATACAATTTACCAGGCTAGATGGGCCATGGGGCTGGCCCAAGGGGGCAATAGTGATGGTTTATATGATGGATGGTAAGCATATGGATTGATTTAACTTCAAGATATGCATAGGTTTAAAAATTAAGGGGCAATGTGTTTAACTAACCATTTGGAAACCAGTCTGCAGTGCATGCCAAGCCCAGAGCGTGACCAGACTAGCTCCTCTCGTCACCGGCCTGCCCTCATCTGTCAGGGCTTCTGGGCTAGAACTGGGGTCCACCAGCTGTCCAGCCCGCGGTCCTGCTCGGGAAGGTCCAGAGGCTAGAAGACTGCCTCGTATCCTGATAGGATAGCGGAAGGGGTGCTGTGTAGACTCACTGCTGGGACCAAGTCCTGCCCGTCCAACCTTCGTGTCCCTCCCTGGCATGCCCACCTCCCTGGGTGAGCGGAAGGAAGCCTGGAGGAAGTGCCCTGAGTGGCAGCAGAGGTGGGACCTGACCTCTGTGCCCCTAGCCCCTCTACCTCTTACCTAGTTACTTCAGTATTCAAAAACAACCCATGAGTCTGCCTGCTGAAAGAATGGGATGTGGCTAAGCCCCACAACTGCGTTCTGTTACCGACGGAATTCATTCAAAATTCCTTAGCCTGGCCTTCAAAATCTTTCCCAGTTTGGCTCCACCCTGGCTTTCCGATCTATTCTGCCCTGAACCCCTCTTCCCCTCAGGGTCTAGCACAGAGCTGAAAGCTTGTTTTCTTGCTTACTCAGTTCACCCTGAGTCCTCCCCTGGACGCTGAACTCTACAAGGACAGATGTCATGCCCATTTTTCTCACTATTGTATTTTCAGCACCTAGTAACAGGGCCTGGCGTGATGTCAGTATTTACATATATTTTTTTAAGCTTTTTTCAATGTTTATTTATTTTTTAGAGAGACAGAGAGAGAGAGAGAGAGAGAGAGCGCGCAAGTTGGGGCGGGGCAAAGAGAGGGGGAGACACAGAATCTGAAGCAGGCTCCAGGCTCGGAGCGGTTAGCACAGAGCCTGACTTGGGGCTCGAACTCATGAACCATGAGATCATGACCTGAGCCGAAGTCCGAAGCTTAACTGACTGAGCCACCCAGGGCGCCCCCATGATGTCAGTATTTCAAAACTATTTGCAGAATTTTAAAAATTTTTTGAAGAAAAAAACTATTTGCTGAAAAACAACTGAATGTTATTATTAATACCAAGGATGACACCTTAAGGGATATAGTGAGCTAATATATGCTCACCATGTACCAGGCACTGTGCTAAGCACTTTAGGTGGATTATTTAATTTATTTATTACAACTTCTTACAAAGATTATTATCCCTATTCTACGTGGAAGCTGAGGCTCAGAGAAGTTAAGTCACTTGCCCAAGCGCACACAGCTGGTAAGTAGCAGAGCCAGGATTTAGACCTGGGAGCTTGACTCCAGAACCCACGCTGCCAACCACTGGGTAGAATAACTCATATCAAGAACAGATGATAGAATCTATGAGAGGCTGGCCCTGAATAGAAGAGCTGCATATAATAACGGCAAAAAAAATAACTAAAATTTATTTCATATTCACTAACTGACAGGCATTGTGACAAGTGCATTTTCTCATTCAAATCTGAACTACAACTCTGTCAAATACGCATGTTGTCTCTTACACCAATGCGACAACAAGGAGGCTGAGCAATTCGCCTAAGGTCACGTGCTGAACAGCACTGGAGCCAGACTTTGGGTACAGGCTTGGGACTCCAGTGTGGATAGGCTGAACCATCTTACCTCTCCTGGAAATTTCTACATTAATAGCTATCTGTGTTTATTAACTATTTGGGCATGAACAAATTTCCCCTACAGTCTTCTCGCCTCTGCGATCTGGACAACTGAGCAAATGTATGTGGAGACAATAAACAGAAATTGCATACAGCAGTGATTCCAAACATGCTTAACCTCTCCCCTGTATTTGATGAGCAGCACGTCCGTGTAACGAACCACAATTTTAGGTTAAGTGTCTATGGTTTCAGTGTTTTATATGCACTGGTAGGTTTGGGTGTAGAGTTTCCAAATTCTCTGCATCCATCTGTTTATCTGTCTCTCAAGTTTTCAAATCATGTACATGATCGCGTGGCGAAACCGCACACAGAAGTGTTTCTCGGTTTCTATGTTTCTAGAAACTACTTCCATGATTAGTGTATCTTTATATTCATGTCTGCTCTGATGCATTGATCCAAGATTTATAATACTGGATATATTTATCAAAACCTACTTCATGAATTTCTGCCCCAGTTATGCCTATTTCTGCCAAACATGGAAGCCGCAGTCACACTTATCACTGGTCCCTTCCCAGGGCGTCTAGATTCTCACATCACAACTGTGTTTTTATATTGGTCCGTGAACCAGTATTGATGTGCATAAATGTGCACTTGTACACCTGTGTATCTTTCTGTCTATGGCTAGGATGGGGTGCAGGGGATGTGGAAATGAGAGAATTATTAAATGCCAAGTAGATGTGCAATAAATTCCATTGATTTTATAAACTCCAACTTGTCTTCAGTCTCCTTCCATTCTTTATCCTGGGGGCATTGCAACAAAAACCTATTTTAAATACCTTTACGTCCCCCCCCCTCCCCCTCCCCAAAAAAGTGTCAATATTTTATTTGGATTTTTAACTTCGCTCCATAACAGTTGTTTGACCTCCTGACTCGTGCGAGTCACATAAATTCTGGGACTTTATTCAGGAGCCATGTTCCTGCTATTGAATAAGCAATTTGGGAGGGTGAATTAATGACTTGTGCTGTTGCTGGAAAGTCCCTGAAGAAATATTAAAATTGCTTGCAGACTGAATCGATACTCAGTGAACACCCAGCAAGAGGGCTTCGGCTCTGGAATGGCCACGGAAGGCAGGGCTTGGTGGAGGAAGGGGAATCCCGCACCCAGCCTGGTGAGCCCCCTCCCAGTCCTCCCCCACCTTTCCCTCCCTCCCCGGAGCTCTGTCGTTCTCAGTAACAGCAAAGTCTTATTAAACCCCAACCAGGACAGAGCGGGGTTCGTCCTGTCTCAGGAAGCAGGCTCAGGGGACAGTTTATTCTCTTACTAGCAACCAGGGCCCGGAGGCCTTATTGAAGGTGATGGTCTGGACACATCCACCTGCTGGAGAAACCGGATGGTGCTGCTGCTTTCTGGCAGGCTGCGCTGAGCTTGGGGGTCAAGAGCACGCTGAGCTTGGGGAGGCTGCGGCGGGGACCGGTTTCTGCTGGGTGTGCAGAAGGGCCGGGTGCTGTGCTTCCAGGTCCACTGCTGTGTCTGTCTGAGTCGCGTTTACTATTGCTCTGGTGGCCGCATGATTTCAGCCTTTGCGTGTGGGTGCGCCGGTGGGATGCAGAGTTTGAATTGTGTTGGGTGTACGTTGTAACGCATTGTGGCCGGACGCGTTCCTGCAGCCGGCGTGAGGTTTGTTACTTGGTGTTTTGTGATATGACATTGAGGTGACTGCACTTTGTGTCACACTGAGCTGGAGGAATTTGAGTATTGTTTAGCAGCAATGTCTGCGTCTCAGCTTTGAATTATTGTGTTCGTTGATCATATCAGCTTTTTTTTTTTTTTTTTTGTAATGTACGTCTCAGATATTAGGTTAATGGGTGTCTCCTTGGTGATGTGGGTTGAGTAATGATGTTGGATCTGGGTGGTGCTGTATGATTCGGTAATTGCTTTCTCGGTGTGGTGGCGGGAGGCGGGCGAGAGGGCCCACCCTTTAGCTTTTTTAGCTTACTTCGACCTGG
Organism: Panthera uncia; assembly: GCF_023721935.1. Classification (NCBI taxonomy): domain Eukaryota; kingdom Metazoa; phylum Chordata; class Mammalia; order Carnivora; family Felidae; genus Panthera; species Panthera uncia. The sequence goes on along the minus strand of NC_064818.1, from coordinate 57,284,492 downwards.
TCATTTGCACTGCTGCTTTCCAGAAGGAAGATTCTAGAGATGAGGGACAGATCTCTTCTTGATGACCAGAAGCACGGCTCTGTTCTGTTGGAAGCACACTGCCCCTGATCCATGGGACACTTCTGACCTGGCCACACTGACACAGGTCCTGGGGCCACCCTCCCTACATCTGCCTCATGTGGAAAGTTAAGCCTCCAAGCCTGTGTAGAGGAGGATAGATGGGAGTAAACTCCCCGATTCCAAGGAACATGAACCCAAGTCCAACAGGAATCCTAGTTCCCCAGTCCCCTCCTCTCTGGGATTCTGGCCATCAGCACCTTCTTCCTTCCCAGCATCCCCAGATGATGTGGCTCAGCAGCGGCCTGCACTCACCAGGCCGCGGACGCGTGAGCACACACACACACACACACACACACACACACACACACACCATGGAAGAGTACAGCAACACCTACTAGGCATAACTTTCTACTAAGGTTCAGGGTCTTTGTTCTGAGCTTGTCAGGAAATGTGTAACTACATCGCTGGGTGTGAGGCTGCGAGATATACAGAGCCCTGCAAGAGACTGCAGACACCTGCTCTTCCTCTGATGGCGAAGGCGATCTGAAGGGTGGAGTGCTGGATGAACACATAGGTTTTAGAGCCAGTACCGCCTGGGTTCAAATCCTAGTTCTGCTGCTTAGCCTTGTGACCTGAGTAACTTACTTAACGTCACTAAACTCCAGTTACTTCATCTATAAACAATCCTATAAAGCCCTATGGGGTTGTTTACGAGGCTTAAATCAATTAATACATGCAACATGCTTATAATGATTTCTACTATAGTAAGCACTTGTTAGCTACTGTTATTATGAACAAAAGGGCTTACCAAGTAAAGCAGCCATAGATTGGCCTCTGCATGTGTACAAGCGTGTACACACATGTGCTAACATACCTAAAACCCCAAGATGAGTAAAGCTGTGTGTGATCTAAGCGGAGAAGTGTAAAAACTTCAGTCAGGTAGTGTGGAGGCAGGGGGTAGCTCCCTCCTCGACCTTCCGGTCCCTTTGGACAGCGGCAGGGGCTGGGCGATGACAGATTTCGCCACTGCCTGTCTCCATACAGAGGGCTGCATCCAGCCCCGCAAGGATGAATAGGCGGAAAGGAAGGTGGTGGCCCTTAGGCATTTTATACTTATGAAAAAAATTCAAGGGTAATTGAGTCCTCAGGGTTCAAATTTAGCTCATGTAAAATATTTGCTTTCTAATTTTAAAAGTCAGAACCTTTGCCAGCCAATAGGTATAAATAAGGGATAGTGAAATCCAGGTGTCAAATTGGGAAATAAGGAAGGGGTAAGAAGGAAATCAGATCAGTGAATATTAAGGCAGTTGCGTGTGGATCTTATGAAAGTCCATTGAGCTGAACTTGGTTACCCACCCAGACCAAAGGGGCCGGGAAAACTACAGGCAAGAATGGGATTGGGCCTTGGCCTCATTCCACGGGCCTTTCCATAGAGGTGGGGAGACAGAACACATCATCGGGGGTTTGGAGAACTTTGGTTTTCACTTTTGTTCTTATTGCGTGTAGGGTAAAAAGAATCTGTAGTTGTCGTTACTTGGAGCCATTGCTCAATGTGTTCATACATCAAGCCCAAAGTGAAATTTTCTCCTAAATTTGCTTCTTAAAATCTTTTAGCCCTTAGCAGTGAAAATAACTGCAGTGATTATCAACCTCCTATGGTTCCCTGGAACATCCAGATATGTGGGACAATAGTAGACAGATCAGTTTGAACTTGTCAAATATTTGCTTACTTCCCCCTCACCTCTCTCTTTATCCTTTATCTTGTCTCTACTTTCTCTTCTCTCTTTCCTTCCTCTTCCTGTTTACCTCCCTTCTCTTCCCTCTGACATTTAAGAATCAGAGGAACCCTTCAAACCCATCAAATAAGGATTTTTTTCCCACTACCGTTTCATTTTATCTTAAAAAAAAAAAACCCTATAAAATGCAAAGCACCACAACCCGTGAAAATGCCATGAAGCCCAGAAAATGCCAACCTTCAACTCCTCAAGCAATAGTAAGCTCATTCCAGAGAAGGAGTGTGCAGGCATATGAAGTTTACACACACACACACACACACACACACACACACACACACACACAGGCTGGGCTCTCCAACAACGTGGACAAAGGGGGCAATTATCTGACTAATTCTGTTCAGTGCTCAGGTAAGTGACTCAGAGCGCTTTTTCCCTGCACACACATAGGGGCCTGCACACAGGCCCCTTCCTCAATCCGGCTGGGCCCAGAGAGCACCATAATTCTCACCGGCATTCATGATACACATTTCTGTTCACAGAATATCCTTTCAACTCGAGCTTTTTATTTAAAAGAGTTCACTGTTTGTGCACACACAGGCCAGAACTCACACACATTGACACAGACACATAGCAAGAAATGTACACTTGATGGCTACGACTGCCACAATAATAACTAACATTTATTGAGCACTTGCTTCGTGCCAGGTGCAATGCTAAGCAGGTTTATGTGGATGAACTCACATAACCCTCACAAGCACCTATGACAGAACTGTGTGGTTATCTCCGTGCTAGAGGGGTGGAGAGGCTGAGGTCCAGGGAGGAGATGAGATTGACCTGTAACCACGCAGCCAGTGAGCAGGGAAGCTTGCTTCAAACTCCAGAAATCTCTCCTAGAGCCCATTTTCTTACTTTTTCTGGGTTACAAAGGTTTGCATGAATTGCTTGGTATATGGCAGGTGCTTAGCAAAGGTTTTCCGGATGGACAAATGAAAGTATAAATGAATGAAAGGCCATGTCTACTAAGCACCTGATACTCCCCTTTAAGGTGGCAAAAAGGATCCCCTTATGGAAGCCAGGCCTACCAGACAGTTTACCCTTATTTGGACAAGGCGATTTGCCCTCCCAACCAACCTTCCGGGGCAAGTGTCCATCAGCTGTACTTGTCCAGATGCTAAGCGCTCTAAGTACCAGCTCTCCACCTGACTTTCTGGTCAAGACCAGCCTCTTTTTAAACCAGAAGCCAGACCCAAATGCATCAAAGATGCTTTCTAACCACAACGCTTTGTCGCCTACAATACTTCCCTCTGGAAACAGGTGTTTTCCAGTGAAATGCAACACCAGTGGAATGAAAACGAGTGTTGATGCTGCGCCTGGATAAAAACTAAGAAATTTGATCAGTGATGTCTCTAAATCACCAGATATTTGGCATCCTATTGACAACCCTTACAGACGATTGACTAAAGCTTTGATTTTCGTTCAGATGTTTGGGAGTTGTCACATTTACCTGTTTGTCAGCAAGTGCTCATACGTTTCTAAGAGATGTAAGTGAACACTAAAAAGGACAAGAACAACCCAGAATAAAACAGACTAAAGAGAACAGGGGTAGCAAGCTATTTAACGAAACTAGTCAATCAGACTCCATCTTGGAGATCCGTTAGAACGTGGATCCAGTTCACAAGAGCCTCATGTACTCAGAGACCTTTAAAAAACGTCCTAAGGCTGTATCCTGGACCGTCTGCAGAACCGGACCAGTCAGATCCCTGCATGGCGGAGCTAATGAATCAGTCCCCTTGTCCGGCAGGGAGAGACCACATTGCGGCCACATCCAGCCTCTTGGTGCTGACATGGCCCCATCCACTCTCTGGATGCCTGCGTGCCCAGGTGCAGAGTATCTCTGTGTGTTGTCAGTCCAAGCTGTAGATTTTGCAACGCTTGGTGTAAATCTGGTTTGTGACTTTGTGCACGTACCCCTACTTGTGATTTAGTGCTCTGCCTTTTATCATCTCTCTACTTCCATTTTCTTTCCCTCTCTACTTTTTAATGCTGTTTACAACTTCCTTATCCATGGAGCAGCACAGCGATCTTTCAGTGTCGCTACTGATCTACCCACACGATTTTCCTTACCCGTGTTTTCTCTCCACTTGACTTAATTTATGTTTTAGTAAATAGGAACTTTAGATCGCTCCATTCAACAGTATTTAGGGTTACTGCTTTTTATCAAAGGCATCGTGGCACTAAAGGACTCCCTGCAAGGGACATTTGTTTATTCTTATGAGCGACCGGCTCTCCCTACACACGACAAGGCTGCGTGCGGCGGGCGTGCCTGCACAGCGTCCTCGGTTCTATGCTCCACTGCCCTGTGTCAATGCCGTTTGGCACCGGCAGGAAGAGATCAGTGAAACCCTGATGTGGACAGCAGCCCACCCTCAAGGTGCTGCAGATAAATCCAGGCCCAGGGCCTTCCCTGCTGATGACCACTCAGTTCTTTTAGGAGGAGGCCCACATATGCCTGGCAGGGCTGATTCCTCCAAATTCTCCCTCCCACGTACACCCTTTATCCCAGAGCTGCAGCAGAGGCTTGTGATGACATTATTCCCAAGCAAGATTTTAGGGATCTCTTCTCTTAGAGGTGTGAGTTTGAAGTGGTGGGGGTGGGGGTGGGGGGGACCAGGGCAATGCCTTCCTATATTTCTGGGTCATCTGTTGCCTTTTTCTCCCTCTCTGCAAATCTTTCCACACTTCCTCATTGCTAATTCTATTTGACCTTGAACTCTGTCCTCTCCCTTCACACCAGAATGTGTCCCAAGGGGGACAGCACTTCCAAAGAAGCAGTTACCTGGCCGGACAGGCCTGGAGACCAGTAGCCAGAGGGGCCAGCCCATCACTCCACTCCTGGAAATAAATCCCATTGTATTTGCATTTTAATTTTCCACATAAACAAAGGCCCAGAGTACTCGCTTGGGCAGCATCACTGGACGAATTTAATTAGAAATGAAAAGTTTATAGGGCCCTCTTTAATGCGATTAATGCTCAGTTAACATTTATCACATTCGTATGCTGGAATCGCCTTTTCTAAGCAGCCACTGGCCATGAAATGAATTTCTCTCAACTTTTTTTGTACCCACCCTGGGAGGTCATCTCCTAAGGAATCTCCAGGCTGCCTCCCTGGGTCCAGGAACTACCTAATCCTCAGAGCTAAGTTAAGGGAAGGGTTGGGAGGGGGAAGAGGCGAATGCATATGTGCTGGGGCTGGAGGGCAGGGGGCATAAGAGTGAGGGCTGGACACTATTTCTAGGAAGACCTGGACAAAACCAGGCCTGTACCTCTGAACAGAGCTGAGTGCTCAGCCCAGCAGACCGGCCGAAAGGCTTCAGAGCCTCTTCTCCAATAAAAAAAAAATGACCTCCCTTCCCAACACACATACTCAGTCCATTTCTGTGGCCCCCAAACCAGGCTTTAGTTGGAGCTGACCGGTGTCAGTCACCTCCGCTTCTCACTGCTCCTGTCTTAGGCCGTCTCTCTTCTACCCCTTTTTCCTCTTTGGTCAGGGCCTCCCCCCGGCCAGACCCATGGTGACTGGGAAAGGAACCTGAGTCTTGACCCCAAGGGATACTTCATTTTCTCTGGCTCTGCCAGAGGCCAGACAGTCACAGTGTGTGGGAAGGCCGCCTGCCCTGGTGTCAGCTCCCTAGAGAAGCCGAGCGGAGTGGGGGAACATGAAACCTCTATTGGTCCCCAGAGCGTGGATGGCCTTCCTTATCTTATCACATTCTCTTCCCTCTTCAATTAGAGTCTACTGAGATTGGCCTCCTAACCCAAACCAGCTAACCCGAGGAGAAGGAGAGAGAGGAAGGAAAAAGGTAAGGGATAGGGGGAGGGAGGGGAGGTCTCCTCTCTGCAGATGAAAAAAGGAGATAAATCGCTTGACCTGTGTCCTTACCTAGATGCACACCCGCCTCGAGGATCTCAACAGACGCAAACCACGCACCACGACTGTGCTCCCGGTAGCGACCTGGCCCTCGCACACCACTCTACACCCTCACGCCTAGCAGAGAACACGCACATGTGCCCGCGTTCAGACTGAGTGTGTCGGGACCCTGCGGACCTGACCGGAAACCCTACTCCTCAGCCTAGCGGGAGCTCTACCGTCCATTCAACTCACGCTTGCCAGGTAACGCTTGCTAACGTCCCAAACGGGCAAGTTGTCCAAGCGACGGCAGAGACTTTCATTCTGAGACCAAACGATCCCTTCAGCCGCAAACCCTCTGAGTAAGAAGCCACCAGCTCCCCGTTTGATAAGCCCGACTCCTTCTAAGAGCTCCTTGGAATACCAGCACCAGGTAGACAGCTTCCCAGGGCGTGAATGCTACGCTCAGCTGGACCCACACACTCTTGCCAAAGTTCCCAGACTCTCCCCACGACAGAGCCACACAGAGGCCCTTGACACACCGTCACCAACTTCTCTTGGTATGATGCACACGGCAGGTGCCACCTCGCCCTCGACAATCAGGATGGAAAGTCACAAGATAAGGGGCAGGATGAAGGTCTCCTCCCTGACCATCCCTGGGGCCTGTCGAGCCAGACACTGCCCACGAGGCTCCCGGTTTCCTGAAGCTTCCTCCACCAGCCCAGCAAAGACCCTGGCGCCAAGAGGGAGCATCGGGGCAGGGAATGCTTGTTCCCATTTGCTCAAGCTCTGGGGCTGCCACTGCTCTCCCTTCCTGCCCTCCTTTCTCCTCCCGCAGTCCTCTGAGCCCTTCCTCTCTGATTTTGTGACCTTACTGTGCCTACAAGGTGAGGACAGTCCCCCTTCCGGCCTGCTGCCCTGTCCTACAGCCTCTCCGCCACTCCTGCCAGGAGCTGCTCCCGGCGTCCTCTGGCTTCCTCTGTTCCTGAATGGCTGCAGAGGGAGCTCACTGCAGAGAAGTTCGGGCAGGGCTGAAGGCAGGCAGAAGAGGAAGCCCTGAGCAAAGCGGCCAGAGGCTCCCAGGTGGAAGGGGCTCCACTCTGGAACACCTAGGAAGTGAGGACCTCTCTCCCTTCCTCTTGGCTTCCCTCCCACTCTCCCTTCTGCGGGGACCAGGCTGCAGCAGCTACACCTGCAGCAGCTTTGCAGCGGCCGCCAGCCCGCCTGGTGCTGTGTGCTGCCTGGTGCGGGCGGCCCTGAGCCCCGGCTCCCGCCACTTGACCTCCCGTGCCACCTCCTTCACTCTGACACCTCTCCCTCTCCTGGCTGGCCTCCCTTCTCTCCTTTCCCACCTTCTAAGCTTCCTGAGTCCCCCCCCCCCCCGCCCTTAGCCTGGTCTACCAGCTGTCCAGAGCTGACGGTCCCTCCAACTGCCTCCAAGCTCTACTAGAGGCCCTTGGCTGAGATGCACGGGATCCAGCCCAATTTTCAAGCTTCTGGAGCTCCTTGCTTTGTACTCCCGCCATTCACTCCATTCTCCTCAGGCCAAGCCAGCTCAGAGGCCTCTTCCTTTTGCCCCTCAGCCTCCCCGCCTCCTTCCTCACTCTTCAGCCTTCCTTCTGACTTCTGTCCTCCTCTCCCACTCCCGCCTCACCCTCTCCTGCCCTCACGGCAGAGAGTGGATGTCCCCTCCACCTCCCTCCCTCAGGGGCTCCTGGACCAAGGGGCTCAGGAAGTACCACCTGCACCCCTGCACCTGCCCTGCTACCCCTCTGGTCTGAAGCAGAGAAGAGAAGCTATGTCTTGTTACACAGCCCTGGGGCTGCAGACCAGGGCCCATGGACTGAATCAGGCCAGAAATGGTGTTTTCTTTGCCCAGCACAGAGTTTTTAAACCCCAAATCTTCCTGCCTCTGGGCTGGGCCTGCATATTCCAGGCCCTTTTTCGTCCAGCTCTCACCAGCTCCATCCCACCTCCTGCAGCCCTACCCTCCTCCATCCACGTCCCTACGGTAAACCTGACCTCTCTAGAAGGTCAGCAAGTCTCATTTTCTCTCACTGTTATGTGAAAAACACAAAATACTTCCTTATCATATATATTATCCCTCAGAAACCAAAAGACAGAGTCCAGTGTGTGTGTGTGTGTGTGTGTGTGTGTGTGTGTGTGTATGTGTGTGTGTGTGGTTGTTGAGGATGGGCTACAAGAGGAACGTGGCTCTACAGCCTCTCCCCTCTCCATACCTCCCCTCGACATACCTTCTTCTCCCACCCAGGAGTTCCCACAGGGAACTGCACAAGGCCTTGCCCCTTCTCCTCCAGTGCTCGGTCACTCTCCTCTTATTTCCCACTCCCAACAGCTCCCCGAGGCCCAGCCCTCTCTGGAGCCCCCAGGCATCTGCCTGTGCCTTCATGCCCTTCCTGGTCTCCAAGCCCACTCCAGTTCCCATTTACGTGGTTCTCACACATAGCCTCTCCTTTCTTTTCCTGGCATCTGGGTTACTTGGGAAGGACTTGGAAGCTGGGCCCAGGGCCTGGTCCTTGGGAGAGCTCTGCCAATGACCATGCCCCAGTGCTGCTGCCATGCCTCCTGCTGGAGGGACCCACACTCCTTGGTGGGTCTCTGTGACACAAGTCTATAGGAAGGAGACCCACTGGGAAGAGCATCTTTTCGGCTGCTTGTGCAGTTGGCCCCTAACTAGTCCTGCCAACTGGGCTGGGAGTCAGGTATCTAAGAGAAGATGGACCGCTGACCATTCAGCTCTCCACTACAAAGGTGACATCACTGTAGCCAGGGCACTCTTTTGGGGGGCTAACTGGACCATGGAGTGTTACAGTGCCAATAAAGACTGAAGGAAAATTTGACCTGGGTTTGCCCAAATTACAAAACAAAGAATCTTCAGCTGAGTCCTATTAGCAGCCAATGGCCCCATGACTGCATCACTGGTTAAACTGGTGGGCCAGAGACAAGGTGTCCAGCCTCTGTCAGTGATTGTAGGTCACGTCCTGTGGGCCTTCCTCCCTTTGCTCTTGGCCTCCTCGCCCTTTTACCAAAGAGCAGACACGGGATGGCACACACATACATATACAAATCCACATGCACTGAAGATGTCAACCTCTATGCCTAGAAACCATCGTGAATATGTGCAAGCTGCACCTTGATGGCACCAAAACAACAGGCTCAACAGGAGGAAACCATTCAACCCCGTGGCTTCCTGGTAGATAGATAAACCCAATGTGATTTAATTTCCCATCTGTTTCACTTGTTACTTGGGCATTGTCGTGAGATACTGTTTCCCACGCCTCAGATCTGTCACGGGCCCTTCTCTCTTTTCTAGACTCACCCACATGGCTGGTGAGCTGCACTGACTGAAGCTGTACTTGTAACTGCTTCCTTTGCAAGGGTCTGAACTCTGGACAACTGGCTTGGGGAGTGGGGGGAAACAGCAGGGGTTCAGAGAGGTGGTGGCCCAGGTTAGAACACTTTAGTGCACTCTTTTAAAGGACCAGAAGTGAAAAGGAAATACATATACGTCGTTTCCTCTTGCCGTGAGGACCTCCAGCTCCAGGTAGCAACAAAGGGGGACTAAGGACAAACCTGAAACTAAGAGGGGAAGTTGCAAAGTAGCTACCGCCAGAGATCTCCGAAGCTAGGAGCATATGGTGGAGCCCTTGGCACACAGTATTCCTTTATCAGTCCTGCTCACAAGACGGGGAAGCAGGACCCCTATCCCATTTCGGCTCATACCAAGCCCCTCTTCGTGGTGCAGGCTCTTGGTGGCAGGGGTCGGGGGTGGCGATTCCCCTTCTGCACCAGTTACTACCATTGCCACTCCTTCTCTGGAATCTGTGATGTTCTAGTCTATAAGCACATACCATCACATATACAACCACACTCTCTCCCGTGCGCCAGAATAAGCCCAACTGTTCCCTCCCAAACCGACTTCCAACAGTGCCTCTCCGTCCCTGGATCTACTCTACACAATAATTCACCCATTCTGCCAATATGCACACAAAGCCGCTGCTCTCCCCTGCCACAGCCCACTCCCTCCCCAACCTTCCCTTCTCCAGGCACCCTGTTTCCCTTCTCCAGGGTCTGCTCCTGCCTGGCCCCCATCTCCACTGGCTAATTCCCCCTGTGGCCCCTGTATTGAACTGTTGTGTTGTCCATTTCCCTGTGACAAGGGCTCTGGTTACAGAGTTATTGATTGGTTTTCATGCAGACAGATGGGCCCTTCCCGAGCTCCCATCGAAATCCCTGGCTCTATGGGCTGATTGTTGCCTCTCAGGGTGTAGGATTGCACTGGAGACCACCCTCTATGCAACCTCCTTTGCCCAGGCTGTGGACGGTAATAAATGGAGGCAGCCTGAGCGATAATAAAAGCAATTGAGTAGGTTACCTGTGCAGACACAAGATTTATGCCTCTTCATATTTGATGTGATTGTTTTATTGAGTTCTCAAAATAGTTGGGACACTATTTAGCTAGTTAGTTAGGAGTTTCCCTCTCTTTTCTTCCTTGCATCGCCTTCCAAAACCTACCTGGAGTTCTCACTAGGAACAAGCCCTCCTGTCTTCCTCTTCTCCAGAGCTGCCAGCTGAGGTAAGAGCTCAGGACCACCAGCCACTGCTCTCACCTGAAGCCATCTGGTGGCCTGAGGGCCCACTCTGAGCCAGCCAACGAGAGAAACAGTCAGACCAATACAACCACTGGCCGAGAAGTCTAACATAACTAAGGGAACAAAAATGACCCTTCGGGGGGAGAACTCCAGGTCGTTTTAAGAAATAAGACCAGCAGTCCCGCCTATTACACATGTTTGTCTAATGACAGGGGGACCTCAGCAGCGGGAGAGCCCTCCCCGGGGAACGACAGGTGAGCAAGGCTTCTCAGACAGAAACTGTCATATTCGTTCGCTATTTGGGGCTCTTTGTGGCTGGTAGGTCCCAGGCCACAGAAGGCAAGTTCTCTGTCCTTATTTCTCCCATTCTTCTGAGGAGAGAAGTCTTCCTCTTAGCTCACCAACTTGCCTTAGCTCTTTGGCGTGAGACCACCAGCCCTGACCACGAAACAGCTCCACGACTATGGAGATGGGGCAGGTGAAGCTGCCCTTCTGGCCAAGTCAGGTCTAAGAGTCAAAAGTGCAATGTTGTAGAACCCAGGTTTCAGAGAGACAGACACAGGCTCTGGCCCTGAACATGTCTACGTGTCTTCAGCATTCCCTCAGCTAGGATGAGTGGCTCCTGGCTTGTTTGGATAGTCTTTGAATGAACAGCTGGCCCACGACTGTCACCCCACTGCCAGACCTCTGATGAGGCCTGTGAACGACACAGGATGGAATTCTTGAACAGCCCTGGGACTGCAGCCTTGAAGCCACTGTTGCCACTGCTGGGAAAATGAACGTGCTCACTTAGAGCCAAACAGGCTGAGAGAGAGTGTGGGTAGCAGGTGATCAGCGAGAAACTGACTCTGGAAGAGTCCAGTCCAAAGATCTAGGAGCAGGGAAGGCCCTGCTCCCAAGAGTGTAGGGCAGGCTGAAAAAGTTAAGAGGGCAACAGCCTTTTTGTCGACTTGTTCCAAGGGGGCACCCTCAGGGGATCCTCCGTAACCCTAGACTCTACCTGGAGTTTGCGCCTATTCTTTCAAAGGAGCAGTACTCTCTGCCCAGAGCAACAGCCAAACCAGGAGACTCTGGCACATAATCAGGAGAATCCTTCCTGCCTCGTCAATTGCTCAGCGTTATAATTGGGTGACTTCCTCCTTCGGTAGCATCACTTCCCCCATCTATAGGCCATTTCCCACACCAGGCTTCAACCTCAAGTCACCTGTTCGTAAACACCCACCCTCTACAGTGGCAGCGTGCAAGCTGAAGAACTGGCAACTCCCTGGTCAGCAATCAGTAACCCAACATCAAGAATGAGTCACAAAAGTTCCACATGCTAAGCAATCCAGTCAACCCTCTGGGTGTTTGACAGTGGTCTCCGGGGGCAGGAGTGGCTTTGGGAGGCCTCCCTGACCTACTCCATTGACTCAGAGAGGTATTTCTCTGAGGATTTGCCAGTGGAGTGTACGGATTGAATGTCCAAGCCTTTATCGCGACAGGATCAGAGAAAGCCAAAACCAATTTTAGAGGCACGAAAAGCAATTGAGTTTGTAACCATAACAGCATATTTCAAGTGCGGCAACAGCATCTGTTTTGGGGAGGAGAAAATGAAAAAAAATCTCACAATTTGGCTCAGGTGGGTGAGCATGTGTGGACTTCCTTTCTTGCCAACCACCGGCACATGCACACTCTGACAATGGTTACACGTACCTAAGACGAGTGGGCACCTCACCAACAGTAAGACTCTAAACTCAAGAGCCACCCTTTCCCCAGTGCACTTTCTGCACGGAGGAAAGTCTCCAGGCTCTTCCTATAGAGGATGAGAATTCACAAAGTTCCCGACATCACCAACGCTGGCAGAAACATCCCGCTTTATCTGGTTTCAGGGTGGACCAACAAATCTCAGAATAAACCTTTCCTTCTTTCAAGCAAAGCACCTACAAGGATGAAGCTAAGGGCACGGGGGCCCAGACGCATCCCTCCAGCCCCAACTCAGCAGCACACTGGGAAGCCCTCAGAATCTTCCTCCGAGGGGCGCCTGGGTGGCGCAGTCGGTTAAGCGTCCGACTTCAGCCAGGTCACGATCTCGCGGTCCGTGAGTTCGAGCCCCGCGTCAGGCTCTGGGCTGATGGCTCGGAGCCTGGAGCCTGTTTCCGATTCTGTGTCTCCCTCTCTCTCTGCCCCTCCCCCGTTCATGCTCTGTCTCTCTCTGTCCCAAAAATAAATAAAAAACGTTGAAAAAAAAATTAAAAAAAAAAAAAGAATCTTCCTCCGAAATTTGAACCACGGTAGGACTCTGTCCCACAGTGAAATCCAGAATACCCTGACTGCTCCTGGTTGACAAAGCAAGCCAGGAGGCCTAACCACAGGCCCAGGGCTGGTTGCCCATGCTGCCCGTGGCTTCCCCGTTCCTCTCCTCCCACTCTCTCTCCATCTCCAGCAACACCTGCCCACAGATGGCTATTTCTACACACCCGAGGAAGCCTCTGTGCCCCTTAGGTGGTGGGGCGCCACGCTGAGCAGACGGGGCCATGGTCAGAGCTGTCAAGCTGAGGCTGTTCTCTTCCCACTCTCAACCCGCTCTCTACTCCTCACTCCTTTACCTCCCCCCAATTCCGGTGGAGTACCCCAAGGCTCCTGAGCTTGATCCTGGGGTCACCCGTTCCCCGTCTTCTGTGGCTTTTCAGGATGAGGGCATTCCCAAACTCTTGCATGAGCCAGCTTCCCAAAACATCTCAGCCTGAGAGGGTATATGTTGGGGGAGAGGCGGGGGTGGGTGCTGGACGGGGTGGTAGACAAGGGAGGCTGCCACCATAACTGCTTTGATCGCTCCGGCCCTCTGCCCATCAAGAAAAGCAAATTGCCTTAACTGTGCGTGTCTTGGGTTCCTCCAAAGGCTTGCAAATCCTATCACTGACAACAAGCATTTCTCTGGAACGTCCCCCAGAACACCAGCGCCCAGTCCCAACAACACTGCTCTTCAGCAGGCTGCTCTCCTCGCAAGATCTCAGTTCCAACTCACTCCCAGGACCAGCAGACAGCCAAGAGGCTGTCTCCAGATGGCTCAGAAAACAATGCTTTGTCCCCTGCCCTTCCCTAACCGCCAATCCTGCCCCGGCCCCAAAGCTTCCCCAGCCTCCTCTGGCTTTTAAATGCAAAAGACACATTCCCCTCCCAAACCACCCACAGTCTTTCTCGGGCTTCTTCCGAAGGTGTCTGAATGTCAAACCGCTATGCTTTCAACACCTAGTGAGCCAGGCCCAGGGAGCTGGAGGGTTTTCGGAGGGTATATAATTAGCTGATCAGTATTATGTTACCCTGTTCATAACTGAATAACCATTTTAATACAGATGGCACACACTGGGATAATTTCTGGGGTCGCCTCGCAGTACGTTACAGCACGAGTGTGGCAGAGGGAATCTTCTTTAGCCAAGGTACATTCTACCAGCTAATTTTACCTGCTGTTTTCAGGATGATTTGGGATAATTCCATATCATTTGCAAAATATTAAAAAAAAAAACCTTAATACGTGATGCCAGTTTCAGGAAAAGGCACCATCTGAATTATTAGTTGTCCTGATAATGAGCCCGTGAAAAGTGCAAAGAATAACAAGGGTAGGAAACCCTCTTCTAATTTGGGAATCTGCCTTAAAATGGGGGGAGGGCAGGGGTTGAAAGGCCGGCCAAGCAGTCTGGAACTTGTACAGGGTCTCTGCTGATGTCAGATTGCACAGCTCCGTGATGTCGGAGCCATCCTGGGCTCTTGCATCCAACTGCTGTTTGCATGTGCTGTACCCAGCACAGGCCCATTTGCACACTGGCGGGGGTGTGCGTACATGGGGTGTGCACGTGCGTTCTGCCAGAGAGTGTGCTAGAGTAGCTTGGGGATTGGGAGACTACCTTGTGCAGCTATATGTGCGGCTCACTCCAGCCTATGTCGTCCCCATGTGCCTGAGCCTGTCATCTGGTGCAGACTGAGTCCTGGCCCTAAGCACCCTAAAGTTGAGCCTCGGGGTCCAGAGCTCTCCCTTCTTGCCTGGTGCCCCACTCCTTGTCCGGCTTCTCTACTCCCTGCCAACTGCTGGCTGGTGGTTAGCGTTTGCTCTGCAGGCCTGGATACTCGGTGCTCATAGGCCGGAAATTTGTGCGGAGCTGGCTAGCATGGCCTGGGCTCCTGGGAGGCAAGCTTTGTGGGAGTTGGCAGGGAGGGTGGGGAAGCCAGAACAGGAGGCTGCCCCTGGAGAAGGGAGCATGCCTTTAGAAAGGGAAGTCTGTTTGGAAGCGATGAATAGACACTGGTCATTTTAAAGGCTTCGGCTGTGGGCTGTGATTGTCTCTAGATACCGAGGCACGTAATCTTGGAGTCTTAATTACCACAAACACTTGGATTCATTTCCAGGACGCCGGCGGGAGAAGCCTGGCAGGGAATACCCAGCCCTGAGCTGGAGACAGCTCTGTCTGTCTGTCTAGCTCTCTGCCTCCCAGGTCCCCTCTCCCTGCCCAAAGGACGTTGGGGCTGAGATCCTGGAGCAAGGGCAGAGGCTGGAGAAAGAACAGAGACCGCAAGCTGGGAGTCGCACTGGTAGGCAAGAGCTGGGAGCTGGAGTCCCGCCCCTAGCCGGTAGCCCCGGGCGGCTTGCTCACCTGTTGATGGAGGAGACGCTGGGCACCGTGTCATTGTCGCAGATGCCCTCGGCCAGGAGCCGGTCTCGGATCTCCCAGGCGAACATCGTTGGGTTCTGTCGCTTGTATTCAGCAATCTTGTCCACCACTTTGGGGGTCGCCACTTTGGGCTTGGAGCCTCCGATCACTCCGGGCTTGATGCTGCCGGTTTCATAGTACCTGCGCCCGGAAGGCCGGCGGGGTCAGCGAGAAGCAGGCTACGTACGGCGGGGGCAGGGAGGCTGCAGGCTCCAGAGCGGCCGAGCCACTCTCCCACCCGAGGCAACAGCGTGGAGGGAAAAGACTCAGCATGGCTGAGCCAGCTTCCAGAGGGCGCGTGGCTAGGGCGAGGGATAGCCTGGAGGATGAAGGGGAGGACGAGAGGGACACTCCCTCCGGGAAGGCAGTCACGGGGGAGGGGGGCTGTGAGCACACCAGCGGGAATAGGCGCCCCTGGGAGTCTGAAAGCCCAGACTTTCATTGGGAAGGAACTGGAGGAACAGCACGATTCCAGGCCTCCAGGCCCACCATGGCGGAGGCACCACCTCCAGCCCTTTCCTACTGAGCACAGAGCCCCCTGAGAACCAGGACCCTCCTTTCCCCTACCCAGTGCTGATTTTTTTCTTCTCTTGGGGACCCATTTCCGTTCCCCACCCTGTTCCTCCAACCCCCCTCCCCAGTCTGCGTTAACTCTCCTAGAAGAGGAGTCCTTCCCTTACTGAAGGCTGGAAATTGGCAGCCTCGAGAACCCCGAGGCTGGGCGGAATCTGAGTGACCCTGCTCCGCCCTGGCTCCTGGGGCCGCGGCCACCACCTGAGCGCCCTCACCGAAAGGAGCAGCTCTCTAGATACCTCTGAGTATCTGGATAGCCCCTCTCCCACTGGCGTCCTTGACTTTTAGCCAAGTCCTTGGTCTGGAGACCCAGGGCGGAGGGATAAGGAGGCAAGGTGTCTCCCAGGGGCAGCTCTGAGGCCCTCACCTGCCCAGGATTTTGCTGACACAGCCGTGGCTGACCCGCAGCTGCCGGGATATGTCGCAGGGCCGCACACCCTGGTGGGCCAGCTCCACGATGCGCTGCCTCACCACGTCGGGCAGGGGCCGGCCGTTCACAAACACCCCCCCGAGCTGGTTCACACCCCCGTGCCCTGCTGGGGAGAGACAAGAAAAAAACACAACACCCCACAGACAGCAGGGACCGGCCATTAGTCAGGGTCCGCGGCCCAGGACGTGCAAAGGGAGCAGGCAGGGCGCAGGGGCATGATCCCGGACTCCAGGAAGAACAGTGGTCCGGTCAACACCACGCGGCGGATTGGGGATTGAAACCCACGGGGCGTTAGAGATGCGGGAGCGCGACGCTGGGCAGAGGGCTGGGAAGAACGCGTCTCGAAGGCCAGTACCTCGCAAGGGAGAAAGTGAGGGAAGGAATGGAGAAGCAGGGTGAGAGGAAAGAGGGAAGAGGGGGAATTAATGCAGGCAGGAAAGAATGTAGGAGAGGAAAGGAAGGGCCGAGCAGAGAACAGAAGCAGCGCGAAGCAGGATCCCGCCTGAGCCGCAAGCAAGGGGGAGTCGTTGGTGCGTGCTAGGGCTTGGAGGCAGATGATTTGGGGGGGGGGGGTGTCTGGGACCGGTGGACTCAGTACAAAAGGGTTCTAAGGACAGAAAGAGGCTAAGTCCCTGCCCCTCTCCTTTTGTTCCCTACCTCTTGTATCTATTTTTAATCAGAGTTGGAGTTTTCCTACCTCTTTCCCTGTGTTTTTGTTTTTATTTTATTTTGGTTTTTGACCGGGATTTTCCCTTTCCTTTATGTTTTCTGTATTTATATATTTGGGGGCCATATTTCCCACTGGTCTCCCTAGTGTCTAAAGTTCAAAGAACGCCAGGTGGAGGAGGAAAGGCTGAAGAGGCAGGGGCCCGGAGCCTGCTGCGCTCAGAGACTGGGAGGCAGCGGAGAGCGGCCGGGCGCTCTGCTCGGTAACAGCCAGAGAACGCAGGCTGCAGGGGCTTGTCTGCCTGCCGCCTTGCGCCAGGCTTGGGACCCATTGCCTTGCCTAGGTAACATGGCTCAGGTGGCCCAGACAGGCTAAGGGCTCACCGGGGCACCCCGTGCTGCCAGCCGGAGCCAGCTCCTGTCCCTCTGACCTCTTAGACCTCGGCAGCCTCCCAGGACACCGCGAAGCAAGGGCGTTTGCTCTCCCGCCCAGGACAAGGGCGCTGGGTCTCCAACCCGACTCCAGCGCGGGCCCTCAACCTCAGAGCCCAAGTGGTCACCGGATGCCAGACCTGAGGACGCTGCGCGGCGCCCCGTTCTCCCTGGCCTACAGCAGTCTAGAAATCCTGCACCCAGAGCCATCAACCCGCAGCCGCAGTTCCTGAGCAATCCAAGCGCAGAGTTCTAGCGGCCAGCCTGACCTGACCGGCAACCTACAGCCCCTGCCCTGCTAGCCTCAGCCGACTTTCGGAGAAAGCGGGGACATCTGTGTTCCGCTCGTTTCTTTCGCGTCCCCTTCTGGGGGTGCTGAGAGCAAGGGCCGGCGAAACCCCTGGGGAGAGGCTTCTGATCTGGAGGCTGAGGGAGGCCACAACCTCTGATTTTTGCCCCTCATCCCTGCTACTCTCCCTACCTCTAGCCCCACTCCTCACCCCTCCCCTCCCTCCAAACCTCGACCATCAATAATTTAGGCCCCGGGAGAACTCGCGTTACCGGTATGAAAAGGCGGCAGCTGCGGGCAGATTAAAGATGAATAATTCAGCCTCCCCGGGCTCCGGGCCCGGCCCCTCGTCCCCAATCTAAGGGAAGGGGATGGGAAGGGGGCACGGCAGGAGTCCAGGCCAGGGGGCCGGGAGCCGCCGATGAGTCGGGCCTGGAATGCGCCACTGCCGCCGGCGCGGACTCGGGCTCCGGCTGATTGCTGGCCCGCCCGCCCGCCCGCTTGCTCGCTCGCTCGCTCGCTCCGCGGTCTCTTCCTTCCTCCGACCGCCTTCAGCTCGCCTTGCTCCCCTTTGGGTTTCCAAGTGACACCCAGTGGGCGGCCGGGACTCGGCAGATTTCCCCGCGGAATCAGCCAGAGAGAAGGGCGAGAGCAGAGGCGGCGGAGCAGGGAGGCCGGCGGGCTGGGCGAAGACGGCGGGTCGACCTGGTTCCACTCACTCCGAAAAGGAGACAGGATTTCTGGCTCAGCTCACAGAGATCCGCCGCGGCCAGAGGGCCCTGACTTGGATTAGCTGTGCTTAGAAATTCTTTAGGAAAATATATTTTATCCCAGGAGTATTTTTTAAAGCTCCCCCTGTAACGCTAATTATATGCTTATAGAAAAACACAACTCTTCCTCCTCGGCTCTCTTGTCCAGAGCACCGATCCAAGCCAGGTCTAAAAAAGTTTCCCTGTGAAAAGTTACAAACCATCCTTAATTATTAATCTACAGAGGAGGAGAAGTTTTCTATTTAGAATTCATTTATCTGGGAGAGAAAAAAAAAAGCCTGCAAAAAACAATCTCTGAATTCTTCTCCAAGCTAAAGATATAGGACATGAATTAGATAAATTCAGATTTCATTAAAATAATTCCCTCTTTTTCTATTTTTTCATTTTTCTCCCCTTCTCTTTCTTCTGGAACATCCTTTCTGTTTTCTTTCTTTTATTTCCTTCCCCCTGTTTGTTTTTTTTTTTTTTTCTCTTTCCTTTCTCCCCAGCTTTGGCATTTGCTTGCCTTCCTTTTGTTCTTTCCCCCTCGTTTTCTCCCTCTTTGACTACCCACTGGCCAGGTCACTGGCTGGACCATTTTCACCAGGGAGTGGGAGGCCGGCAAGGAGCCTCCAGAACTGCAAGCGGAGCTTGGCTGTGCCCAGGGGCCGCCTGGCAGGCTCCTCTACTCCCATCTCTTGCTGACTTGGATTTCTCCTTGGAACCCCTCTTTGTTTTTAGAGCATCTCCCAGGGAGAGGCGGAGAAAGATGACCATCACATCCTGCCAATCTCAGACTCCCAACTCAAGGAGAAGAGAAGGGGAAGGAGAAGGGAAGGAGGTGGGAAAGAAAAGGAGAGGAAGGAAGTATTACAAACCAGCTCGCAAGAAGTCCTGCCGGGGCCTGGAGGTGCTAGGAGCTGAGGGTCAGATGGGGGCACCCCACCCCCACACTCTTCTGCCTGATTGTCCTGACACTGAAGCTGCCCATGTTAGGAGTCTCCTCCTGGACAATCACACTCTAAGTTTGAGAAAGGTAGAGATGAATGGAGGGAGGGGGAGGGAGAGAGAGAGAGACAGAGAGAGAGAGAGAACAAACACCACAACACAAACCCCTCAAAACTGCCTGCCAATTAGTCTCCCAGCCCAGGGCAAGAGGGTGACCAGGGAGTAGGATGGCTGGAGCCAGGACCAGGGGCTGTGGATCGATGACCTAAGAAGAAGCAGGTGGAAGGAAGGAAGACAGGTGATGGGCACCAGGGAAGGTAGGAAGGCTGGTAGAGGGAGAAGTACCAGGAACATAAGGCAGAAGAGAGAAACTGGAGGCTTTGAAAACACTGGAAAATGGGGGAAAGAGGAAGAACGAAGGGGGGGGGGCTAGAGAAGCCAGCGTGGTCCCCAAGGTGGGACCTGAGCGCAGGGGGCCAGGGCCACGCGGGGCGGGACAGGATAGGGTTAGGACGGGAACCCCGAGCCGGGACAGGAGCCGGGCGCGGGTACTCACGGTGCATCGCGGAGAAGGGGTCTGCTTTGCAGTGCATATCCATGGGGAGGCAGAGGAGCGGGAGCAGCGCGGCCGCCGCCGCCGTGTCGCCTCTCAAACTCAACTTCAGGACTTGAGGAGAAAAGGGAGGGACGTTGGGGAGGCGGGGGTGGGGGAGGTGAGCGGGCGCCCGGCAGCGGCGGGGCGGGCGGGGGGCGCCGCGCTGCGCTCCCCGCGGGGACGCTTCCCGGGCGGGTCGGAGCTTGCAACCGCAGCGACCGCAACTTCCCACCGTCGGGGCGCGGGGCCGGGCGGTCAGCAGAGCGGCCCCGGGGCGGCGGGCCGGGCCGGGGGGATCTGGGGGCGCATGGCGCGCGCGGCCGCTGAGGCCAGGGCTGAGGCTGGGCGGGGGAGGCGGCTCGCTCAGCTCCCCTGGAACCCGGTCATCCGAGAGGCGGCGGTCGGAGAGGGCGAGGAGCCGAGGGGGGGGCGGCCCGAGGGCGCCGGGCGGGGAGCCGGGCCGCTCCAAGTGCGGGTGAGTTGGCGAAGTTGGCAGAGAAGTAGCAATCCTCGGGATGTCCGAGCGGGCGCCTCGGAGAGGGGAGAGCGCGAGCCGGGCCCCCGCCCCCAGAAAAGGCAGGCGCGCGCCGCCGCGGCCGAAGGGCCGGGAAGGAGGGAGGGAGCTGAGCAGCGCCGGCCGCACCGGGCTGGCCCCAGGTGGGCTGCGGCTGCGAGAAGGCTCGGCCGGAGACTGGAGCCTCGGCTCCCGGTGTGTGTCTCTCTAAAAGCTGCAAAGCCCCCTCCAGACCCCCTCCCTCTCCCCGCGCTGGGAGATGGATGACTTGTCAGACAAAGGCAATAGATTCCACCACTCTGTGATTCGCCAGCGCCGGAGCCCCGAGCTTCGGCGAGGAGGGCCCCGCGCCTGTCACTCCGGTGCCGGCGAGGGGAGGGGAGGGGAGGGGGAAACGGCAGGGAGGGAGGGAGGGAGCAGCAGGCGAAGGAAGGGAGAGGGAGGCGAGCGGGCCAGGGGGAGGGGAAAGGGGAGCCCGGGATTAAAACTACACTGAGCAACGAAACTCGCCGATAAGATAAACGTTAGATAAGGAGAAAGAGCCGCCGGTCTAATGAATATTCAGGCAACGACAGAGTGCCGCGGAGCGCGCCGCTCTCGGCAGCCGGGCTCACAGTCCCAACTCACCCAGCCCTGCCATCCACCGGCCAGTGCCCGCGTGGGCCACGCGGCCCCGAGCCCGGTCCGCATCCCTAGTCTTAACCCCCCTCCTCTCAGCTCTGAGTTCCCTTCCGTTCCTTCCTGATTCTTCCTTCCTCTCTCTGGTCCTTCCCTCTCGCCTTTCCCTCCTGAGGTACCTCCCCACCCACGCACCCCCCAATCTCATTCCGGGGCAAAGTGCCCGGCAGTTTGTCCTCTTGCATCCCACGCGCGGCTGCGCGGAGGGCTCCCTCGTCCCCTTGCCCATCGGGGTCTGGGCAGCCCAGAACGCTCGGTTTCCGATGGAGCTGGAGACCTCCGGCGAGGACCCACCTGCCTCAGTGGGACCCAGCGGACGGTGGGACAGCCCCGGGACTTGGCTTCTGGACCCTCGGGTGGCCTGGGAGAAGGGCTTGGGGAGGGAGACAGTGCAGAGCGACTGGTCGCTGTCGGCAGAGGACGCGGGAGAGGAGGCTTGCTCTCCCCGGCTGGGGAGAAGAGGCTGCGAACGAGGCTGAGCGCCGCCCGCCGCCAGCTTGGCCGCTCCCGAGCTAGCGCTCGGCCCGGGCCCGCTCCTGCCAGAGCCTCTGGCCCGGCCTCCGCAGCCTTCGTCCGCACCCGCTCGGTCCGCTCGTACGCACCAGGCAGGAGAAGCCCTTTGTCTCCTACTGGTTAAGTACAGAATATCCGGGAGATCTTTATGAAATATTTTCCCTCGTCTCATAAATCATCTTGGCACTTCAGCTGATGTTTTAACTCTCTCTCCCTCCTTCGCTCCCTCCCCCCGCTTCCCTGGGTCTGCGAAAGGGCGGCTCGGGGAAGCCCGCGCTCCGCTCCCGCCGCCCGGTCTTGAGGTGCCTCTGGCCCCTGACTGCAGACCCTGGCGCCGGCGAAAGAGCCGCAGACTCGCGCCGCTGTCCCGCTGGCTGGAGCCCAGGCGGCAGCTAGGCTGGGTGCCGCACCTGCCCCACTGAGCCAGGAGGAGACTCCTCCTGGGCCTCTTACACCCGGGTTTTCCAGGGCCCCTAATCCTCGGGCCGGGATCCAGCCAGGCTCAGTCCCACAGGATTCGGAACCTCCCACTCCTTAAGAGGCTGTCTTTGGAATTCTGACATTTGCCTCCCTTCCTGGATCCTCCTGAGCCTGATCCGCTTAATCCACCTGCGGAGTAACTCCTGGGAGGAAAAAAAAAAATGCTCCCCGCCAACCCTCTCCCTCCCAGCCCTCACTCCCTCTCCCCTTGGTCGGCGGGGCTGGTTCCCTTCCGCTGGAGGTTGAAGGCGCAGAGTCCAGCCCCGAAGGTCAGTCTCTTCCTCTCGAGACCTGCAGATGGCGCTCCCGGGTTTGCTTTGGCCTCACAACCCCACGTACACGCGCTAACTTCGTGTGGGGAGCGAAAAAAGGAAAACAGAGTTCGGGCAGCCTAAAGGAAAGGGCTCCCAGGCCTGGAAGAAAGGGGCTCTCAGGTGGTATTACCTGGTACAGCCTTGGGCTTCCTGCAGGAAGGTAATTAACCAAGAATTGGGGTGTAGGGAGAGGCACAGAGGAAGGATCCTTGCTGAGGGGAGTTGACAACTAAGGGAACCTTTTGCCCCAGGTCTCCTTACGTTGGTTCAGGAAGTTAAGTCCCGGGGAGTCTGAACTATTGCAGGAATAAAACTGTGGGCAGAACCCCGCCTCCCCCCCCCCCCACTAGGCACAAAGACACACAGATTTTTCTAGAACCAGCTAGACATATCCCTATGTTACACACACTATGAAGAAGTGTGGATGCAGACAACAGGCATTTTCACGTATTGGTCAAGAGGGATTTTACGTTTTGTGAAAGGAGACTTGCAAGGACTTAATGCACAAAGCGTGCAGGAAGCTATAGTCACACATCTATCTTTCCCAAATGCCCCCTGAGGAGTAAAGACCCTTCCATGATAGTCCAATTCCCAGGCAGCCTCTGAGGCTCCAGAATCGCTCCCACCCCACCCCCAATTCCTGGGACCCTTTCCACAGCACTACACCAGCTCGACACTCACCCTCCCACCAAGCCAGCCCCTGGCAGCTTCTTCCTCAGCTCCAGCCCATTCCTGGGTCTAGAAAGTTAAAGAGCAATGATCCCTGATGGTTAGAAACCCTTTTAGCCAAGACTCTGCCTTCTTCTATTGCTCCGGGGCTGGACTACAGATTTCTCTCCAGGCACTCGCCTCTCTCTCTGATGCTCCCTTTCCTGTTCTTCCCTTTCTTCTATAGAGTCTAGTAGAGGAGAAAAAAGCAAGAAAGGGAAAAAGGGAAGAAGAAAGTAGAGGAAAGAGGAAAAGAAAGAGAAAAAAAGAAAACAACCCAACCCCAAACACAACCCGGGCTCCGACCTGTCAGGGTTGGTTGCTTTTCCCGTCTGCCTCTAAATGAACCTTTTCTCTCTGGTGTTTTCAAAGCGGCCTTTCCACCCCCCAACCTAGGGGCATTTACACTTCAAACAAGGCGCCCGCCTCCCTGCGGAAATTTAAAGGCAAATAAACTTTTGGGGAGTTGCTCTGATACCCATCTCGGGATTTGCTTCATTAGCCGCCTCTGTGCATCTGATCTGCCCAATAAATCTTCCTTGTGGATCTCCGTTCCTTCTCCTTCTCCGCTCCCTTCCCGGCCTGGCTCTCGGGGTGCCCCAGCCCTTGCCTCCTTCCCAACTGCTGAGCTGCAGCTGGCCTGACTCTCCCACTGTCCCGGGCAGAGCAGGGCGGGGGAGGGGGGGTACGGGGTAGGTGTGGGATACTAGGATACTTGTGGGATAGTTGAGTTCTTCCTCCACCCCCACCCCACACCCCAAGTGTACACCCGCACAGGCATCCCAAGCCAAGCTAAGCACGACTAGCACTTCGAGCTACGAAATGCGTTTCTGGGTAGATTGTGCACGGAGTGAAGTGCTCATATACACCCTGTCTGCTGCTCCCACTTGCACCCCCTCTCTTCTCCACCCTTCACCTCCTTTTCCGGTTTCCCGGTCCCTGGCTCTGCGCTTTTTGTCCGGGTGCGGGTAGGCAGAGGCGTGGCTGCCTCTCCTCTGCAGGCAGGGCCCAGACCCAGAGCCCAGGCCCCCGACCTCAGGCAGTTTGGAAAGGCTGCTGGGCCGTGGGGGCCTGGGGGCTTCGAAGGAGCGTCCCAGCCACGCCCCTCCCCCTTGGCCTGGGTTTCTCTTCCTCCAACGACTCCTTTCACCTCCTGGGAAGCGGCAAAGGGAGCCAGGGCCGGGCCTCTGAGGGAGGGGATTAGAAATTCCGAAATTAAATGTATCTCCCTAGGAAATGCTCCCCACAGCGCGGACCAAATTAAACGCATTAAAGTTCAGGGGGGAAAAAGCTGTTTAGAACCAAGGGGGGAAACTAGTCCGAAGGGAAGAGCAGAAACGTAGGAGGGAAGAAAGGAAGGTAGCTTCGCAGCCGAGCTCCTTTCCTGAATTAGTCCCAGTTTGGGAAGTCCCACCACCACCACCACCAAAAAAGAAAAAAGCAAAGAGGAAAAAAGTTCGCTGACAATCCAAGTGCGGGACCGCCGCGGCCCACTCGCCCTCTGGGTCCCGGCGCACCCTGGGGCGCCAGCTCTCCACGACCAGATCCCGGGCCGCCGGCGCACGCACCCGGCCCCCTCTCCAGCTTGGCCGGCCCGGCTCCGGCTCGGCCCTCTCCCTTTCTCCTCCCCATTCTCTCCCCGCCCCTCCCCCTTCCTAGCCCTCTGGTCACGTTGGAGGATGGCTTTTTTTTTTTTTTTTTTTTTTTTGGAAGAGCTTCTGGTACAATATGGAGCACCATGGGCTGCAATTTCACACTCCACAGCACATTCCCCCTAAAGCTACTTTCTTTCTTTTTTTTTTTTTCATCTTAGACCCCCTAATTTCTGCTTCCTCGCTCCCTCCCTGGCTCCCTCCCTCCCTCCTGCTCTCACTCTTCTTTTCCCGCTTTTGTTCCCAATATTTGGGCTCCCCGCGTGAAGCCCGGGGGGCAGCCTCCCGGCCAGCCCCGCCCGCTCGGTCTGTTGGTCCTGTGGAGGCCGGGCGCACGTGCTGCGCCTTTATCCTCGCCGGCCCCTCCCCCTTTAACCCGGCTGCTCCTCGCCAGAGGTCCCAGCGACCTGCCCGGCCCTTTGAGGGAAAACGACAATGCAAGCCACTTGGCCACCAAAGCGGCCTCTTAGCGGCACGGGCCTGCCAGGTGGCTGCCGCCGGTGGCCCACCCGACCGGGGAGCTGAAAAAAAAATAGTCAAACAGGACAAACTGGGCCAGTAGGTCTGCAGGGTAGGAGCAGAGGGCCCTGGGTAACAGAAAACAAGCTGGAGGGTGGGGGCCAAGAGGCCCCACAGAGGCCGGGGTACTCGCGGCTCAGACCTGCACAGAGCCTGTCCCCAGACACTCACAGACCTCTGCACAGCTAAAGGGGCTGGTGACCCCACAGCCCATGAGAAGGAGCAGCAGCCACCATTCACAGTCCCTTTGCCTCTTGAGCCTCCTCAGTTTTCTCACCTGTAAAATAGGGACGATTACCCGTCTTGCCTACTACCTGGAGCTAGCCAATAGAAAAGCACTTTGAAAACCCAACATTGCTGTGGTAGATTAAGGAATAAGTGCCCAGCTTCCCGGAACACTTAACCCTCCACAAAGAGGGAAGGGGGGGGGGAGCTGGGCTGCTTAGGCAGGGCAAGGGGTGGTGCTTTCCACCCAACTTCTATCCTATAAAGGTAACAAGAGGATTCCTTGCTGCCTCGCTTCCTGTGTTCCTTCCATTCAGGATTTTTTTCCCTTCCATTGACTATACCACACCCTGTCCATGTTTATCACTCTGCTCTCTTTCCTGCTACTCCATTCCTACTTCTTCCTGCACCCTCGCCGCCCCCCTGCGTCAGCGCAGATGCTAGAGGGTCCATTAAATTCTTACCCCCTCCCCCAACAGCCAGGTTAATTGTGGCCTCAGGCGCAGTCCCCTTCGGGCCAGTCTGCCAAAATGGTTGGGAGGAGGCTGGCCCGTTCTCAGAGACCTGGGAAAGGAAATCCCGTCCAGTCCGGTTCCAAACAAAGAAAGTTGGTCCTCTCTGGACCTTCAGTCAACCTGCCAAAGCCAGAGCGGAGATGAGACGGTGGGGGAGAGGCCTGATGAAGGGGAGGCGTGGAAGGCGGGGAGAGAGGAGGGGAAGGAAATGGACATGAAAGGGGTGCTGAGGGCACAGAGAAGACACCTGTCTCTGGAAGGCCCGAAGAGGCTGGTTTGGGCGAAGCCGAGGTCCCCATCCGGCCAACTATCTCTTCCCTTCCTCCCCAAGCCCGGGTGAGAGAGTGCGAGTGAAGGCTGTGTCGGTAGCGAAGTAATGATTAACCCTCTTCTGAGCCAGGCCCTGAGCCTGCAGCTTGACCTGGCTGGGGTGGAGGGAGACAGTGCCTGCGGGCCCGCGGACCGCTCCGGCGCTACCCGCCACCGCCACCGCCACCGCCACCGCGACGTAGAGGGCTGCGGAGAGAGGGGGCAGGCGGTAGCCGGGGGCAGCCGAAAGGGAGCGCAGTGCAGGGCAGGGTGGGGGAGCGCAACTGCAGATGCTGGGTAGGCCAGGGGGAGCGAAAGAGCCACAGCCAATGCACGAGGAAAGGAAGGGGCCAAACGCAGGCGAGGGCGCACGGCTCCGCAGCGTTGAGGAATAGTTGGAGAGGGGCGGGAGCACCCCGGCGGGCTGAGTTTTCCCGGAGTTGCAGCAAGCACCAAATCTACTCTGCCGGATCCATCCGCGGCGCGCCCGCCCTCCCTTCCTCCTCTCCCAGCAAGCGGTGTGGATGTGAGGAGCAGGCGGAGAACGCGCCAGAGCCGGGAGCGGGTAAGGCAGGGGGAGACCCGCCAACGAAACAAGGAAGCGAAGGGCAGGGCCGCCAAGGCGGGGGACAAGCTGCTTGGCGCCGCGGAGTGGCTGGAGACAAAGGATCGGAGCGGAGGGGAGAGGGGAAAACCGGGGAGAGAGGGGCTGGCTGAGACAGGGAGAGAACCCAGACACAGGGGTATCTCTGGGGACGGGCTGAGGTTTGTCTACTCCTGCCGCCTCCGCCCACCCCAGCCCAGAGCCGGGACGTCCGGGGGCTCACTCCCGCTTGGGTGCCTGGCCCGCGGGCCTGTGGCCTGGGTTCGGGGCGAGGGGTGTTGCTGTGGATGGGGGGGGGGAGGGCGTGGAAGAGTGTGTGTGTGTGTGTGTGTGTGTGTGTGTGTGCGCGCGCGCGTGCGCGCGTGTGTGTGCGCGCGCGTACAGAGGTTTAGGCAAGCAGGGGTGGGGTGGGGTGGGGGTGGGGAGGGAGGGTCTCCGCTGCTGCAGGGTTAGACCCCCCCACCCCAGGCGGCTGCAAGCCTGCGCCCTCCACCCTCCGAGGTCCAGAGCCGTCCACTCCCCGAACTTGAAACAAAAGGGCTGCACAGAATCCCTCAGGAGCCAGGACAAGGGCTCTTTCTGGAAAAAGTGCTTTGGTTTGAGACACTAAGGGTCACGGCATCCAGGATTATTTAACTTTCTGTAACTGTTCCTAGGGAAGGAAAAAAAAAAAAGATGCAAAGTAAATCTTGGACAGAAAAAAGCCCGGGTCCCAGTAGTTCGCTCCGCCATGTCTGGACCGGTCGTGAGGTCTAGACCCGCGGCTAACGAACATATTGAAGAAACTGACTAATGGAGGGAGGGAGCCTCTTTCCATTTCTAAATCAATTAAGGAGAATTTCTGATGGGTCTCCTTGGGGGCTAAGCATCTCTTGGCGAGGGGATCGTGTGAGCGTGTGTGTTGTGAGGGTGCGTGGAAGGTGTGTGTGTGTGAGGGGGTGGAGAAGGGTGTCTGGGAAAACAGCTGTGTCCCAGGCGGGGCCGAGATAGGAGCTCAGGACCCATATCCAACACCTCCCCCTCCTCTCTCTGCCCTCAGCCGAGGCTGCTCGGAGGCCAAGGCCTTCTCAGCCTCTTCCTGCGGGGCCGCCAATCAATCCTGCAGGTCAACACAGCAATTAATAACGGGGTGAGGAGGCCTGGCAAAAGAGGGCGGGGAGGCATCGGGCTGTGTCTCCCCCAGGCTCTGAGGCCCCGGCGGCAGGACCAGGGAGCGGAAGGGGTCCCGGAGGGCAGAAAGAAACCTGGGAACTCAGTGTGGGCCAGGGAGCGGGCTCAGAGCCCCAGGAGGGAGAGGCAGAGGACCAGCTAGGACAGGCCAGCGGACATCAAATAAACGTCTTATTTTTATGATTCTAGGGGTATAGGCGACGATGGCCAAAGACCACAATTAACCTTGTTACTGATTATCTCTCCTTCCCCCATACCTCGCCTTTTCCTGGTGGTTTTCGCTGTTGGGGATCTGGCTCAGCGAGACTAAATAAAACCCGCGTCCTTCGCACACCCGGCTGCGGCGGTTGCGCCAGGGCGGCAACCAGGCACGCTCGCTCGTGCGCGCCTGTGTCATTGTCATTTTGAACTAGCCGGATGAGGCCAAAGAGGGCGCCGGGGCCGTCTGGGGGACGCGGAGCCCCCGGGGAGCCGTGTCGGCCAGGCGTGCCTAAGGAAGAAATTAAGGCAGAGGAACGGGAGGGGGCGGTGAAAAGAGAAAGAAAGAGAGAGAGAGAGAAAGCGGCTCCGTGGGCGGAAGACTCCGAGGCTCCGTGGGGCCACCTCAAGGGGAAAGGGGGTTTCCTTCTCTCAAATACAGCCCTACCTCCTGCCCAGCTCCGCAGCTCCTCCCCACCCTTCCCCAAGCCTTGGCTGGCGGCAGTGCGACCCCCGCACTGGCCAAAGCGGGGGGGGGGGGGGGGGGAAGGAGGGAAGGGAAAGGGGGTGCGGTGCACAGCTGGTCTGCCCGGCCCCTCTGCCACCCGTGCCAGGAGAGCGGCTACCAGGCCTGGCGCAGGTAGGCACAGGCGCCCCGGGGTAAGCGCCCTGGTCCGTTCTGGAGTGTCCCAAGCGCCCAGAAACTTGGGGTGATGGCCTGGCCAGGTGCTCAAAGATGCCCCCCCACACACACCACAGCTCTGCCTTTTCTTTTCCGAGGCGCCGTGGAGAGGGCCTGTCTGCACGCGGGGGAAGACTTGCTGGGGCTAGGAACCAGATCCATGCACCTCCGGCCTGCAAGGCAGGGAGAGCCTCCTTTGGAGCAGGAAAATGGAAAAGTGGGAGTGTCGGTAGCCTGAGCAAAGACCGGGAAAGAAGGAGGGGTCGGGGCAGGAGGTGGTAGGAGGCAAAATAGAGGCAGTGGGTGAGGGAGAAGCCCTGTACTGGGGAGGAAGAAAGGGGGAGAGAGGTTTCCAGGAAGGCCCAGCCATTAGGTCTGTCCTTGGGCTGCATATTTATACGGTCGAGGGGGTGCACAGATGGGCTCTCAATTGAATTCCATCTTCAACACCATCAGAGATTGATTTTGTACTCGCTTTTAATTTTGCCATAATTAATTAGATCATTACAACTGTTTGCTATTGATCTCCCTACTTAAACCTCTGGTGCGGAGGGGTGGCCCAGGGCCCTCAAAGCCCAGGAGACCACAGTTGACCCTCCTGGGGGCCCAGGTCCCCCAGTGGGTACCAGGCTCCTAAGGGGGAATGGAGGCAGTCCAGGGACTGGGCCAAGAAGCTTAGATGAGGACCAGTGCTGAGGGAGGAAACTGGATTATCAGCTGAAAAAGCTAGAACCTGAGCTGGTGGGGGCTGGTTCAAGGGGGAGAGATTTGGGAAAGTTAAGGAGTGAGGGGAGGGAAGAGGGGCTGGAGTTGGTTGGTCCTTGACCTCTGTGGAATTATTTGGAAAACTCTTGGAAACTAATCCAACCTTCTCCCTCCCCACCAATCCAAGACTAAATCTGGGTCCCTGGCTTCCACACCCACACTATTCTAGGGCCCCTGGTGGGCAGACAGAACTGAGCTGGCAGACCTGGGGGGGGGGGGGGGGAAGGAAAAAAAAAAAAAAAAGAACCCCCCCCCCCCCCCTTAGGCCTTTGGGTCAGATTTTAAACCCCCCCCCTGTGGGGGGGGGGGGGGGGGCTGCCATTCCTCCCCTTGCCCCAGGCCTCCCTTGAGTTGTTTATTTGGGGGGGGTGCAGAGTCTTCTTTCCAAATGTTAGGCACGTCTACACCAGAGCTTACACTTTGGTTTATATTCAAAGACACAGGACCCTCACACACGTGCACAGAGACATGTGCACACAGCATGTCCCCATCCACTAACACATATGTACACACACCCAGGCTCCATTCCCACTAGAAACTAAGACCTTCCTTGTGCACCCAACTTGGAGGAAGTTATGCAAAATATTTATACACTGGAAAGTGGAAAGATAAAGTCATAAGGGCACAACAGAATGGAAAAGCCCGGTTCTGTAAAGAGACCAAGAGAAGTTGTAAAACTCACGTTTTCTGGATGGAAAGTTTTTAGCAGATTTAGAGGACACCCGGAGGGAGGTACCCAGGAGGTCCCACGGGTGGGAAGAGGCCGCAGAGCCCCAGTCCCCAGCGATTACGGTGCCCCCCCCCCGCCCTCAAGCACAGAAAATAAGAGTGGGGTTCGTCCTCGGCTGGGCTGGGCCGCCCCATCTTTCTCACGCCGCCGCCCCCACCCCCGCCCCTCGCCTGTGGCGCAGACGGGCCGCTCCTCCTCGCTCTTACCTGCCCGGCCCGTGCGCTGGTCCATGCTCTGCGCGCCGCCGCTGCCGTCCGGGCCCGGGTCTCGCTCCTCCGCGGCGCCGCGGCCCCGACAGCGCGTCTCGCCCGTGCCGCCGCCTCCCCGAGATCTGGGCGCAGCCACCCAAGACCGAGCGGCTCAGATAACCCAGGCTGCCCGCCGCCTGGGCGGTGAGTCCGCCGGCGCCCGCGTTCACACAGCCGGCCGCGCCGAGGCACAGCCCCGCGCGGAGGAGCCCCCGGCTCTCCGCCCCGCGCACACGCGCGCACACGCGCCCAGGCCTGGAGCCAGCCGTCCGCAAGCCGCCGCCCGCGCCGCCGCGGGCGCCCGGAGACCGAATCCCCACCAGCCTAGCCGCCGGCACACCCTCTCACCCCACCCCCTCTTCTTCACTGTCACACTCTCCCCGGCAGCCGCGCGGCCTCGCACGCGGGGGCGTCCTCACTCGTGCACTCCCAACTTCGTGCGGCTCCCTCCCCTCAACTCTCAGCCTCTCCCCATCCTGCTTCCCCGACCACTGGGCTCCACAGCCTGCCGCCCACCCCCAACCCCTGTCTCAGCCTCGGTTTCCAAGATCCCTACGAAGGCATCCCAACTTTGTCGGAACACATAGTTGCTCCCTGAAGGTCCCTGTCATCCGTATATTATGGAACTGCTCACTAAATTCCTCACAAGCTCTCCTGTTCCTCCTCCTCCTCCTCCTCCTCCTCCTCCTCCTCCTCCTTCCTCTTCCTCTTCATTTTCCTCCTCTTCCTCCTCCCTCCTTCTCCTCCTCCTCCTTCTCCTTCCTCTTCCTCTTCATTTTCCTCCTCCTCCTAATCCCCCTCCTCCTCCTCCTCCTTGTCCTTTTCCTCCCCCTCCTCTTCCTCCTCTTCTTCCTCCTCCTAGTTCTCCTCTTCTTCCCTCTCCTCCTCTTAGTCCTCCCCTTCCTCTCTCTCTCCATCCCTTTCCCTTCCTTCCCCCTCCTCCTCTTCTTCCCTCTCCTCCCCCTCCTCTTCCTTCCTCTTTTCCCCTTCTTCCTCCTCCTCCTCCTTCCTTTAACTTAGAATAAAAGTAAAACGTCTTGGCTTCCGTGCCCTTAAGGAGGTGATCAGGGTCTCAGGAAAGGGAGGAAGGGAGAATGACCAGAGCCCTCCCAAGCTCCTGCCACACTCAAATAGCCACCGACTTGAGCCACACCATTCCAAAATATTCTGGTCCTCTTACCCCAAGTCTCTTGGACCCTCGGGTTGACACCATCTCTAAGCACCCATGCTTTCAGCCATGATCAAAGGCTCGCTTTAGCTTTGTCCACATCATACCCTCCCACATCTGGAGGTTACACCTCACACCTTGTCACAAAGTCTCATTCAGACCCCTCCTCCACCACTTTTCACATATGCACTCTCTTATACTTCTTACACGATTGCACACCTCTCAAGCAGTCTGTTCCTCTTTCTACCCCCATGTACCCCTTTCTTATTTACCCTGTTTTATGTGCCCAGAAACTTGCCCACCTTGGGCCTCCCACTCTCACTCAGCCTTGCTCCTATGTGCTGAGTAACGCCGAGAGGCTGACAGGGAAAGTGCTGGGTAAGCCCCTGTGTGCAGGCAGGGGTCTCCAGCTGGCCTCATCTCCTGTACACACACCTCCAGGCCCCGGGGCAGCAGGGCACCAAGGCAAAGGGCAGGGCTCAGGTCCATAGGGCCCACTAGCCCGCTTAGGTTAGGAACTGGAATTCTTCTCTGCGAGTCCCTTCCACTTCAACAAAAGTTTCTCCAGACAGATTGTGCAACCAGGGACAGGAAGCTGGGGGGTGGGGCAGAGGCAAACCTGTATCATGGCTCCTCCACTTTTAAAAATCTTCCTACAGGAACAAGAATGTCTACCCTTGTTAGGAAAGTCATGGCCAAATTATCCTGGCCAGCGTTTGTGATTTTAAACATCAGACTTTGCCGGTGTGTCTTCTCTGTCTTCTTTTTAAAAGATTAAAACAGTGATTAGCTGAGAGCACAAAAACTGGATGCAAAAAAACCCACTTTTTTTTTGTTTTGCTTTTTGTTTTTGTTGTTATACACAGAACATTACCAAGAGCAAGGATGGGAGAGCAATATGCATAAATGAAACCCTAGTGTCACACATACACAAATCACACTCATGTGGTCACTCTTTTACACACACATGAGATAGTCACACACACAGCCTCTTACCCAGTCACCTACTCAGAGCCGCACCCAGTCATACACAAGGGCCACGGCCGGCTGAGTCACACCTTCCCTGCATAGTTCTTTGTGCTTTTGTTGCCTCTTTAAAACAGTGCTAATAACCCTTGCACTTCTCCCAGGGCTCTCAAGAGATAACTTGGGTGGAAGTGATTTATAAAATGTAGGCGCGACCACACACACATTTGTTTCTCTTGCTTCTGCATTATCAGAGACAGGACTACAGAGCCCAGCGTTCTAGATACACACATAGCAGGGAGGCACCCACTGGGGAACCAGGTGTTTTGAACTGGGGAGAACACACACTTGGATCGGTGTCCCTGCCTGCTCTGGAGCCAGCTCGTCACAGTTACCTGAACACAGGGCCCAGGGTTGGGACAGTGCCAGGGCTGGGGCCTAAGCCCAGGGGAAGGCAGCAGAGGCCATTGTGCTAAGTAGCCTGTCGCAGACCAGAGGGCCAAGAGGAGGAAAGAGCTTTCTTAGCTCTTGGCTCTGATACTCTGGGAGCCTTGGAGACTCCGGAGGCCTGCAAAGTGATGCCAGTCAAAGGGCCCAGCTTTTGTACCTCAGCCTCCTTCCAGCCTCCTCCCTCAGGCTCTGCTTCCCTTTGTCTTCCAGCCCTCACCCCTGTCCCACACCGTCTCTTGGGCCCTTTTGCTCATTGCCCGCCCCATTGATTGAAAGTCTCTCTCAGGTCCTCCAAGGAGTCCCAGGAAAAATGAACCACCAGTCTATTGATTCTTCATTAGAATTACATTTTCACGTGTGCTAAATTGGTTTTAAAAGCTTTTTCTGTTGTTATTGTCTTGTCAGACCCCGCGGTCCAGGGCAAACCAAGTTTAAACGTTGTGGCTTCTTAGGAAAAAAAAAACAAAAAAACCACTGAGGCCAGGTCTGTGATTACTTGCTCTCCTGACTTATTGTTGTCATGATGACAATTGTGATCTGGTTTAAGTAGCTTTAGGGAAAGGGCCCTGCAGGAAGCTGTTCAGATCAGGCTGGGTCTGGCTGGTGAGATGGTTGTGCATGGAGAGGGCTCTGAAGGCCTTGGAAGAAGACCAGAGCAGTGTTTCTTTCCTTGAAAATTAAATTTAGCACTCGAACCTGTAGCAATTGCTTCTGGGACAAGAAGAAAGGTAAAAGTTTTAAAAATCACATTTCTTTTTCTCCTTCCCATTACAGATTAAATAGAGGAGAAATAAAAAAAAAAAAACAGACCCCACCTATTCTGGCTTCCTCCTCTTTCCCCTAAATAGCTGAGGAGGGGGTGTCAGTGTCTCACCAGGCGCTAAAGGAGAGCTTGAAGCCTCCAGCTTTGTAGCAGGGCGGTCACAAGGACGCTTTTAATCATTACACTCTGTGCTGGGAGAGAAATGAATCCAAATGAAGGGGGAGCCGGAGGAAGAGAGAGGTAGAGATTCCCACAGAGAAAGGGGGGTTGGGGGCCCAGACAGCCAGAGACAGACAGACAGACACAACCGGGGCAGTCTGATGCACTGGTCTTTGCAGTTCAGAAGCAGAAGACAGAGAAGAATGAAAGGGAGGAAGACAGAAGAAAGAAGGCAAGAAAAGGAAAAGAGGAGAGACTGAGAAAAGGAACCGTACAGAGGAAGGGAAAGAGAAAGACACAGAGAAAGAGCGGGAAAGAAGACCAAGGCAGTCAGAGGAGCGAGCCCCCAGGGAACTCGCAGCCCCTCCGGCCCCCGCCCTCCTTCTGGCCTGGTAACCTGCAGGCTGCACCGGGGAGTGGGCACCGGGCGGCGGCGGAGCCCAGGCAGGAGAGCCGAATGTCTTCGTGATGTGTTTATCCCCTAATCAGTTCATTAGTTATAAACAACATGACATTAGAAGTTAGGAGGCAGTTGATATTAATTTTTATTTAACTAGTTGATGTTTAATCCGTCACGCCAGGCTGGGTAGCAGCGAGAAAGATCTTCCTGACACAAAACCAGTTAGAACTTCATAAGGCGCAATCAGTGTCCGCGCGTTGAAACAAACAAGAGAGACAGAGACAGAGAGACAGGGAGAGACAGAGAGACAGAGGCAGCCCCGCCTGAGACGGAGCTGGCGAGTCGGGCGGGAGAGAGCTAACCCCGGGAGTGGGCTGTGGGGAAACGACCTGCGGAGACTGGGAACGCAGGGGGGACGGCCGGCGAGGGCCTGGCCGCCCTGAACCGGGGCTCCGCGCCCCAGCGCCGCCCGATGCGGTAGTGGGGGGCCGGCCGGGCGCCCCGGGAAGGCCCGGCCCGAAGGCGGCGGGGCTGGCGGCCAGGGCCCTGCCTAGCCTCCCCGCGGCACCCAACAGCGCCTTCCGCGGTGGAACGCGTTGGGGGTCCGGCGGCCTGGAGGGTGGCAGGGGCTAACAAGCCGGCGAGGCCAGGCCACCACCCTCACAGCACGGCCATTCCCCCCCCCCCCCCCCCCGGTCTGGAAGCCGGGAACCCCTCCCGGCCTGCACCAGGAAGAGCGGCCCGGGGCAAAAGAGGAAAGGAGGAAAAGGCGAGGAGTTTTTGCCCGGTGGCTCAAGTTTGGCAAAGTTTGCGGCGGTCACGAGCCCGAGCAGGGTGTGTGTGCGTGTGTGTTGGGGTGCTCGGCAGTGGCGAAGGGGGAGGAAGTGAGGTCCAGTGCTAGGGTTCTGGAGGAGGGAAAGTTTGCCAACGCCTCCAGGAGCGTCCCCGCATTCCGGGGCTCCGAGTAGGGAGCAGGCTGTGTCGGTCGCGGGCTCCTCGGAGGTGCCCCGGGCTTGCCCAGGTAAAGCTGCCCTCTCAACCCCGCCCCCAAGCACGAGCGTTCGGCTTTTTCCACCTTCGCTCCGGGCACCGGCCGGGCGCCGGCTTGGTCACGGCTTCGTGCGTCGGCACGGGGCGGGGGGCGGGCTGTAGTTTTCCGCGGTCGCGAAGGACACCGTTTGGAGGGACAGAGGCATCCTCGCCCGCGCGCAGACTCAAGCCGAGCATCTTCCATTTGCATGTTAATCTGCCTCCACCGCGGAAAGGAAATCGCTGAATTCCGAAGAAAATTGCCTCTCGCCAACAGTTAATAGTTAACTCAGACAGGAAAGTTCCCAGGGAAAGGCGAAAGCCAGGGCGAGAGCCGCAGGGGAGGAGGCCGGGGAGGCGGCCTGGGAGGGCCTGGTCCCGGCCCTGGCCTCTCCCCTCCGCCCAGCGCGCTCGTCCTGGCGCGCCTCCCCACCTCCGGCAGCGCGTCCCCCACCCCGTAATTAGCATCGTTTAGTTCACAAAACCCTTCCTGGGAGAAATCTGTTCCCTCTTTCCGGGGCTCGGTTCAGCACCTGATTCCGCCGGGTGAGGCGAATAAATCACTGCGGAGGCGGCGGTGGCGGCGGCGGCGGCGGCGGGGGAGCCGGACCCGAGCTCACCAGACTGGGGCCGCCGGGAGAACGAAAAAGTGAGAAAGAGGAGCGGAGTCAGGGGGAAAAAAAAGAAAAGAAAAAGAAAAAAAGAGTCACAGAGATGGCGCGACCCTAGCGTAGGGACACAGAAGGGTCCGGGAAGGGAGACCCAAAGAAAGTCAGGGACCCAGAGGCAGAGAGGGGGCCAAAATAAACAAGGGAGATACAGAGAAAGACGGACAGAGAGAGGCAGAAATAAAGGCGAACGAAAAGAATGGGGAAACGAGGGGAAAGAGAAGTTAAAGAAGAAAGGAGGGCGGGGGTGGGGGGGAGATTAAGAAGATGGGGACAAAAGAATAAAATAAAAGAAACCCAAAAGAGCAAACGCTTTTATCTACAAAAACTCCCCTGCGAGAGGCTCGGCAGTGAGAACGCGCCCCGCGGCGGCCAGGAATTTCGCGCCAGGGCCGCAGACCCCAGAGGCCCCGGTGGGCAGCGCAGCCTTCGCACTCAGGGCTCTAGACTGGGTCTCGTGCAGAATCGGACTCCAAGTTGAAGTTCCAGGGCTCTGGGCACGCAGGAGCATCTGCTCCCGGAAGGCATGGTGTTTGTGTGTGGGGACGTCACCCCAGATCCGTGGCGGAGGAGGGGATGGGGAGATGAAAAGGCACAAGGCTCTCTTGGGCGCGCGTGGGGCGCCTAGGACTTCCTGCCCTGGTGCGAAAGGAGACGGGGACGCGGGGCGGGCTGGCTTCGGTCGCTTAGCTCAGACCCCTGGGCGTCCCCGCAGCTAGGACCCCCGGGGCCCGTTCTTGGGCAGAGCCTCGGAGAACTCGCCACCCCCGCCCCCTCTCGCAGAGCCCTCGCTCCCAGGCCCGCGCACCCTGCTCTGCTTGGAGAAAAAAAGTAACGTGGCGAGAACCGCGCCCCGGCGCCAGTGGAGGGCGCATTTCCCGAACCGCCTCCCCGCGGCGACCGAGAGGCGCCGCGCAGATTCCTCTCGCTCTAGGGGCCAGGCCCCGCACTGATCCTCCCGGGGCAGAGAGTGGGGAGGGGGAGAGGAAAGAAGAGGAGGAAGAAGTGGGGAAGGGTGGGGAGAGGTGCAGAAGAGAAGCAGCGAGGGATGAAAAGTGGAAATGTGGACCGGAGGGAAAGGAAGGAGCAAGGAGGTTAGGGGGCGTCTCCCCTCCGGTCTGACGAGGTCACTGCACGGACAAAAGGCGCTCCCTCCCGGGTCTCACTCATTGCGAGTGAGACCTGTGCTATGGCTCCCCCGGGACGTCGGGCTAGAGACTGAGACCCCGACAGGGCCGCTGGTGGCCTCTGTGCCTGTGGGCCCCAGGGTGAGGCGAGGAAGGCTTCGCCCCTGGAGTGACTAGCGCCCGGAAATTTTCCAACCCCTGGGATTTCCGGGTCGATGTGGTCCAGTCCAGTCCACTCCTCCTCCCCGCTCCTGTCCCTTTCTCCTGCCTTCTCTGGCAGGCCCGGTGCAGCTATAGAGCTGGACTAGAGAGGAGTTGGATGAAAAGACCTTCAGGAAGAAGATTGACAGTTCAGTCCATTCCTACTTTTGTATGGAGACAGGACAAAACCTAGATCAGAATCCTTTGGGCTAGGGAAGTCTGGAGGCAGTGACCAAGCAAAACCAGCTCAGAGGGCATCAGTCAGTTGGTCAGTCCACTTTGGTCTGCTCAGTGATGGACGCCAGGACTACAGAGGTAAATCGGACACAGCCCCCATTTTCAAGGAGGACATTATCTGGTGGCAAAGACAGAGCTTTGCCAAGAAACTCCAGAAAGTGTCGAGATGAGGGACAGAAGGGTGACTAAGACACAGAGGATGTCAGAGAATGCCTCATAAAGGGGATGGGGTCTTGCAAGATGATTAGGTGTCTACTAGATGTAGGTCATAGCTGGTTGGAATATTCCCAAGCAGAAAGAGATCAGGGCAAAGGCACAGAGAGAGGGCAAAAACCCACCTAGTTGGGGCCTGGCGAAGGGTTCTGGGAGGCCAATACTGGGGTCAAAGGTAAGGCAAGGGAAATAAGACTGGGAGGTAGAGGGGGTCTAGATCAAGGAACACTTTTGCTAAGGAGTTTTTTTTGGTTTTGTTTTTTTTTTCTCCTTTAGACCATGGGACGCCATTGAAGGATTTTAAGCAGGGAAGGAAAAAGATCTGATTTGGGAGGAAAGACCACTGTGCAGGTGTGGGCGGGAGGTAGACAGGGAGCGGCAGAGACTGGACAAACAGTCTTCTCGGCAAAAGAAGATGGAAGGTCAAAACAAAATAGTCTGAGGGAGACAGAGAAGAGAGGTGAGAAATGGAAGCAGAGTGGTGAGTACTTGGGCACAGATTGTGTGCGTGTGCGTGTGCGTGTGCGTGTGCGTGTGTGTGTGTGTGTGTGTGTGATGTGGGGTGAGATGATAAATTAAGATCTGTCTAAGTCTCTGGATAACTTCAGTCTCAACTCTGATCCCTCCCCTCACTCACCATCCCCTTCTTCTCATAAAGCCTTCCCCCCCCCACCCCCCCACCCCCGTAATTGTTACAGAAGCCAAAATCCAGGCATCTTGTCTGGAGGCAACACTTGTCTCCTCATCTCATGACCTTACCAGGCAGCCTCATAGAACAAGGTGCACTACAGAAGAAGGTAACTTCTCACTAACCCCAAGACAGAGAGGGTGGCATCCAAGAGTGAAAAACGGGGCCAGGCAGTCCTGAGGTAGATCTCATCTTTCTCAGGTCTAAAACAGGCCAGTTATGTGACCTTGAACTCATTGTGCCTGTGTCCACATCTGTAAAAGGGGAGTGAGGGTATTTGCCTTGTGGAATTGTTGGGTGGTATTAAATAAGGGGTGTATATTAAGCCCTAACAATAATGTCTGACCACATTAGGTCATTCCCCATGCCCATCCCAGACCTAGACCTCTGCAGGCACTTGTTGTGCATTTTCTCCTGCACAGGCACGAAGTGTCAGGGGGTACAAAGAGCAGTGAGATAGAGACACTCCGGAGAAGATGTCAATCCAGAGGGAAGGCCAGGTGCCCCACTAGAGCAAAGTTAATAATGACAGTAAAAGCAACTAACATGCCTGAAGGCTTACTGTATGTCAGGCATCATTTTAAGTGCTTTACACATATTAATTCCATTCATCCACATCCATTATTATGAACCCCACTTTAACGATGTGGAAACGGAGGCACAGAGCATATTAGTAACGTGTCCACCATCACAGAGCGAGGAGGTAGCAAAAGTAGGATCTGTACCCAGATGTTGCTTCCATGACCTACGTTCTTAAGCACGTGCTGTAGTAGATATTCTTAATGCCCAGAGAGAAGTCAGGGGGAGGAGGGACACTGGCTGTGGCTCAGGGCTTGAATGGGTCTGAGAGGATTTCTTCAGGGCATCCATTTGGTGGGACTCAGGAGTCCTTCTTCCCTCTTTCTTGCAGATTCTCACACCAGTCCCCTTTCACCACCTCCATGCTCTTTTCTCATCTCTGCTTAGCGCCTCCGAATCCAACACTCGGAGCTGGCTCCTGGGACCAGGCCAGACAAGTCTGTGAAACTGCAGGGCCACCAAGCCCTCGCTCAGCTCAGCCCTTCAGGGAGCTGGGAGCCCTACCCTAAGAGCTGTCCTGTGTATTGGGAGACTCTGACTTCTCTAGCCTGGCCTTGTCCCTCTCTAAGAGCCCTCAGGCTTTTCCAGCTTCCAGGCCTGCAGCTCCTCTCTGGCTGGACTCAGGCCTTGATCAGACCTGGGTGGATCCTGAGCCTCAACAGCAGCCACAGCCAAGAGTTGCCTGGATTGATCTCCATGCCTGCCCCTCCCAGGCCTAACCTGGGTTGTCCCACACAGATCCCCAGGAGTTGGACCACGGTGCCCCTGGGAACTGCAGGGAAGCACAGAGGACCCCACTCAGGGGCCCATCCTCTCCACTGGCTCCTCTGGGTTCACATACCAGGCACTGTGGCTGTCCTCAGAACTGACTTCCCTGTGGCCAGAGAGCTGCCTTTCCCGCTATGTGCTGCAACTACCTTCGGTCCCTCCCGCCTCTAGGCCCACAGAGGTCGTTCTTTTCCCTGCTCTGAGCAGGAGTTATGTCCGCCAAAAGATACAAGTTGAAGTTCTGGAATTTTCCAAGCCTGTGGAAACTATTTACACTCTTAACCCATCCAGGAAGAGTGAGGCAGAAATGAGTGTGTGTGCGAGTATGAGAGTATGAGAGGAGAGGTCTGGGCCTACATTGGAGAGGTTTTTTTTTTTTTTTTTTTTTTTTTTTTTTACGGGAATTTAACCAATTCCTTACCTGTGAGTTCTTTAAAAATGGTCACTGTAGCCAGGAAGATATTAGTCCCAAAGTGCCAGGCCCACAGAACAAAACCCTTTATGGACTTATAGGTGTCTGCTTCCCAGTTTGCAGCCTTGTCTCTTGAGAACCTTCCTCCAAGACCCACAGGGTGTTAGGCAAGAGTCCAATCGCTCAGAACCAGCACTTAGCGAGGGTGACTGGATGGATGTAAATGAGAGAGGATTCTCTCCGCTGCTCCCTTCCTGTCCCCTACCCCAGGTCTTCAGGTGAAGTTGTTGTGTACTTGGTGGCATGGGGGCTGGGGGTGGGGGCTGAGGGGGGGGGGCTCTGCCCTCAGCATCGCTGAAGTAAATACATCCTTTCCCAAGGACAAGTTACTCTCCAAGTTTTAGTTTCCTCATCTGAGAAGTGGGAAGGCTCATCCCTTCTGCACGCATTGGAGCGCTGGCGCGGCTTCTGGCACACACAGGGTCCACCCTTCAGTGTCATTATCATATGTCTTTGAAGGAACCCGAACTGCCTGGGTCACAGGTTCGGGGTTCATGGCGACTGCTCAGCACCTGTGGACGCTGAGAGCTGGGAGGTGAGCCTTCTCGGGCAGAGCCGCGCCTCTCGGGCCCGGGGGCTGCGGACCCACCGGTCTCCGTGGCGCAGAGCCAGACCCTCGGGTGCGCAGAGGGGAGCCGGCCAGGCCGAGAGGTTGGACCGCTCGGTCGGATCAAGGCTAGGGGTGAGGGGTGCGGAGCGCGCGCGGGAGGACTCGGCCTCTCCCGGCCCGTGTCCGAAGCCCGCCGGGCGGCGGTGGCCGAGGAGCCGGCGGGGCTTAGAGCTGCCCCGGGGCCTGGTGCGTCCTCCGCGCTCCGAGCGCTCGCCCGCCCGGCCCCGCCCGCCGCGCGCCGGCGCTCGATTAATAATCATAAACCCCCCGCTCACCCTCCTCTTAAAATTAATAACTCTGTAATTAGAGTCATTTCAGAAGCCTCCTGAGCCGCCGAGGCCGGCCGGGCCGCCGGCCGCCCTGCGCCGTGGGCAGGAGGGAGGAGGAGGCCGGGCGCGGCGGCCGCGGCATCTGCAGGTACAGAATGAGAATTAAAATCGCTCTCAACAATCCAATACACTTTTTATCAGCCATCTATCTGAGAGCCGGGCCCATTCATCATCCGAGGCATTCTCCCTGAAAACAAGACCCATTCAGATTTTATACAAATTATCATATTTATCATCGTCTCCAACTCCGGAGTAACATCTCCGCAAAGTGTCTGCCGTCTCCCCGGGGAGCCGCGCGGCTCGGAGCGCCCGAGCGCCCGCCTGGCAATTCCCCCCGCCGGCCCCCTCCCCTCGCCTCTCCTTCCCCAACCGCCCTCCCCACCCCCCCACCCCCACCCCCACCCCCGGCCCGGGACGTGGTCCCCGACTCTGGCCTTTGACCCGCTGCCTCCACTTGCTCTCACCGCTCTCTCTTATCTCCCCCCTCCCCATTAATCTCTCTTTCTCTCCTGTCTCTCCCATTCTCTTCCCTCTCTCAGCTCTCCCTCTGGCCTCTGATCCACTGGGTCTCTTTCCCTCCCTACTAGCTTGCTCCCACTGGCTCTCACTTTCCCTCTTCACCCCCAACCCCTCACCTGGTCTCCAGTGCCCCATCAGGTCTCTCCTCTTTTCATCTCTTTCTCTCTGTCTGTCTCTTTGGGCCTTTGCTTTCTCCCCAGCCAGCATCCCCATCCCAGAAGCAAGACGGGCAGTTCCTAACAGAACAGCTTGAGCCTCCCCTCCCTGGCCAAGGAGGGCTTCCCCAGATCGATTCAGGGGCCAACTCTGGCCCATATCCAGGAAGTCTAAGGAAATGAAGCAGGGCCACACACTAGTCTGCTACACACCACACACACACACACACACACACACACTCACAGCCCTACACCGCGTGTACCACACACAGCCCCCAACACACACAACCCTCAATACACTCCCCAACACTGACCCCAACCACACTCATCCAATCTCTCCATACACATATTTCCCCTCATACTGCACACAGTCCCCCAATGCATACACATACGCCCCCCAATACATACCCCCAATACATACACATACACCCCACTGCCTACAGATGCACAGAAGTCTCAGGGGCACACATCTTTCAAACACACAGGTGTGCAGATACGCAGCGCCCTCTCATGCCCTCTTACCCAGATTCTCAGCCCCCTCATCTCTCTCCTCTCTCTCTCAGCATGTACACACACTTGAGGCAGGAACAGGTCGCCACAGCCCCTGGGACAACTTCTGCCTTGGTAGAGGAGTTCCCCCGTCACCAGCAAGATCTCAGGCGCTCCATCTAGCTACTGGAAGAGCCCCACTTGGTCTGCCCTGACCCCCAGGGGTTAGTGAGGTTTCCCTAGTTCTGATTCACAGACACTGGGATATTTTAAAAGAGGCCTTTATTCAGATTCTAAGGAGGGAGACCTCACAACAAGTGACAGCAGCAATGTTCAGAACACAGGTTTCTGACTCCAACAACCATCTGTGGGTGACTGTTTTGTTTCTAGGCCTCCGCCCTGGGGGGACCCTGCTGGGCTTCCTGGAGGCAGCCAGCCTCCAGCGTTATATTGAGTTCCCTCTGACCTAGCCCATCCTCAGTC
Organism: Panthera uncia; assembly: GCF_023721935.1. Classification (NCBI taxonomy): domain Eukaryota; kingdom Metazoa; phylum Chordata; class Mammalia; order Carnivora; family Felidae; genus Panthera; species Panthera uncia. Next base: position 57,241,515 of record NC_064818.1, on the reverse strand, counting down.
TCCCATCAAAAGCCTGCCTCAGTTGGTCACTGTGGGGGAGCCTGTGGTTGTGTGTCCCGTGGGCGGTTGGGTTGGTTGATTCATTCATTCCTCAGTCACTAATTCAACAACCACAGCTGCGTGCCTCCTCTGTGTCAGCTCCAAGCTTGGCATGGGGATTCCAGTGGCGGACGAGAGATACCCAGTCCTGCCTGCATGTAGGTTCAGTCTAGAGCAGTGCTATCCCATAGAACTATCTGTGATCGTGCAAAGGTTTTATATCTGCGCTGTTCAATCTGGTGACCACTAGCCACATGTGGCAATTGAGCACTCAGAGAGTGGCAGATGTGACAGAGGAACTGATTTTTTCTTTTATTTATTTAAAGTTAAATTTAATCAAATTTGATTTAATTATTCCGCTTACTTGCAGCGGAGGGCTACTGTATTGACCAGCACGGGTCTCTTGGTGGGTTAGTCTTCATCTCATTAAATGGGGCAGGATGTGTGGGAAGGAATCCCTTCCTTCTTCCAGAGCTGTGGGAAGCCTGTAAGTGTCAGCGGGGGGTCTCTGAGCATAGCTCCTCTTCCTGTGTGGACGGCCAGGACCACTACATTTTACAAGAACCTGTGCCCCTAAAACAGGCCCATTCCAAAGACTGTAGATGAGTGATCCCCCTCGTTATGAAAGAGTAACACTAGCACTCCTTGGCTAGTAGACAAGACACTATTTACATCCAATCTCTCCTAAGTCTTACTTGGGGTTCTTAAACACAAATGCCGGTGAGGGCAGAAATGGTTGGAAAGACCAACAGGGGTGGGGGTTCTGGGGCAGCTGGAGAGGGCAAGGCCTCTCTAATGGATGTGACTGTCATGCAGAAGTGGGGGCCGGTGATGCCAATGGTCTGATTTTTTAAGAATACCCATGAGTCTTAGTTTTTATTTGAAATTCATTGAAAACTATCAAAAATTTAAAATTTAATGTTTATTTATTTTTGAGAGAGAGAGAGAGAGACAGAGCGCGAGCAGGGGAGGAGCAGGGAGAGGGAGACACAGAATCCGAAGCAGGCTCCAGGCTCCGAGCTGTCGGCACAGAGCCCGACGCAGGGGTCGAACTCACAGACCGCAAGATCAGGACCTGAGCTGAAGTTGGATGCTTAACTGACTGAGCCACCCAGGCGCCTATGAAAACTATCAAAAATTGAAAAAACAAAGCAAACTCACAAAACCTAAGCAGGCAGATGGTGTATAAGGCAAATGACCAATGTGTAAAGATAGTCAGTCATTGCAGGTTTGTTTGCAGATTAGAAGTTACCTAAATGTTCACTATTAGAAGCCTGGTTAAATGACTGACGACACATCTATTCAATGGAATATTAGACAGCCTTGACCAAGAATGAAGTGAATCTTTATATATAAAGATATGGAAAGATCTCCAAGGGGAATTGAGTGAAAAAGTTAGGCATGGAACAATGCATAAGGGACCATTTATTGAGAGAAGAAGGGACACACACATACACGTACGCACACGTTTGTACCTGTGCGGACAAGTCCTAAAAAGATATACAAAAAATTGGAAATAGTAGTTGCCTCAAGGAATCGGGCAGGGATGATACGAAGACTTTTTCCCTAGATGCTGTTCAGTATATTTTGGCTTTTGCAGTAACTGTGTCAATTACCTATTTACAGGACAGGCAGAGCAAACGAGCTGAAGGCCAGCAATGGCTTTTGGGCCACATGTTTATTAATTCTGATCCTCACGGTGTGTCCCTTGGAGGTCATTACTACCCCATTATACAGATGAGGAAGCTGAGACAGAGAGGTTAATTAAGCTGCCCAGAGTTGCATTGGCCAGGAAGTGATAGAGCTGAGATCTTTACCTGGGTATTCTAACTCCAGAGTGCAGGACTTAAACATCGCAATGCACACAGAGAACTCTGAATCCTATGTTTGCACCCGTGGTGGACTCATGCCAAGAATGCTCTCTCACACCTCCCTGGGGCCTGCTCAAGTGGCCCCTATAGTCCAGACACATCTGCAAAGACCTCCTGTGTCCTCTTCCGTGGTGAAAAGGAATGGACATCCAACTGCCAGCAATGGTCCTTCAGAACCTTGTGATTCACCTTCCCTACTTGTGTCCTTGCCCAAGAACAACTAGAGTTGTTTCTTTTCTTCAAGTAGATGCGAGTCTGGCTCCAAGGCCCCAGGCGTTGACGGTACCAAGGGATTGTAGAGCATCCCTTGTATTGATTGTATTGATTGTAGAGTTCTCTTTTGAGTCTCTCTTTTTTTAAATTTATTTATTTATTTGAGAGAGAGAGAGAGAGAGAGAGAGAGAGAGAGCATGCACAAGAGGGGGCGGGGCAGAGAGAAGGAGAGACAGAATCCGAAGCAAGCTCCACACTGTCAGTACAGAGCCCGATGCGGGGCTCGAACTCACGAACTGTGAGATCATGACCTGAGCCAAGGTCAGAGTCAGATGCTTAACCAACTGTGCCACCCAGGTGCCCCTCTTTTGAATCTCTCAATGCCCAGTGAGGAAGGCAGGAAAGGATTACTATTACTATTCCCTTTTTGTGGATGAGGAAACGGATGCTCATACATGACACCTACTTGCATGAATTAAAAATATATTGTGGTGCAAATTAATCCACTTGTTTCATTATCTCATGGCAATGTGTCCAAAATCCTTGTCCCCATCTGGAAACTATGGGGGGGTAGGCATTACCCAGGGGCGCCAAGCTGGAGATGGAGGGAGACAGCAGAAGAAGCAGAGAGGTAAGGGGGAGAGCCAAGGCCTATTGATGGCTCAAGTTCTGTGGCTAAAATTGTGGCTGAGTGTGACCTGGTGTAGCTCTCTGTGTGCAAGGACAAGTGTATACTCCACTGGAACTCGAGGCCCAACTTCCCACACAAGTTTCTCTTCCCCCACGACAACTTCGTTCTCCTGCCAAGCCTGAGCCAAAGAGCAAGAATGCTGAAAAGTCCAAAGATTCTCAACCTGCCCCCCAACTCCCTCAGCCACAGGCCTAGATTCCCAGTACTAGCCTGAACTCCAAAGCATGATTAAATAAGAATAAACAGGCAGATATTGAGGGAACCCCCCCCCCCCCCCCCCCCCCCCCCCGCCGCCACCATGTGTCCATGCTTGTGTTGGCAAAACACAGTCTCTGGCAGGATCCAGAATCTTGAAGGGTTCTGGGTAGCCAAAGACAGTCTTAGGTGGGGAAAGCAAATCTGGCAACTGACTAACAAACTAGGCTTCCCCTGGAGCCTCAAGTGTCACGGCCAAGACATTTATTTAACAAATACTTATAAAGTACTTGCTGTGTACTTGACACGATTGCAAGCACCTTACAAGGGTGCTAGTTTCCTATTGCTACTGTAACAAAGTACCATAAACTTAGTGGCTTAAAACAAAACACAGTTATTGTTTTACGGTTCTTGCGTGAGAAGTCTAAAATAGGTTAGCAGGGCTGTGTTCCCTCTGAAGGCTCTAGAGGAGAAAGTTCCCTGGTCTTTTTTGGTTTCTAGAAGCGACCACATTCCTTGGCTCATGGCTACATCACTGTGATCTCTGCCTCTGTCCTCACATCTTCTTTGACTCATATTCCTGCTTCTCTCTTTCTTTTTTTAATTTTTTTTAACGTTTATTTATTTTTGAGACAGAGAGAGACAGCATGAACGGGGGAGGGTCAGAGAGAGGGAGACACAGAATCTGAAACAGGCTCCGGGCTCTGAGCTGTCAGCACAGAGCCCGACGCGGGGCTTGAACTCACGGATCGCGAGATCATGACCTGAGCCGAAGTCGGCCGCTTAACCGACTGAGCCACCCAGGCGCCCCTCTGCTTCTCTCTTATAAAGGCCCTTGTGATGACACTGAGCCTTCTCAGATAATGCAGGACCATCTTCTCATCTCAAAATCCTTAACATAATCACATCTTCAAAATCCCTTTTGTCATGTAAGGTAACATAATCATGGATTTGGGAGATTAGGAATTGAACATCTTTGGGCGGCCAGCCATTATTCTTCCTACCACAGCAAGTATTAACTCAATTCCAACAAGAACTCTGTGAAGTGGTGCTATTACTATATCCATTTTTGCAGCTGGGGGAGCTAAAACAACCAAAGGTTAAGTTTGACTAAGGTCATATACTTAGTGCATGACAAAGCTATAATTCAGTCCCAATCTGCCTGTCTCCAAATCTATGCTTTTAATGACCACACTACAAGTCCTTGGGAGCCTGACAGAAACAGACGCTCTGTGACATCCATAGACACTCCATGCACTCAGACATCTCACATGGTGTTTATATACTTTTCATAAACATGTAACATATACATACACATGCCTTTCACATATATGTATTCTGCTCACATACATATGCACTACAAATACTTGAATATACACAAAATACCTGGACACACACATTCACAAACAGCCCCTCTATTCACATACACTCATGCTGCCCTGAACACACATAGACACATTTGTTCACGCTATCCCATTCAGAGCTTATGCAGAAGTTCATATTCTGCACATGTAGCAAACACATTATACTTTCTATGCTGTTATGCACACACAGACATTCTGTGTTCACAAGCACATAATACCCTGTCGTGATATACCTTGCGCATGCGTGCACACAGAACCAAGCAAACCTATGTTCTTTTAATAAATACACCTTGCAAAGATACATACCACGCCTGCAATGACACCATGACCTATAGGTGAATACACCATGCACATCCATGTACCATAGCAAATACCTATGCTATGCAGACACATATCTTACCTACACATAAACCCTACATACTCACTTGACATACATACATTTTATGAACGTGCACACTCTGCACCCCAAAGCTCTGTGTCCTGCATACACGTTTACGTGCCCCGCGTTATGTTCTCAAGAACTGTGCACATACATACAGAGACCCTGGGGACACCCACCCTGCACATGCACGCATATCTCACCCCGAATACATATACTCATACACACACACAATCCTTTCTTCATACATTTTATATGCACATTCTGCAGTTACAGAAATGGATATCCTATTCAGCAGGACCAAATCCATGGGTGAATTGTCTGCCTTAATTAGCACTTCACACAAAAAATAGCCTCGCAAGCGCCCAGCCCTGCCCGAGGTTGTGAAGTGCTTCAATCCCAGCGCTGGACGGGGTCATCCCCATTTCCTTGGGGAGGATGCTGAGGCTGGGGAGGGGCGGGGCTAGCCCAGGGCCGCCCCGCCCCTCCCGCCGCCGCCGAGGTGTGATCAGCCCCCGGCTCGTATCCCTCAGCCCCAACAGAAAAGTAGTTCCAATACCATGTTTGTTAACTAGGTTATCTAGGCTGTGGAAGATTTTAATGTTGAATTTTATAGCTTTACCACGCTCTGCCGTCCTTGTGAATATTGTAATATTGCATTTTTTACAAGTTACTCTTCTGTTAATGTTCCAGCTAGTAACTTTTATAATCCTCCTCAATGAAATTTTTTTGTATTCTTCCGCACCGTTAACCCCAATGGCGGCGCCTCGGCCCCTGGCAGGAGGCAGATACGAGATGAATTCCTCTTTAATCAGAAATAATAATAATAAAAACACACACGCGGCTCCGCCGCCTCTCACTCCGGCTTCCCTCGCCGCCGCCTCTCAGGGCCGCCTGTGGGCCCTGCGGCCTAGGCTCCGGGCGGCTTCCGACAGCCAGCCGGCACCATGGCTCGGCCAGGCCCAGACTCCGCGCGGCTTCCACGCTTCTCGGACCCTCGTCCTTGAGCATCTCCCGCCCCGACGCTCGGCTTCCAGAACCCGAGTCTTTGCTCTTGCCCCGACTCTTCAGCCTTCCCGCGCCCCCCTCCGCCGCCACCCCGCCAGCACCCTCCCTCCTTTCTATCCCTCTTTCCACCAGCGTCCGCCTGGGCCTCTCCCGTGGCCGCTGCGAATCTCTGTCCCTCCCTCTTGTCTTTGCATCCGCCTCTGTCCTCCGTCTCTCAGGCGCCCTTCTTTCCCCTCCGTGTGCGCCTTTCTGCCCCTGCCTGTGCTGTGGGTCTCTTCCACCTGCCTAGGTTTCTTCTCCGGCTTTTCTTGTCCACCTCTTTAAACACTACATTTCAGAGTCTCCACCTCCTTCCCTTACTTTTTCTTCTCAGAAGCCCAGAGCTGGGGGTGCCTGGGTGGCTCGGTCGGTCGGTTAAGCGTCAGACTTGGGCTCAGGTCATGATCTCTCCGTTTGTGGGTTCAAGCCCCGCATCGGGCTCTGCGCTGACAGTTCAGAGCCTGGAGCCTGCTTTGGATTCTGTGTCTCCCTCTCTCTCTGCCCCTTCCCTGCTCACACTCTGTCTGTCTCTCTCTCCCTCAAAAAAATGAATAAATATTTTAAAAACTTTGAAGAAGAAGAAGACCAGAAGCCGAGGGGAGACTAGGGGTCCCAGTGATGGAATGGACCCTGCTTAGTGAAATAGGGCTTTGGATTAGGTCGGGACTGGGCTTGGACTGGGGGCACATCCCCCACTAGGAAGGGAAGTGTCAGAGAGGTCATGGTGCCTGGCCATGCAAACAGAAGGAGTTAGCTGGGGGAAATGGAGAAGATGTCCAAGAGTTGTGGGTGAACCCTGAGTCAGAGGGACCTAGCTCCTGGGGTCTGGGGAGAGAAGGTAGCTTGCCAAAGGAGCCCTGGCTTAGTGCCGGACACACTCTTGTCCTGGCGTCCCCTTGTATTGAATGAAAGAGACCCATCGTGGAGGTAGGGGGGGAAATGGGCTATTAACCGGAGTGATGAGAGCTACAGTTTGGGAAGTCTTTGGAGGGGGATGTGTGTGCATGCTTTAGGTGTATGGGGGTGCAGGGTCTATCTTCACTAATAATGGCACAAGAAAATATGATCCAAGACTATAGCAGACTGTACAAGTTCTCTATTCTGTCAACACATATTTATTGAGTGTCTACTTTGTGCCAGGCCCGGTATTAAGACCCAGGGAACACAACAGTGAGTGAAAACAGTCTTTGACCTCATGGAACTTATGGACTAGTGGAAGTGACACATAGTAATCAAACCATCACAAGAATAATCTCTTAGAAAACTGGGATCACTGTTAAGGATTTCTGAGCTGGGAAAAGAGTACATCCCTGTGGCTTTCAGGGATCCTATGAGGATTACGGAGAGCAAGTTGGACTCAGAGCCTAATAAGGGCTCCATTTTCCTCCTCGTGCTCAAGCTCCAAGTAGCAGGAGGAATTTCTGCCCCAACTTTACAGAGGGCACAACTCCACAACTGAAGTGAGACCCCCATCCTGCCAGAATTCCTTAGGGCCTTCCAGATCTGACCACGAAAGTAATCTCCCCTATCATGATGCAGAGGAGATCGTGGTCCCACGCGTGAGAACAGAGGTGCCCAACATCTGGAAGTTGGAACCCCAGAGCAACTGAACATCTGGAACGCTAATCACAGGAGCCGCGAGCGGCCCCGTCGGTAGGGTCGGGGAAAGGGGTGGGGGTGGGGCAGCTCAGCTAGTGTGGCACTAGGTAGCCCTGTTCCAGCGTTCCCCAATCTGGACGGGCCGGGAATCCGCCTCGACACAATAGAGTGCCGCCCCTGCCCCGCCAGTGCCCCTGCGTGTGCCCGCACCAGCGGAGCCCCAGGTCCGTTAGGAAAGGTTAATGGCCCTGCGCCCCACTCCCATCTCCGCGGCAGACCAGGAGCGTGCAGGTGAAGGGGAAGTTGTTTAACGACCACCAGGGATGGGGAGAAGAAGACGGACCACAGGGGGAGGGTGGGGGCGGGCGGGGCGAGGCGGGGCGGGGGCGCCGGGCGCGCCTGTGCGGAGCGCGGAAGCTGCGAGCGCCCGCGACAGTAAAACATCTGTAATGTGCCATTCGCCGCTGCTCGCTGATTGCTCATGGATTAAAGATTAAAATCTCGGCTTTGGCAGATGGGGAGAGAGAGGAAACTCTTACGAGCACGTTTTGCATCTGCATTTCATTCTGCTCGGTTCCCTGCGCCACGCCTGGTGGCGCCCGCCCTACCCCGCCCACCCCGCTCCCGGCTCCCCCTGCGCGGTCAGGCTGGGCTGGACCTCTCGGGCCACCCGTCCTCTTCCCACCCGTCCTGTCGCTCCGAGCCTTAGGCACCTGGCCCCCCTCGTCTCGTTCTCATCTGGGGTTCTCGCCTCTGATCCAGTGTTGGTCACCCCTGCTCCCATCCAGACTCCAGACAGGACACGATAAACCTCCCCAGAAAAGGGGTTCACTCCATTCCACCGGCTGGGGGCGCAGCCCACAAGTCCACCATGCTAAGCTGCCTAACCCTGGCTAGTACGGTGGGCCGCGAGGGCTGGGGCGGCCTGGGGCGTAGAAGGTGAATCCAATGGTGGTACTCCTGGCCCTTGGAGAGGGTGAAAAGTAACTGTGACGTGGCCGGGCGGATGTGTCGCTCTGTGATTCCCACTGACCTGCTGCGGAGGCAGGGAGTGGGATTGGAGAAAGGATGGAGGCTAAGAGGACTCTTAGGAGCTCTCAGGGCCGGGAGGGTTACTCCTGGAACAGGGTCTGTTCTGGCTTTTGGAGAATCCCTGTAAATCAGCCTGGTCCTGTACCACGGAGGCGTCCAAACGTGTGCTCATGTGCTCAGGCGCCTGAGACAGATCCACCCGCTTCCTCATTTTCCAGTCTCCACCAGAATGTGTCCCCGGCATCAAACTTTGCTGGAGAAGGAAATCCGGGCAGAGAGAACTAGAGACAAAGGACTGTCAAAAAGACAGACAGGTATTAGAGAAACAGAAAAAGGAACAAAAAGCTGCAGAGTAGCATGGCAGATGTGAGCACCTGCATCTGGTGGGGGGGGGGGGGGAAAGCTGGGGATGGAGGAGGGGAGGCCCTGACGAGGTTCTCAGGCCCCAAATGGGAGGAGGAGGTTGGTTCAGGGTGAGCAGAAGAAAAGCTGAAGAAGGATGAACGAGAGGAGGGTCGGTGTGGCAGATGTAATTAATTACTGCATATTAAAATGTTTGTTTACAGAGATGAACAGCGGCCGGAGGTCTGATGGTAATTAATTCACAGCATTTCCCAGCCCTCTTTGAGCCCGAACCCCTCTGGGAGGCCTGGGGGTGGATGGGGTTGGGTGAGGTGCTGGATGGTTTTTTGCCCTGCTCTCAGCAGAGATTGGAACGCAGATTGTTGACACTGGAGGGAACCTCAGACAGCACCTACTCCAGCCCCATCCCACTCCACACACTTGGGGGAACCCAAGCCAGAGAAGATTTGTGATGAATGATTTGCTCAAGGCCACCAGCTAAGCAATGATGGAGCAAAGACCGTAGTCTCTATCTTCTTGCTCCTGGAAATGTGTTCAAGGCCAAGGTTACACCGTGGAGATGGTGGTCTTGAGCAGAAATGATGTTATAGAGAGGGTGGAAGGGGAGATTAGACCGAAGAAAAGGTTTGGGAGGAGGGAGAGAGACTTAGGACCCAAGATGGAGAGGGGATAAGAGGCCCCTCACTCCTGGAGAGGTTGGGTGGGCCAGGAGGGTTATGGGAGAGCGGTTCCTCCCCATCCCCGCACCATCCTGAGCCTTGAGGAGGGAGGCAGACGCAGCTAGTATCCTGGGCCTGTGACTCTGCCAATCTGACTAGCTCTGCCATGCCCAGCCCTGTGGCCTTGCAGAAACAACGTAACCTCTCTGAGCCTCTGTTTCCTTATAAAATCAACACCTCCCACTTAGACCGAGCACACTGTTGGTAGTACTTTCGCAGAGGAAACAGGTGGCGGCGCTTCCCCCATGTGCCTGCCTCTATCCCCACTTCTTCTTCATTCACACGCGGTCACACTCAATGGCACAGACAAGCCATATTCACAAACAGCCTTCAGCTCATTCATTCATTCATCTGGAAGTCAGCCGAGGGACAGCTAGGGACTGATTGTGGGGGCTGGGGGGAATGCGTGATGAAGCCCCTGTTTTGTAGGAGCTCACAGGACTCATAACCCTGAAGAGAGAATCCCAGGTGAAGGCACAGAAAGAATGTCACCCGAGTAAGGGGTAATGTCAGGGGATAGGAGTCCCAGATAGCAGCCAGGCCTTTGGCTGCTGGCTCCAGGAGGGGTGGCTTTCCAGAGAGCCTAGGCCCCAGGTGAGGCCATATAGGATGGGTAGGAGTAAGGTAGGAGGGGGAGGAAGAGGGAGGCTCTGTGGTGGAGCTGGGCAGGTCAGGGGTTCACAGGTAGAAGGCAGGAGGGCCCTGGGTTCAGGAGGCCTGTTTGGGGGGGGGGGGGGGGGTGGGGGGGGGCGGAATTCCTTCACTTTCTCCCTCAGGCAATCCTTCCATACCAAATCTGGGGTGAGGCCAGGTGCTAGGGCAGGCAAATCTTCCCTCATATCTCAAGGCCAAGTGGAGTAGGAGCTTAGGGGAGAGGGAGAGGACGGAGGGAGGTTGGGTTGAGGTAAGCAGGAAAACAGCTGGACAAGGATGGGTAGTATTTGTCTGGGGCTGTGAGGGACAGCCTGAGCGTGTGCGTACAGGAGCACATGCCTACGAATGTGTTCTTGGGCGTGTGGCCATGAGTGCAAGGGTGTGTGACAGGTGAGTACACACGTGAGTGTGTGTGGCTGTGTGCCGGTACAGCAGTGTGCTCCTGCGTGTCCATGTGTGAGGAAATGCCGAGAGGCTACTTTTGTACATCTGGGCCCTTCTATAGCCAGTGTCCTTCCTCGCATACCTTTAGCCTCTGCAGGTGCAGGGGGAGCAGGGGCAGGGTCCCCCAGTGAGAGGTCATTCCCCAGCCTGGTCTGACACCCAGGGCCCTTCCAGAGTGCACTAGCCTCCCTCCCTGTGACTAAATTAGTACCAGGGCCTGGGGTCTGGGTGGGAGCGTCTCTCCAACGGCACCTCTGCCCTGGCATGGCTTTTATATATGTTTATTTACGTTTATTGCACACACACACACACACACACACACACACACACACGGGGAGGGGGGAGGCGGGGTGGAGAACCCAGGAGTTACAGATAAGCAAAAAAGAAGAAAGGAAACCCCCACCTGTCATTTCACACCCCGGGAAAGCCCCCTCTAAAGTTGATGTGTTTCTTTCCAGTCTTTTTTTTCTATGCGAAACCAGAAGCAGGGGCGCACAATACAAGCGGTTCTGCTGCCTGCTTTCCCCTGCCACCGTGGAGGGCTGCCGCGTACCTGTCCGGGTGTCCCTGTTGTCCCCACTCCCCCTCACCCCAGCCCGGAGGGCTCGCGGCAGAGAGAGAGGCTCCTTCTCCTCCCCGTCCCCACCCTAGGACCCCCAGGAGGGCTTGGTGGCGACTTGTCGGGCCGGACTGGGGGCCCCGGGGCACCTGCTGGGGTCCCCCAGCCGGGCTGGGCCCGCGGCGGGGCGGCAAGCGAGGCTCGGGGGAGGAGCCGCGGGACGGATGGGAGCGGAGGGAGGCGGAGCGGAGCTGTCGCTTCCCATCAGGCGGAGGATTGTTCCCGACACGCGCAGGCCCCGCGGCGTTTCTGTGTCAGGGAGTTTTGCCGGCGCCGTGACCCATGCGAGGGGGGTCGGGCTGCGCGCGGGGAGCGGCCAAGAGTGACCAGCGCGGCCGGCCGCATCATCACCACCTGGCCGGGTCACTGCTTCCCTCCTGCCGGGAGCGCCGCCGAGAGGGGGAGGGGCGGGGGGCTCCCGGGCTCGCCGCCACCCCCCCTGCCTCGGAGAAGGTCGGGTGGGACCAGCATCTCCCTCGGAGGGGGAGAGCGAGAGACATCACCACCCTGGGCCTCAGTTTCTTTCCTTTGCAACGGAGGGGAGCTCTTTCCAGGTCCCGAGTTGACATGTTCTGTTCCCTGAGAAGTGGATGAGGCCGCTGGCCAGAGACTGCGATGTCTGAGGGTGGACAGGGCCCCCTGAGAGGCGCGGGGCTGGCCCCAGAGCCAGAGCTGCTGAAATAGGACCGGAGGCCGGACTCTCAATGGAGTGAGGCCAGGGACCTGGAAGGCTGGGGGTGGGGTGTCTATGCCAGGAAGATGATAATGAAGGTGTGGGTGGCCGACTTTCTGAAGCCGGAATGGGGGGCGGGGAGGGGCTCCAGGGAGGGAGGGACAGGCTCCTGACCTCTTCCCCCCCCAACCACTGGTCCCATCTGAGATCCGCGGCTCCCATCTTCGGCACTTAATGATTTTGACGGGCTCCATCCGCGCACCATCGGGGCCTTTGTGTCTGCCCAGACCAATGGCCCCTCTCCTGGGCCCACCCATCAGTCACCCGGAGCTCCAGCTGTTCCCAGCCTTTGGAGCAACCTCGGCCGTCACCACTACAAATTGGCTCTCAACAGCCGCTCCGAGACCCCTTCTCTGCCATTGTCTCGGGACAAATGGCCCTTCCCCTGCACGCCGCCCCACAGGCCCAGCCCAGGCTGCCTGCTGCTTCTGGGAAGGGGAGGGAGTGCCCACCGCGCTCTTCCGGGAAGCCCTCCTCCCTCTCCATCCCCAATAATGTAGGCAGGCTGGGTCAGCAAACAGTCCCTGCTGCCCAGTTCTAGCCTAGACATCACTGTCCTTTCCTTAGTCAGACCTGGGCTTCATGGGGCAAGGGACTGAAACTCCTCCTTCTACTTCTCTCACGGCCCCCAGAGCCAAAGAAGACTCAGTGGGTACTTGTTGACTGAGGCTGCAGAGAGGGGTGAAAGAGGAGGGAGGGGAGGATTGGGGGAGGAGGGCGCGGGAGCTGGGAGCCGGGGGTCCCAGGAGCCCCCATGGCCAAGCACAGAGCCAAGACAATTACATGCTTAGTTTTGCTGATTGCATTAAAATCATTAGAATGAGGGATCTGAAAATTGTACGTGAAGGAGTAGAATTAGAAAGGGCTTTAGAGACTGGCCCAGGCATCCCCGAAGTGAATCTGGTACAATTAGCTCAAATTGTGTTACACAAACAGACACTTCCACAAACCATCCCAATGACCTACTCGCCATACCACACCCACCTCCCTTTCCTTCTTCCTTTTTCTCCCATTTGCCTGACCTCTGCTCAAACTCTTTCTCCTCTCCCCACCTCTTTGACTTTCTTCGTCTGCCCTGCCCCACCTTGCCCCTCCAGCTGCCCAGGTTGTATTAATGGGTGGGCCTGAGAGGACAAGTGTGTGTGTTTTGGGGGGTGGGGGGGTTGGCTTTGGGGGAGGGAGACAGACCAAGACATCCCCCAGAGAGCCTCCCCTTAGTCAAAATGCCCCTCCTCGGTATCTGTCCCAGTATCTGAGCTAGGGCAGCAGGAGAGTTCCAATGATCTGCTTTGGGGTGGGCAGGGGGGTGGGCCTGTCTGTTGGTGTCTGTGTGAGAGGTGGCCTGAATGTCAAAGTCTGGATGAGACTGAGTCCACGGCTGCCTTTGTGAGGGTCTCGTGTGTGTGTGTGTGTGCGTGCGTGTCTCCATGTGTGTGTCCGTGGGTGTCCCTGCTGTACCTTAATCCTGTTGGTAGCCAGTCTTCCTCCAGTGGACATTGGTCGGTCAACTGGGGAAGGGAAGTGCCTCTTCTGATCTCGAGGAGCAGCGAGCTAGGGGTTAGGTTGTCATGGGATGGGCCCAGGCCCGGCTAGACTGAGCTGCCGTGGGGAGCGTCTGTTCTCGCCCTGGTGAATGGGCCTCTCTGGCTAGGGGAATGGTGGAGAAAGGATGGGGCGTGAGTGGGGGTGGAAAATGGAATTGCCAGCCTGGAATGAATGGATGGTGGAGTTTCTCTTTTGTAACCGGGAATAATTAAGATAGATGTGCGGATGGATTAGCTGTCCTGCAAGGTCAGGAGCGCATTGCCGGATCACTCTATTATTTCGCTGCGCCACAGCTACCCGGCTAACGCCTTTTTCATGATATTTTGAACATCCGCGCAGAAAAAAACCAAGTGAGTGCACGAGAGATACAAATGGATCGTTTGGTGGAGAAATCCGTCTTCGTCACCGCCGCCAGGCTGGGATTAATGCGATTGAAGGCTCCTCCAGGCTCCGCCAGGGAGACGGGCTCGGGAAAGCAAGAGAAATTGGTTTGTACCCCTGGGAGCACGATTGATGGGCCAGGCCCGCCAGGCTGGGCTGGGTCACCGTGTTCTCAGGCTGGGTTGGAGGTGGGGAATGGGTTTGAGGCCTGACTTTGGCCTGGGTGGGCCTTTCCCTGAAAGGAGAGACTTAGACTGGACAGAAGCCTCCAGAAGCCTGCTTTGGAGACTGTGGGTGTGATGGTGGGGAGGATCTCAGGCTCTGATGCCCCAGGGGGCTGAGAGACTTTGGAGAAAGAACAGGAATGGAGAGGCCTCAGACCTTCTTTCATGAGTAGCCAAGAGGAGGCTGCTAAAGTCTATAAGGACATGGTATCTGAGGAAGGGGCTGGGCAAAGGCAATGTGGCCCTTTACTCTCAGAACAAATATTTGCTGAGCCCAAGCATGTGCCAGGCACTGTGCTAGGTGTGATCAACGCAGCATGGCTCCTGTCCTCATGGAGCTTGTAATCTAATTGGGACGGCAACACTAGACAAGTCGTGCTGACCAAGTGTGATGGGGCTTGTGACAGGGAAGCCCACAGCAAGAGAACGGGACCTTGACCAAGAGATCAGAGATGTCTTCCTGCAGGGGTGACTTGAAAGCTGAGTCTTGAAGGATGGGTAGGAGCTACTGAGACAGGGAAGGGAGAAGAGGGCTACTTTTAGCTAGAGGGGACACGTTGTTTGAAGATCTGGAAGTTAGGGGGCCAGTGGAGAACTCCTCACCTGACTGATGGAGAAGACAGAATGAATTTACCCTCAGAGAGGTCAAATGATTTGTCCAGTGTTACACAGCTAGCAAATGGCAGAGCTAGGGCTGGAACAGAAGTCCTTGGCCTTGGTGACTGCAGAATCCTATAGTCTGATGGAAGAGACTACTTCTTCAGTCTCTGAAAATAGTCCATATTCGACACTAATTTGGGAGGTCCCCATCAAAAGGGGGGACCAGGGCACGCATTTTCACATACATGGAGCTAAGACGGGCTCAGTGGGGTGATCAGACAAAGCTTGGCAATTTTTGTCTTTGTTTTTGTTTTTGCTCTTTTATGTATTAAGGGCATGGGCATGGTGAAAATTCGAACATTATATATAGGTGCATTTTCACCCTCAACTTTCAGTCGCCATTCTCCTTCCCAGAAGCCACAACTGGTGTCATTTTTGTGTGTAGAAATATTGTACACATACATTGGAGAAATACTCCCTACGTTCATAAATGATGGCAAACCATCCGCATCATTCCACATCTTGGGGTTTTTTTGATTTACAAATTATTTGAGGGGTCATTCCGGAGGAATACATAAAGATCTTCCTTGTGCCTGAGAACAACCGCCTAGTATTCCATTGTGAGGATGTATCGTTACTAGTTAAACCAGTGTGGACATACATTTTGGTTGTTACGGGTCTTCTGCTGCTGCAGAAAATGCCAAAGTGGCTCTCCTGGAAGTAGAATCACTGGGTTAAAGGGGATGTGTCAGAGTTTGGCTTTGAGTCTGAAGGGAGAAAGCAGGCGATGTGAGACAAGATGGAGGAGAGGGACAGGGAGAAGGGCCAGAGAGATGGCAAGAGCAGGGGGCTCGGAGTCAGCGAGGCTAGAGGCCCATCTCCCAATCCCAGCCTTGTTGTGCAATAGTTCTGTGTGATCTTGAACAAGTTAGTAAACATATCTGAACCTTCTACCCTCTCTTTAAAAAAATTTTATTTATTTATTTATTTATTTTAATGTTTATTTTTGAGAGAGAGAGTGAGACAGAGCATGAGTGGGGGAGGGGCAGAGAGAGAGGGAGACACAGAATCCGAAGCAGGCTCCAGGCTCTGAGCTGTCAGCACAGAACCCTACGTGGGGCACGAACCCACGAACCGTGAGAACATGACCCGAGCCGAAGTCGGACGCCCAACTGACTGAGCCACCCAGGCACCTCTCTCTCTCTCTTTTTTTTTTAATGAGACCGATATGAACCTCATTGATTAGTCGTGAGGTTACAGATTTTTCCGTGACTATGAATGGGAAAATGGGTGGACACACTCTACAACAGAAGCAGCAGTTATCAGTGAGTAGTCGTATTAGAAATGTTCTGTTTTCTTTCATATTTTTTTGCACTATCCGTGTTATCTAAAATTCCTGCGATGTACGTGTATTGCTTTCACAATCGGAAAGAAATAATACAAACTGTAGACGCTTTTGGTGGGGCAGGGAGGGAGGGAATGGAGGTAAAAGTCACTGGAGGCTCAAATATTGAGCACGATTACTTGGCGGAGGCTGCCAGGGGTGGGTTGGATTTACAGAAGAACAGACTTGGCAAGAAAGCATATCAGGTAGAGGGACGTGGGTGAGGAAGGCGTGGAGACAAGAAAGCGCCCATGGGAAAAGCAATCCAGTTTAGCTGAGGCAGAGTCCTTGTACTGGTTTCATTCATTCGTTCTTTTCTTTTATTTTTTATTTCCTCATTCATTCCTTTAACATAATTTGCTGAGCACAGATTCTGGGCCAGGCACTGTGCTCTGCCCTGCAGACATGAAGGTGATCTGAAACAGAGACAGCCCCAGACCTTGTGGACCTAATGGCAATTGAATAAGCACATGAAAAGGTATAAGCTACTCCTGTGAGAGAGTCTACAAAGGAGCAGTCTAATAGCTTCTAACTAGGGAAATTTGGCCTCATCAGAGAGGCCAGGGAAGACCTCCCAGAGGAAGTCCCCACTAAATTAAGGATCAGAAAGACAAACAGGTGTTAAGTAGGCAAAGAGGGAAGAGAAGAGTGGGGAAGAGGGAACAGCAAGAGGGGTGGCCTAGTGGCGGGTGGTGGGGAGGCCGATGAGTATGAGGGACAAGTGCAGAAAGCAAGGGAAGGGGGCTGGAGGTGTTGGCAAGCCAGGCCGTCCAGGGCCTCGCCAGTTGTGGGAAGGGTTTTGAACTTCATGTTGAGAGCCGTGGGGAGCTATGGAAGGAATTAAACCCACAAGTGACTTTCGTTATCACTTGTGTTCTCAGCAGTCCCCGCTGGGTGCAGAGAATGGAGGTGTGTGGATCAGTGAGGAGACCACTGGGAATAGGACGGATAATGGTGAGGAAGATGGAGGGAAGGTTGGGACTAACAGAAGAGGAGTGGGAGCAAAGGCCGGAGAGGTGTAGGTGTGTGTGCGTGCATGCCTGTGCCCGCATGCATGTGCAGCCTGCGGCCTGTGAACGTAAGACCAGGCTGAAGAGTTTGATCAGCCAGCAACCTGGAGCCATTGATAGTGATACACCGGCAACCACCATTCACAGCCTGGAGTGCCTACCTATGCTGGGTCATGCATACCTAATGTTTGCATACATATCTCATCTAACCCTTGCAACTACCCTCTGAGGCTGGTTCTCTCACTTCCAATTTATGAATGAGGTTAGGCAACTTGATGTGGGTCACCCACTACTTAGGAGGCAGAGCTGGGCTTTATACCCAGCATTCTGGATCCAGGGTGTAACCACCAAGCTATACTGTCGTGGGAGCTTTTTGAGCAGAAAGAGAGATGGGATCAGTGTGGGTGATTTTGGAAAATTAGTCCAGTGGCAGTGAGCTGGATGGATGGGTTTGGGGAGAAAGTATTTCTTACCCGGAAACTAGTATTTCAGTTGGGCGGAAATGAGATCAGAGGGTCTGAGCCGTGGTGGAACCAAAATCGTGGGAGGCAATGGATGGAAACAAACGCCTCTGTGAATAGGCAGGATTGAAGATAGGTATTAGTCCTCTCTTGCTGCTATAACAATTTACTGCGAATTTAGTGGTTTAAAACAACACCCATTTTTTAAAATCCCATAGTTCTATCAGTCAGAAGTCTGAGTGGGCTGGGTCAATCTCACAAGGCTGAAATCAAGGTATCAGCTGGCCTGACTTCTTATCTGGAGGCTCTGGGGAAGAATCCGCTTCCCCGCTCGTTGTTGTTGGCAGAACTCATTTCCTTGCAGCTGTAGGACTTAGGTTCCTGTTCCTCTGCCAGCAGCCAAGAAAACCATTTTGAACCAGCGCTGTGATTAGATTACCCCCCACCCTGATAATCTCCCTTTTGCCAAGTAACAGAAGCATGGGAGTAAGAGCAGGGGGTGAAAGTCATGGGGCCATCTTGAATTTCTGCATAACCGCAGGATCCCTTGGGTGTATGTGTCTTGGAAAGCTAGGTGAGGTGGGCTAGAAGAAGAGGTGGCGGTGGGGGGAGGGAACAAGATCGTTCTGAGGTTTGGACACTAAATTATCGGGAGCGTGATGGTGACATCTTAGGAATGGGATTGCAGCAAGAGAGCTGATTTGAGAGGCTGGGCAAGATCACGAGGTGGACATTGAGATGGGCACACAGAGCAGTTAGAAATTGGGAATTCTCTCTCCGGAGAGTAGGGACATTGCAGATTTTTAACTTTTTTATTGAGCTATGCCGTACATAAAGAACATTAACCCCACACTTACAGCTCAGTGAACTTTTATGTCTGCAGTCAGCTGGCTGGTACCACTCGGATGGAGATTTCCAGCTGCCCCTCTCCCCGAGTTCCCTGGTGCTCCTTCCCAGTCACCATCTCCCCAAGATAACCACTCTTCTTACATCAATCACCATTTTGCCTATTCTGGAGCTCCACGTGGACAGAATCATACAGAGTATACTCCCGTGGAGTAATTTATTGGGTGCCTGCTGTATGCCAGGCCCTGTGCCAGGCTCCGGGGACACCATAACGACAAGACAAAGTCCCAGCTCTCGTGGAACTTAAGCGCTGCCCAGAAGGAACAGCTCGGGACTGTTGGAGGCAGCGGGATGACCAATGTGGTGGGGCGGGGGCGGGGGGGTGGTGAGGAGCGTGGACAAAGAAGAAAGAATGAAGCTGAACGGACGAGAAGAGCTCAGAGTGGGGGTGGTGGGAGGCTGGAGGGGTCAGAAGGTGGAGAGAAGCCGGGGCTTGGTGCAGCGCAGGAGCCCGAGAACCAGGGCTGCTGGAGGAGGGAATGATCAACAGCATCACATGCTGCTGAGAGGTTAATTAACACATATTTATGGAGCACCTGCTTCGTACAAGGCTAGGCACGGAGTGAAATACAGAGTGGCATAAAACTCCCTGTAATAATGATCTCTAACATGTCTATAGAGATAAGAGAAGGCCCTGGCGGGGAAAAACACCATAAAACTCAAATATGATCATGTCATTGCCCTGCTTAAAACCTTCCTCTGGCTTCCCATTGTCATTGGGATTGAGATCGAAACCCTGCCACAGCCTCCCTGGCCCTGGTGGTCTGACCTCTGTGGACTTCTGCTTTTCAAGCATCGTAGCTTTCTTTTTTCCCTTGCTCTCCTCCCTCCTGCCCCAGGGCCTTTGCACATATCATTTCTTCCCTCCTTCCCTCTCTCCCTAGAAAGACCTAGTTAAGTGTACTTACCATTATTTATGGCTCCGCCCCATGGCTGAGTCTTCAGAGAACTGAATTTCCAGATTAAAACAGTTCCCATCTGTGCTTCACACTCCCACAGCTTGCTTTGTGGAACTTTCTTTCCTAACACTTATCACGGTGAGTAATTACATATGTGTGATCATTGTATAAACGTTTCTCTCTCTCACCAATCAGAGACCCCTGTGAGAGCAGAGACCTTATCTGTTTATGATTATCAGTGATTCCCCAGCACCTAGCTCAGCGCTGGGCCTACAGTGAGGACTTGGTTCATATTTGCGGATTGAGTGAGGTCACGAATTTGAAGTCAGGCCTGTCTTTAAAGCCTTGGCTATGTGACCTTGGGTAGATGACTTTCTTTCCCTGGGACTCAGTTTCATCATCCATAAAATGAAGGGGTAGACTCTCTAAGGGCCTCTCCAGCCCGATGTCCTCAGATCCGATGAGTCACGCTCATAAAAATGTCACTGGGCTGCCTGCCAACACATTAGCACTGATATTAGTGCTGAGTAAGAAGGTATAAAGCATCAAGTGCTGTAGAGACAGGACAGAGCAGCGTGATCTGGGATGAGTAGAGCAGACTTCCTGGGAGAGGTGGGTAGAAATGAATTCAATAGGTGGGGGGAAAGATTTTTCAGGACCAGAGGAGCATGAAACATGGCAGGAGACCACAAGGAGACTGGCCTGGCTTGAGCCCATGGCACGGATTCAGCTCGCTTTAACTAGGAGAGGCCCTCTGTATTAGTTTCCTATTGTTGCTGTGACAAATCACCACAACTTGGTGGCTTAAAACAACAAAATTTATTATCTTACACTTTGGAGGTCAGAAGTCCAAAATCAGTCTCACTGCGCTAACGTCAAGGTGTTGGCAGAGCTGGTTCCTTCCAGCGGGGGGCTGGGGAAGAGCCTGGTCCCTTGCCATTTCCAGCTTCTAGAATCTGGCCTCATTCCTTGGTTCATGGCTCTGGTCACATGGCCTTTTTCTCTGATTTTGACCCTGTTGCTTCCCTCTTGGGAGGGCCATTGTGATTACATTGGGCCTACTCAGATAATCCAGGATAATCTCCAGATCTCAAGATCATTAACATAATCACATCTGCAAAGTCCCTTTTACCACTTAAGGTAACAAATTCACAAGTTCCGGGATTAGGATGGGGACTGCTTTGAGGGGCCCTTTTTCAGTTTACCACACCCTAGTGGTTATTCATGTGGTCTCAGGAGCCAGAATGTCTCAGTTTAAGCCTTGCCT
The DNA here is from genome assembly GCF_023721935.1 of Panthera uncia. Taxonomy (NCBI): domain Eukaryota; kingdom Metazoa; phylum Chordata; class Mammalia; order Carnivora; family Felidae; genus Panthera; species Panthera uncia. Next base: position 57,220,876 of record NC_064818.1, on the reverse strand, counting down.
TTGTCACTCATTAGTGCCTTAATCCTGGATGATTTATTTAACCCCTCTGTGCCTCAATTTTCTCATTGGGAGAATTAAGGAAATAGTAATGCACACCTTATTTGTTTCAGTTATCTATTGCTATATGACAAACTTCCCCAGATCTTAGTGGCAAAAAACAATTTAAAAAGTTTTTTTTTCCAGGGCATTAAACATCCAACTCAGTCCGTTAAACATCCAACTCTTGATTTCAGCTCAGGGCATGATCTCACGATTCATGAGATCAAGCCCCGAGTGGGTCTCTACTGACAGCACAGAGCCTGCTTGGGATTCTTTCCCTTTCCCTCTTTCCCTCCCTCCCCCCTTATGCATGTGCACACGTGTGCCCACACGCTCGCGCGCTCTCTCTCCCCCTCAAAATAAATAAATAAACTTAAAAAGGTTTTTCATGATTTTTATTTCCCTGGGTGGTGCTGGCTACATTCCCCCTTGCAGCTCTTTCTTCTGCAAACAGCTGGGATCAGAACACCCAAGTTGGCCTCACCAACATGGCTGACGGTTGATGTTGTCTTCTGTCAGGAAAGCCTTACTTAGTTCTCCTCCAGGCGGCCTTTCATTTTTCAGGGTCTCTCTCCCTCCATTGGCCTCACCAGCGGGATAGTTCAGACTTCTTTACACAGTAGCTGACTTCCAAAGAGATGATTGTGACAGTTGCAAGCCTTCTTAGGTCTAAGCCCGGAAGTCATGAAGTGTCACTTCTGTCAAACTTTGTCGCTCAAACAATCACATAGCCAGCCCAGATTCAAAGAGGTGGGAGTAGAGTCCATCTTTTTTGCAAAATCACATCCCACAAATCTTATGCATGGATTCCATGAATCAAAACATGTAGACAGACTTATGACAGTGTCTGGTACCTAGTAAGTCTTCAGTATGCTTTTTTTTTAAATTATTTTATTGAGGTAAGAAGACTTAATATGAGATCTACCACCTTAACAAGTTTTTTAAAAGTTTATTTTGAGAGAGAGAGAGAGAGAGAGAGAGAGAGAGAAAGCATGAGCAGGGGAGAGGCAGAGAGAGGGGAGAGACTGAGAATCCCAAGCAGGCTCTGCACTGCCAGCGTGAAGCCTGATGCAGGGCTTGATCTCATGAACCGTGAGATCATGACCGGAGCCAAAGTTGGATGCTTGACCAACTGAGCCACCCCAGCGCCCCAGTGCTCAATCTGTTTTAAAAAGTACGGGATCTGGGGGTGCCTGGGTGGCTCAGTTGGTTAAGCATCTGACTTCAGCTCAGTAGGTTGAACATCCAAGTCTTGATTTCAGCTTAGGTCATGATCCCAGAGTCGGAGGGATTAAGCCCCGCATTGAGCTCTATGCTCAGCATGGAGATTCTCCCTCTGTGTCTCTCCCCTGCTTGTGAACTTGTGCACTCTCTCTCTCTCTCTAAAATTAAAAACAAAAAACACCCCACTCTCTCTAAAAATAATGGGAGAAGTTAATGAGATACTATGGAGGAAGCTTTCAGCATATGCTTGGCACAGACCAGGTGCTCCTTAAATACTGGGTTTTTTTTCCTTCTCTGCATCTCTGTTCCGGCACCTTTCTCCTCTGGCCAAGCTGTTCCCCCAGGCTCGGCCTGTTGAAGCTCCATCAACACCTGCCCAACTCCAGTGACACTTCTCTCCCTGACCCAGCCAGCTTGTGGAGATCTGTCCCTTGCTGGTACACCATAGTATCTGTATTACTCACAGGGAACTTATAAGTTCACTCACTGTTTTGTAGTACAGATATTTGTGTTTGGCTTTAGTAGGCATGTCATAAGTATGTACAGAAAGAAGCAAAGGACGAACAAAGCAAAGTGTGAACTTGAGCTTTGGGAGAAAGCACAGAACCAGTTTTATGTCCCTTGTTCTTTTGGGGCATCTGGAAGTCCTCCGGCAGAAGCTGGGGAAATTAGCCATGACATTTAGTTGACTTTTGGTGGGGGCAAGCCTACCAAAGATGATTTTGATTGGTTCTTTGGGGGAGGGGGAGATTGGTATAAATGAGACTTTAGTCAGGAGAGATCAGTGATGACTTTGGTTGGATTGAGGGTTCAGGAAGACCCTCAATTAATTGGGGTTGGGATGCCATTGAGGAGTCTTTGTCCCTAGAAATTAAGAGACAGAGTTTGATACTGAATTGAGTCAAAGCTGAGAGCAGATTTTCACAGATACTAACTCTATTAGAGTTCCTGGACCCAATTCCGGTATGTGTGTGTGTGTGTGTGTGTGTGTGTGTTGGGAGGGTGATATTCCCAATATACACACAAGACCAAGCAATTCTCAGACACCGGCAGGGTGTCCTGAGAATTTAACTAATTCTGACACTATCTATTGGGAGATAGCATCAAATCCCACTGATAAGGGCTCAGTCCTACAAGACTGTCCTCCAGCCCCCACTTCAGATACCAATCACAAGCCCAAGGCTGCAATCTGTGCTTCTGACCCACTGGCTACAGATCTGAGGCTCCAGTGACCTTCTCCCTAAGTTGCTTTGATTTGCTACAGAACTCAGAAAAACACTTGCTTATATTTACCAGTTTATTAAAAAATATGACAAAGGATATGAATCAATAGCCAGATGAAAAGATACACAGTATAAGGTATGGGGAAAGGGCACAGAGCTTCCATGCCCTCTCTGGGTATGCTCCTCTCCCTTAGATCTCCATGTGTTCATCAACCTGGAAGCTCTCAGAACCCTGGCCTTTTCAGAGGCGGGTTGGGGGGGGGGCGGTTGGAGACTTCTTTACATAGCTATGGTTGATCAAATCATTGGCCATTGGCTGACTCAATCTCCAGCCCCTCTCCCCTCCCCTGAGGTTGGGTGGTTTGGTAGTGAAAGTTCCAACCCTCTGATCACATGGTTGGCTCTCCTGGCAACTGACTCCCACCCTAGTCCTTGGGTGGGGGTCCAAAATTCACCTTCATCAACTTAACCAAAGACACTTTCATCTCTCTTAACATTTAGGAAACTCCAAGGGCTTGGGAAACTGTGAGCCAGAAACGCTGGACAAAGACCCACTCAAATGATCAACTATATATTTCTTGTAAACCACAATACCGCAAGAGTGGAGACAGGATGGTGCTGGAGATAGAGTTGCCTTACCTCCCCATAGGAGTACCTTTTGCCTCTTAGCTAGAGCTGAAGGCTGTGCCCACTTGTCCTCTCTGGGACACGGATAGGGGTGATGTACCCGGAGGCAATGGACCAAGAGAAAGATGGCGGTGTGGTTGGATCTTGGAGAAATGGCATCTGATTTCCCCACTCCTCCTCTCTCTCCTGCCACATTCTCCTGGGCCACCCAGATTGTCACCCACTGCAGCCCCAACCCCCTAGGTCTCTCTCCTACTGGGAAGGCATCTCCAGGTCTTCCCACTGCCCACCCCCACCCCCCACATTTTAAGACTGACAGCTGAGATCTAACTGGCCCATTCCTAGGTCTCAATCCCTTTTTCAGGGAATAGTTTGCTTTTTAATCCCCGAGGCTGGTCTCCTCAATGGAGATAAACAGCAGGAGAATGTTTTCCTTTGCCCTATTAACAGGGCAGATTAAATATTCAATCATATAACCAACATGTCATTTCTTTTATTGGCCCTTGAGTAAGCTCAGAGTCCCATCTGGGAGATGAAATTCTCCCTGATAATAAACAAAGCTGAACGACATCACAAGGTGGCCTGTGTGTGTGTGTGTGTGGGGGGGGGTCACATGAAGGAGGAAATCACAGCAATAACAATGTTTCCCCAGGATTTTCTCTTTATAGAACAGTTGCAAACTCATTATCTCAGGTGACCCTCATAACAATCCTGTGACGTAGGCCAAATGTTACCTACATTTGACATGTGGGAAACTGAGGCTCAGAGAGGTGGAGTCACACTGGCCAAGATCAGATTGCCAGTAAGTGATAAAACCAGGATGGGGAAAACAGAGGGCTTATTTGGGGGGGGGTGTCCTTGAGCTGGCTGACTCCTGTCTGTGAGCTGTAAGCTCTGCGGCTTGGAGACATCCCCCCAGAGAAACCTTCTACCCTCACTGCCAAGGTCCTAGGCCGGGAGGACAGGGGAGTCTCTCAGGCTCCCAGGCCTCTTCCCAAACTCCCTTACAGTACCACCCTCTGCCTTGGTTGATGACTATTTGAGCCAAAGCTGCCCTCAGAATCCTGGTGCCTCCGTCCTGGCCCCAAGGGCTAGTCTGTACCCCTTGCCCATATCCTAAGACCCTGAGAAAAAAAACCTTAGCCATCTGTCTGGGTCCCCTCCCTGTAGGTCAGTGCTCCCCCCGCTGTGGACAGGCTCCTGTGATGATGGATCACTGGCCCCAACGCACATATTATTATGAAATGGGTTTATTACACTCTAAATCTCTCACTAATGTGCCGCTTTTTAATCCCTTCATCCACTCTCGGTCTCTCAGGCTCGGCCAGAGCTCTCTCCACCCAGGACTAGGTCTGAATGGCTTATTGGATGATTTCTGACTTGGGGGGACTCGGGCGGGGGCTGTTTAGAGGAGGGGGGGAGGAAAGGGAGCCGTGCAGCCCTTGAGAGAAGTCCAGAGGCTTGTCTGGAGGCTTCTAACACGGGGCCTCCTTGGGCCCGAGTTCACTAAGGAACCCCGGCTGTCAGTCTGTCTGTCCACTGCTCATCTCCTGGATCTCTGTCTCTCTGACTCTCAGTGGCCGGCTGCCTCACTCTACCTCTGCCTCTTGGCTCTCATCACTTTCTCACGTCCTCTCAGCTCTCAGGCTCTCTGACTGTCTTGTTTTGTCTCTCTATTTCCCCTGGAAGCCAGACTGCGGTCAGGGTGCTGGCGTCTAGTTCCCCCTGGGTGAGGAGGGCAACGATCCCCAAGTGTTCCATCCCCCTGCAGTCCCCCCTTTTCTGGAAATTCCTTTAAATCTACTGGGTTTCTGTTCTCTTGAGTCACTTCTTCAGCCCAGCCCCACTTTCCAGCCACCGTCTTCTGATGTCCCCCTCTGGCTTTTCCCCTTGTATCCGGGACTCCTCGTTGGCCCTGCTCTCAGGGCCACGCCCAAGTCCCTGCTGACACCCGCAGCCTCCTCCGCCTCCCCTCCATGGCTGACACCTCAGCTCCCAGGCCTCCCCTTCCCTCCTCACTGTCGCTCTGGCCACCTCCCCGCTGGCCTTCTCTCCCTCCCTCAGTCTCTGTCTCTGTCTCTCCCAGTGTCTCTCCCTGAGCAGTCCCTCCCCGCTCTGACACACCAGCCGGTAAGGCAGCCAAGGCTTCCTGCTGTCAGCTGGGGAATAGATAAAGATAAATGATATTATGTTAAATTCCACTTAATGACAAATTTTTAATTTTCTGAACATGGTCATTTTCTGGCTAGTGAATCAAGTGGAGGGAGCTAATTACATGAAGATCTGAACAAAAATAACTCCTAATTTTCAAGGATAATGGAAGAGAAATGTTGGAGATTAATGGCACTATTTATCTTTTTTAAATTTCTATCTTTCTCTGTGATAGCCGTGCTCCCCAAGGAAAATATTCATAAAATGAAATTGAAGTCGTAACTTAATAGGTTATTAAAATTTTTGAGTGCATATCACTTTCCTTCCGCAGCACTGTAAATTTAAATTGAAGTTTGCGGCTCCCCGAGTCACCAGCGGAGTTTTTTTTATGATGGCACAATAGAGAGAAACATGCATCTTTGTCAGGAGGTATTTGCTAGTCTAATTTTATGGCAGGCCGGATTATCAGGCGGGAATGGCAGCGCCGGGGGAAGCTGACAGGCCCGCAGCCGGCAGCCATGTGTTTCCATTAGCGCCCCGAGCCGTCCGGGGCTTCTCTGGACTCTCATTTTCCACTTCAGTCTTTTATCTTGATTTAAAGTGAGGGCGCCCAATATTCAGGGCCTGTCATTTTTCTCTCTCACACACTCTCACGCGCTCTTCCTCTCGTCTCCCCTCCCACTTCCTCTGCCCCAGGGCCTGCTCCCTTTTCATCTCCGGCTCCCGCGAGGGCTCTGCGCCCCCCACCCGTCCTCAGCCGACCCTCTGGGCTGCACCCTGGGAGGAAGAGGAGAGAGGAGGCAGGCGAGGCCGGCGGGGCAGTTATAAATTTGAGCCTTCTCCCCGTGGGCCCATCAGAGGGACCCTCGAATGGGGACTGTGCGCGCGCGAGGCAGGGAGGGGGGCTCTCCGGGGCCGGCGCCCATCAGGCCTTCTAATTGAGTGTTAATGGAGTTGCGACGGGGAGGGGCGCAGCTGTTGGCTCCGGGGACCGAGGGCAGTGAGAACTGCGGCCAGCCCTGTCTCTGTTCCCAGGCCGGCCTCCGCCCTGACTTTGTCTCAGAACCATGCGCCCAGAGAGAGGGAAACTTACAAGGAGCTTGGATCGACTCACACATTTTAGAGATGGACAAACTGAGGCCCCGACACGGGGAGTGTCTTGTCCAAGCTCATTACGGCTGAGACAGAACAAAACCTTGGAGATCACAGACGTCCCATGAACACACTTCCTGCTGAACCGCGCGGCGACACCGCAGCCTCTTTCTGCTTTGTTGGATGGAAACCGACATCTCTGTGTCTCCAGCGCCCACCTGGCATTGTCCACTTTGTTACTGGCACCAGTGTTCCCCAAAGCGCGGGCCTTGAACCCCAAGGTCATTTACTCCTGTCCTCTCCTCAGCCCCATACCCCGGTCACTTACCAAGTCTTCTATCTCTTCCCTTGTACCTGTCCCCTCCCCTCCTCTTCACTTGGGTTCACCAGGTCTATTTGTTTTTGTGTCCCATAGTGACCTTCCCCCAAGACCCCCAATCCCCAAACCTGCTCCTGCCCTTGCTCAGAAACCCACTGTGTCCTCCACCCTGTGCCTACAGGATTGAGTTCCACCTTCTCCTGCAAGCCTCCTAGCCCTGCATGACCATGGACTACTATTTCCCTTCCTTCTGTCCTCCCTCCCCCTTGCCCACCGTCTACCCACATAGGGGCGGCTCCAGCCAGGATGACGCCTCTGCACCATTTGTTCTTGGTGTCCCCGCTGGGGAAATCCTCTACTCTCCCAGCTCTATGCACTGTTCATGACCCACCTCAAGCCGTTCCCTTGCTGGGCTCCCCCCGGGCCACACTGATCTCCCCTCTTCTCTGGCCTCCTTTAGCCTCACCATCCAGGATGGTCCACTGGGCATTTACCACCTGCTCACGCCCTGCTTGAAACTCATTGCACTTGCTTTGACATGCGCCCTGCCCGGCCAGGGACCCCAAATTCACTTCACCTACCTTAGTCCATAAATGCTGTCCTGGTTCACACATCCTATCCCATATGTCCTGAGGAGAGCAGCCAAGACCCCTGGATAAAACCTCAGACGGCAAGTCTACCTGCAGAAATTATGGCATATCGGAGCTGGAAGACACCAGAGACTTCAACTCTCTCATTTTATTGATGGGGAAACTGAGGCGCAGCCAGAGGGGTGATGATGCCCAATGTTCTGCCATGAGTTCAGAAGAGAGTTGAGACACACATCCAGACTCACATGAGTCTCTGGGCTCCTGTGTCAGTGCTCTTTCTACGTCACCATTCTGCCTGTAGGGTTCAGATCATCACTGTTACTCAGGTGTAAATTGGCAAGTTCTTTATTCTCAGGGCCTTGGTTTCTCTATAGTGTAGAAAGGCTGGCCTAGACCATGGTGCCTTCCTCAGGATGGGATCAGAGATGACTGGAGAACCCTGTGGCAATGGTAGGGCTTTTTTTTTTTTTTTTTTTTTTTAATGTTTATTGATTTGTTTTTGAGAGAGAGAGAGCAAGTCGGTGAGGGGCAGGGAGAGAGAGAGAGAGGGAGAATCCCAAGCAGGCTCCACGCTGTCAGCACAGAGCCCGATGCAGGGCTTGAACCCACAAACCGTGAGATTGTGACCTGAGCTGAACTCAAGAGTTGGATGCTCCACCGGCTGAGCCACCCAGGCGCCCCAATGGCAGGACTTCTCAATGCCAGCATCTTCTTGCCCCTTCCGCCCTCCCCCACATCCCAAATTGCTCGGTTCCTGCCCCCGGCTCCCTGGCCTGACCACTTTCTGGACTGTGATCCCTCCTCCCCCCTCCCGCACCCCTGGCCCTCCATCGGGCCACCCACCATTGTATCCCATGTCACAGGCATGTTGCAGGCATGTTCAGGCATGTTTCGGGCATGGCCATTTCCACTTGGCTGCCTGTGCCACACAGGTCAGGTGGCGAGTGGCCCGGGCTGCCCCCACGCCGTGTTTAGCAGTGGAGCTGAGCGGAGGCGGTGCCTGGTTCCCCAGCCACAGTCTCTCGTTAGAAAGAAATTAAAAGCCACTCAATTTTGGCTAATATCCCTCTGAAGGCCTTTAACTCCACCTGTGACTAACCCATTCATAATCGCTCCGTTTTAGTGGCTCAGGCTGATGTAGCCTCAATTAATTTGGGAGGAGAGATAAACGGCCATTCCTCTTTGTCTCCCATCCCTTCCTCCCTTCCTGCCCTCTCTCCCGTCTCCCCCACAGCCTCTCTGTCTCTCTGCCTCCGGCTCAGTTTTTCTTTCTCCCTCTCTCCACTTCACCTCTCTCACCCGGATTGTGTGGGTTTGTGTCTGTCTTTCGAAGTGTCTGTCTCTCCAACGCTTTTTGTGTCTCTTTCAAAGTCTGTCTTAGTTTTTTTCTCTCTGCCTCTAGTTCCTTCTGTCTCTCACTCTTCCGGTCTCTTTCTTTTCCTTCATGCATTTCTTACTCTGTTTGGGCCTCTGCTCTTTTGTCTCCGTCCCTCTCTCCTGTGTGTTTTGGTCCCCTGCTTTAAGTCACTTAGACCCTTACTCACTCATCTTCGGAGTTACTCTCCTTGCCCACTAGGGTGTAGGTGTTTCTGGTGCTGGGTTTTTTTTTGGGGGGGGGGGGCTCTCTCCCCCCCACCCCAGCTCCGTCTCTGTTCTCTTCTGTCTCTTTGTCTCACCCGCTCTGTCTCCCAATCTCCTGTCTTTGGTTTCCTTTCATTCCCCACCCCCAGCCCCTCCTGTTTTATCCCTTGTAGAGCTTCCCTTCTTTCTCCCTGCCCCCCCCTTGCTTCCTTTCCTGCCTTTTCTTTTATTCTGCTTCTGTCTCTTCATTTGTCCATTTCTGCTGTATCTCCCTGAGTTTTTCTCTCTTCCCTTCCTTTTTCTGTCACAGAAAGGACTCTTCTCTCACTCCCTCCCCCACGGCTCAAGCACCTTTTCTCCTGGTGCCTCAAACCCCCCAAGCCCAGGAGTCCTTTTGTCTTCCCCTCCCCTCTCGATTATTATTAATGATAAAAGCTCAAACATCACATCAGTAATTTCTGAGTGAGTTTTGCAATGAAACTGGGGCCTTCGCAGCCCCTCCCGAGTCCCACAAATTTTACTTTTGTAATTTCACGCCTCTGGTTATCACCACGCTGCTCCGTCCCTCTCTGCCTCTCAGCTCCCCTCCCCTCCCCCCCCCCCCCCCCCCCCGGAGAGAGCACTTAAACTTGTTTTCATTCCCTTATTCTTTATTTTTTTAATGTCCACTCTCTCCGGAGTCAGTAATGTTCTTCCTCTCTTTCCTCTCCCATTTTCTGTTAATTCTGCGCCATCTGCCTTAGCATCTGTTAAAAATAAAATTTCCCTCACACAATGAGAAGCTTCCCTGCTCCTCCCTCCCCCCCCTGCAGCCCCCCAGGTTTGGTGCTGGGGCCGTCAGATGCCACTTCCTCTCCTGGGATCTCCCCCCCTCCCCCTAGTCCCTAGTCTGGTTTTCAGAGAAGAGACACAGCACTGGGTGAGCAGGCGGCGGGGAGGGAGGGGACTGCCCAGGGGGCCTGGAGCTGGAGGGGGCAGCTGCCGAGGGAGCTAGAACTGGGGGGTGCAGAAGGTGGAACCAGGCTCCACCCACTTGCCTTCGGGACCTTGCCCAGGCTGGAGCTCTGAGCTGCTGAGACAGTGCACCTGCACAGGTAGGTGACAACAGGTGGGGGAGAGGTTGGAGGAGAGAGCCCTTGCTCCCCAGGATAGGAGGTTGCTGATGAATCCATTTGCCTTTTCCAAAAGCTAATGCTGGGGTAAGAGGCTGGGCTGGTACTGGGAGTGAATATGGGAGATGGGAGAACAGCCCTTAAGTCCCAGTGGCTGGCCCCAGCTTGGACTGGACATGGTGTTAGATAAGGTGTCCTCAAGACTGGCCGTCAAGGGTCCCCTCCCCATGTCTGCTGGGGAACTGTGTCCCTGCTGCTCCGGGCTCAGCTGGGAGAAGAGGGGGGAAGGGCGTCAATTGACCCCATGCCCTGAACACTTCAGGAGGCAGGAAACTCTTGGGTTGGAGCCAGCTTCCCAGTGGGTTTAAGAAGAGATTTAGTGTGTATATGTTTGTGAGCGCGCGCTCACGTGTGTGTGTGTGTGTGTGTGTGTATGTGTGTGTATGCCTGCGAGATTATGGCTCCTTGTCTCCATTGATCTGTGTATGTGTGTCTAGGGAGTGTGAGTATATGCATTGGGTTTTGAGACAGATTTGTTTTTCTGGCTATATCTCTCAAGTGTGGGTGTATTCTATATGTTACTTTGAATGTGTAGCTATACTTCTGTACTTCTCTATGAGATGGTGTGTGATCGTGTGTGGTAGAGGGTGTGTTGTAACTATGTATCTCTATGAATATTTGTGTAAATGGTGTCTTGCAAAAAAACTATCCTCCTATCTATGTGACAGTGGTGTAATTGTTCATGTCTTATTACCTTGGTTTCTTTGTATGTGAAATACACATACTATGTGTATTTGTACATTAATATATCTCTCCTGTGAACTTAGGCATAACTGTTTCTGATTATGTATATGTAACCGTACGTGCTTATCCCCTTTCCCTCGTGACGAGGTGCTCTGGATGTGACCAATGGCTGGTAGGCACCTGTGTGCAGGCTGTATGCACATGTATGGCTGTCTCTGGTGATGTGTGTGTGTGTGTGTGTGTGTGTGTGTGCGTGCTCATGGCGCTTCCTTTTTCTTAGTGCCATGCAAACACAGTAAGTGCCTGCGGTGGGCGTGGTTGTGCCAGACAGGGTGGGGCAAGGTATGCAGTTCTGTTGGTGGGTCCAGTGAGGTCACCTGAGTTGAGGTCACAGGCGGGAATCTAAAGCGGCTCAGCAGCAGGAGAGTAAAAAGGCACAGGCTTTACTACTGAACTGTCCTGAGTTCAATTCCTAGATCTTCCCCTGATCAGAACGAGCTACTTAAACTCTGAGTCTCAGTTTCCACATCTGTAAAATGGGCATAATCATATCTATGGCACACAGTTGTTTTATGGATTAGGGACAAAAGATAAGCAACTGGCCTGGCACATGATACTAATAAAATAGTAGAAGTAATCGTCATAATAATAATAATAATAAACCACTCAGTGCTTACTATTCAGTACTCACTTTCTTTACTCTTCACATTAACTCTGTAAGGGTCCTTGGTGTTTCAGAGATGAGTAAACTGAAGCAGAGTATGAATAACCAAGATCAGACAGCTGGTAAAGGTGCCGTTTCTGCTCGCAAATGATAGTTTTATTTGGAAAGCAGGTGCTTCCTGCAACTACTGATAATATTATTCCTTAAATATGGAGGCGTATTAGACTGGGAACACTTTGTTCCCCTTTACAGGGGCCCCCTTCTCAAGTCATGGTCCCCTTTCCTCCCCACTCCCCCGTTCCTCGCCCTGCAACCCAGCAGAGCTGATGGCTCCTGGGACTGTTTTGGGGGACTGGACAAAAGAGGCTGAGGAGAAGGAAATGCCCCACGCTCCTGGCGCCTCTTGCCAGCCTTGATCGACACCAAAGATTCCGTAATCTCTCTCTGCCCCGAGGGGAGCGGCAGCGTTTGCGAAACAGATTTTTACAAAATGTTTTGACCCTGCTCTCCCCTCCCCCCGCATCCCTGCCTGGCACCGTGTCACCTAATTAGATCAGCCTTCGCGGGCGTCTCCGTTCCCTGCTAATTGTGCCCTGGGCCGGCTTCCGGAGGCCGCTCTCCCCGTCCCCCGCAACCCCCCCCCCCCCCGGCTACTACCAAAAACGGCGGGGGCTGGGGTAGGTGCCTGCTGGGGGCTGTGTCAGGGGCAGAGGTTCCCTAGGGGCCTCCCGTGGCGATTTCTGTGGTCCTCCCCCCTCGTTATTCTGCAACCCAGGAGACTGAGGCACCCTCTCTAGCCCCCACCCGGCCCGGCTTCCTGCTCAAGGACGGGGGCGCCGGTCTGAAATGACCCAGGGCCTGGGGGAGGCCAGCCCGAGCGTATCCGGGTAATTGTCTCCGCCAGACGCGTTGCCGAAGCAGGCGGCTCGGAAAATCCCAGATTTCTTTCCCCTTCACCGGCTGCGCTGGGCCCGCCGGAAGCCGGGCGGTTTTATTTACAGATCCTCCCGCGAGCGCCGGCGGAGGCTTGGCTGGGAGGGCGCGCGGCCGCCACCTCTGTCCAAGGTGCTGAATGCGCACAGGGCTGGGCGGCTCTTCTGCGTTTGCCAGGATAATAACAATGACTAAAAATCATTACCAGGAGACTTTTAAGGTCAAGGGAGACCTTTGTTTTATCTGTCATGTCTGTTTTCTTCACTTTCCTTCTTTTTTAAACTTTTCCTTCTTGTAAAAATACAAGAATACATTCATGTATTACTTGTGCATTACTAAGTTTTTAATAATGTGATTTTTTTTTCTTGATATGGGACATTCTTCAGGACAAATGATCAAGGTTTTTCAAAGAGAAGGCAGATTCATACATTTTAAAAAGAAAGAGAGAAGGAAATAACAAATACATTGTTGGGCGGGCCTTGTTTGTTTCTTTATTTGAATTAGCCAATGTTAAAAAAAAAGGTGGAAAATTTTAATATTGACTGGATATTTGATGATATTAGGGAATTATTGCCAATTTTGTTAGGTGTGATAATAACATTGTGATTAAATTTCTCTTAAAATTTTTTTAATGTTTATTTATCATTTTTGAGAGAGAGACAGAGCTCGAGTGGGGGAGAGCAGAGAGAGAGGGACACACAGATTTTGAAGCAGGCTCCAGGCTCTGAGCTGTCAGCACACACCCCGATGCAGGGCTCGAACCCACGAACCGTGAGATCATGGCCTGAGCTGAAGTTGGTCGCCCAACTGACTGAGCCACCCAGGTGCCCCATGATTACATTTCTAAAAAGTCTTTAGGGGCACCTGGGTAGCTCAGTCAGTTGAGCGTCTGACTTCAGCTCAGGTCGTGATCTCACGGTTTGTGAGTTCGAGCCCTTGTGGGGCTCTGTGCTGACAGCTCAGAGCCTGGAGCCTGCTTCAGATTCTGTGTCTCCCTCTCTGCCCCTCCCCTGCTCACAATCTTTCTCTCTCTCTCTCTCTCTCTCAGAAATAAATTTTTAAAAATATACAAAAAGACTTTAACTTGTTTTTCTTAAAAAGAGCTGTTAAGTGACTTGCCCAAAGTTACTTGAAAGCCCCTTCTCTCAACCACTCTGATAGCCCATCCCTAGCAGATCTGAGGGTGTCTATAGTTTGGTGTATTGATATGGCCTGCCTGCAAGTTTGTGTGTCTATCTGTGCTTGGGTTGATATGAGTGATGATATTGTAACTCTATGTGTGAGATTGTGAATGGCAAATTTTGAGTGCCCACTTTATACCAGATTTTCTATAATGATACCTTGCAGCATTTAAAACTCACAATATCCTGGGAGGGAGTAATTGTTATTCCAGTATTTCAGATGCAGGAACTAAGGCAGAGAAAATAATTTTCCTGTGGTCTTACAGTTAGTAAGGGATAGAACCGGAACCCAAGTATTTTGAAACTACTCCCCAATGTTCTTGGCAACTGCTTAAACCAGAGTGGCCTTTTTAGTGTGTGTAAGACTTGTGCCTGAACGCGACTTCATCTGATGAGTATGTATATAGCCACAGCAGGGCTCCTTTCCTGGGGTGGGAGATGCAGGGAATTACAGATCAGGGAGGAAGGGAGGTCATTTTGAAATGAACTAATCAATGGGAATGATCAGGTCTGCTGAAGATTTACAGGATGTGAAGAATTTACCTGGTGACAAAATAGATTTAAATTTGATTTTGAAATTAGAATCTTCCTCTTTATGATAAACCACCCATTGAGCATCTACCAAGTCCCAGTCTCTTTGTCTGTAAAGATTCTATATATTAAAACTATGTATATATAGTGCAGTGTCTGGGGCAGAGTAAGGATTTAATACAGAATGACCTTTGTTAAAAAGGAAAGAAGCACAATATAGTGCATGGAGCCGAGTTGGAGTCAGAGGAGGGTATAATCTTGGTTCCAAAATCCACTACCTGAGTGATCTTAGGTAAGAAACTTAACCTCTCTGGGCCTCACTTCCTTCTTCTGTGATAGGGAGATGATCATAGTTAAAGAGATTGTAAAATTTAAATGAGATAATATAGAAAGTACTTGGCGTAGTAAGCACCCAGTTAGTTTGCACCAGGTGCTTTACATACATTCTCTCTGAAGCTTGTCACTACCCTACAAAGTACTTGACATTGCAACTCAGACTCTTTTATATTCCAAATTCATACCTGTTCCATTCTTCTGGCTGTCTGCCTCTTTAAGAGCTGTCTGTTTTATTTGAGGGTTTCTGAGAGTCAATAAAGGGGATTGGCATAGGAGACTGGAAGGGAGACTAAGAGGGAAGGACTTTGGCATAGAAGAGAGAGCACTAGTGTGGGAGTCATGAGATTGGAGCTGACACCTTAGATTTGCCATTAACTAATTGTGTGAACTTGGTCAGGTCACATTTTTCCTCTCAGGGTCTCAATTATCCTAGTAAAATAACGAAAGTAAATTGGATGCACTATGACATTATAAGATTCTCTCGGTAACTGTATGTGTTCAAGAGACTTGAGTAAGATGTGAAAGTATGACTGTGAATTCTGGGGGGCTCTTAGAGTGTATGAAAGGAAAGTGTTGGTGGGGGTGTAGGGTATGGAGTTGGGGCTGCAACAACATAAATGACAATGACTGGGAGGGACTTGTGACTACACTTCCTTAGGACAAAGTATGACAGTGTGAGATTGTGTAGGAGTGATTATTGGGTGACTGGGTGTGTTTATGTAAGTGGGTGCATGTAAGCATCAAATTCTATGAATGTATTGTATGCAAGGATGTGGGTGTAATGGTATGAAAATTATTATAGTCAAATTAAGTGAGAATGTAAGTGTGATTGTAAGGGAATTATATGGGTTGTGGATTATATGTGAATGTGTGAATGCAGAAGTGATATACGTGAAAGAGGGAGAGACTGACCGTGGGCTGATAAGCAGAGAGGAGTGGCAGAGGGATCCATAAAATAGGCGCCACATGCAGGAAGGAGCTGAGCCTCGTCACCCTCCCCACTTTCTTACCCTTCTAGAGCCCTCTGGAGTGATCTATGGCCAACTCAGACTTATTGATTTGGGATGATCTGTTCACTATTTCTACCACACAGAGATGCAGACACACAGTCTTTTCTCCTCAGCTCTGATGTCAGGAGCACCTTCTGAGGAGAGACTGGATTAACACTTGAAGTCCCACTATGGGCAAACCGTCTCCCTAACAAGCCCGGCCAGGAGATTTTAGAGACGGTGGCAAGACTGACAATGGGTGAATATCCTTGGTGGCAGGAAGGTTGAAGCACGCTTCATCCTTGTACTGAGGTGGCAGGAGAGAATTTGGTAGGAGGATAACCCTTTCTCGAGAATTTTCACGCTTCAGCTTATGAAGTAGAAAGCACGTAGAGAATGCACATAGACAAACAGTCACACTTGTATGCAAGGCTTACATACAAGACTTCATAATCCCACGCTCACCCCCCCCCCTACGCACACACAGTTTAGAAACTGGTCTAAAGAATCAGGGTTTTTGTTCTTGTTCTGTCTTTGAAAAAAAGAGCTCATTTATTTAAGCGAAGGGTAAAGGACTGATAATACCTTTTTTAGATGGGAATACAGAGTGGTACGACCCATTAAGAAGGCAGTTTGACAATGTGTGCCCCAATGTAAAATGTGTATTTTTTTAACCCAATACTTCTATTTCTAAGAATTTACCCTAAGGAGATAAGTGTGCAAGTGTGAATAGATGTGTCCACAAATATGTTCATCTCAGGGTGTCTAAAATAGTGCAAAACTGGAAACAATATAAATGCCTATCAATAGAAGACTGGCTTAGTACATAACACAGTGGAATATAATGCAACTATTACAACAATAGCTCTACATTAAATGAAACAGGATAGTATCTATGAGATTTTTAAAAATGAAAATGGCAGATTACAGCATAGGATATAGGGGTTGATCCCTGTTTATATCAAATTACACACCTGTGTCTATGTTTATTTAGAGGCAGAAAGAATTGTCTGGTAGGATGGTCACTAAAATAACATCAGGGGTTGTTTCGCCTATGTGGGGGCTTTATTTTTGGCTTGCTTCTTTGTATTTTCTGTATAGTTCGCAATTTTTTACAGTGGACATGTATCTTCTTTTAAGACAGAAAGGAAGGAAGGAAAGAAGGAAGGAGTGAAGGAAGGAAAGAAAGAAAGAAAAATGCTTTCTGTATGCCTTCTCTGTACGGCCTCTGTACTTAGTACAGAGGACACAGCAATGAATGAGGCACCGATCTCTTAAGGGACTGGTTAGGATTAAACCTCCATACATACCTTACATCTATGAACCCTGTCATCTTCCTCCATATGTCTGCTCCTTGCTTGATCTGTGTTCATTTTGGGGGAGCACAATGAGAAGATGTGGATTCCCTGGAGAGCCTGTGGGCTTGGCAGTAGAAGAAGGGAGATCACTGGACAACGCTGGAATAACTGTGGAGACACCTTTTGGAAAAGAGAGCCTGGGGCAGCCTCTGTCCTCGGTGTTCTCCCCTTAATAAGGGATCCTTGTGTCCAGCCTGGATTTTTTTTTTTTTTTTACTTTCTTTGTCAAAATAATCCTGAAAGTGTCTGAAATCATGAAACTCTGGGGATGAACTTCTTGAGCCTTGGAGCTGCAAATAATTCTAGAGGCCAAGGATTTCACCACTTCCTACAATGGTCCCATTTCCGGGAGCTTCTGCTTAAACACCTCCAGAGCAAGAGATTCTCTCCCTCTTGAGATAGGTTCTTCCATTTCCTGCAGCTTTAATGATTAGAAAGTTCCCTCTTAAGGAAAGAGCTCAAATCTGCCTCCTGGAAGGTATCTGTCCTTTGCCCCTGCAAAGGAGATATTCTTCACGAATTGTGGTGAAAGACAAAGTAATGTCCACTGAGCGCCCTCGGGTCCAAGTGAGATGTGAGCTAGGATAGTGCAAAGAAACAAGTTGAAACCAACCCAGCCACTATGATCGTGCCCCCAGCTGTCACCATGCCAATATGTGGGCTCAGAAATTCCCATTGTGGGAAAAAAAAAAAACTAAGCAAATCCCAGCAGTACTGTAGACAGTGTAACAGCAAAAGTTAATGGTGTCAAATCCCAGTGAAATAATTTATGAAGAAAGATGACATTGAATTGGTCACCCACTGGGCTGGTCACCCATGGGGCTGGAGGCCCATACTAAAACAAAGCAAAACAAAACAAAAGACAAACAAAAAGCCTTCCTAATTTCTAGAAGATATTGAAAGAGCCCTTGAAATGTGAAATCCTGTATAAAAGAAGGAGAAATACCTTATTTGACCTGATTTTACTCCACAAAAATAATAACCATGGACTGAGTTCAAGCCCCTTCCTTGGCATGTCCAGTAGACATGGTGTAACTTGGGTCCTGGCAAACCTCTTGGGCCTCCCTTCTCCACCTCCCCCATCTTCCTCAAAGGCCATACACCAGAAGGTCATGTTCTCCCTCATCTCTGCTCTTCTGTACTTGCTGCCTTCTTTGCTTGGAATTCTATGTCCTACCTCCCTAAACTCGTCCTTTGCCCAGACTCAATTCTTTTTGTTTTCTTTTTTCTTTTTGTAATTAACTAATTACTTAATTTTTAAATTTACATCAAAGTTAGCATGTAGTGCAATAATGATTTTGGGAGTTCCAGTGATTCAGCCCCTATGTACAATACCCAGTGCTCATCCAAATAAGTGTCTTCCTTAATGCCCCGTACCCATTAAGCCGATCCCTCCCACCCATGACCCCTCCAGCAACCCTCTGTTTTCTATATTTAAGAATCTCTTATGTTTTGTACCCCTCCCTGTTTTTATATGATTTTTCTTCCCTTCCCTTATGTTCATCTGTTTTGTATCTTAAAGTCCTCATATGAGTGAAGTCATATGATATTTGTCTTTCTCTGACTAATTTCGCTTAGCGAAATACCGTCCAGTTCCATCCATGTAGTTGCAAATGGCGAGATTTCATTCTTTTTGATTGCCGAGTAATACTCCATTGTGTATATATACCACATCTTCTTTATCCATTCATCCACCGATGGACAGTTGGGCTCTTTCCATGCTTTGGCTATTGTTGATAGTGCTGCTATAAACATTGGGGTTCATATGCTCCTTTGAAACAACACACCTGTACTCCTTGGATAAACACCTAGTAGTGCAATTGCTTGTTTGTCGGGTAGTTCTATTTTTAACTTTTTGAGGAACCTCCATCCTGTTTTCCAGAGTGGCTGCGCCAGTTTGCATTCCCACCAGCAGGGCAAAAGGCTTCCTCTTTCTCCACATCCTCACCAACATCTATTGTTGCCTGAACTGTTAATTTTAGCCATTCTAACTGGTGTGAGGTGGCCCAGACTCAATTCTTTCTGAAGCAAGCCTGTATCTGAGTTTGACTCCTTCCCGTTGGCCCAGACCATCTCAGACTTTTCAGACTTGCATCCTGCACATGGCTTTGTGTTGATCAACTCATAGACCTTCCTCCTTCACTAGAACTGTGAGTTACTGAGGGCTGGGCCTATATCTTATTTTTTGTACCCCAAGCACCCCAATGCTGATACCTAGCAGATATGTAGAAAACAGTTGAATGAATGAAGAAATGTTTAAAAAGTGGGGGGGTGGGGGTGGTATACGACCTTTGTCAAAGGCAAATTCAGGCTCTTTTCAAAGAGAATGAATGATGGGATAGAGGGGGAAGGCATTCTACTTCATCTAGTCTCAATGCTAGGATGATTGTGTGGCCTCAGGCAAGTTACTGAATCCCTTTGAGCCTTGGCTTCCTTATTTGTGAAGTGGGGATACGTATCAGTATTGGCCCCCCAGAGTTGTTAAGATAAATCAAAGGTAGCAGTTAGTGTGAAGTGCCTGATACGGTGCCTGCCATAGATTGAGTGCTATTACTATCGTTATTTTTGCTGTTTGTAGTGGTCACAGGGGTAATTATCATTATTATGTAGTGGCTCATTTCTCCCACCTGGAAAACTCTGCCTTAAAGGCTCCAGATCAAATGTCACCTCCTTCAAGACACCTTCCCCAGGGTGCCTGGCTGGCTCAATCATTGGAGCATGCAACCCTCGATCTCAACTCTTGATCTCAGCATCATGAGTTCAAGCCCCATGTTGGGTGTGAAGCTTACTTAGAAGAAAGAAACCTTTCCCAAACACCCTGAAGAAGTGGATTCACTGCCTCCCCCTTGAACACGCAGCACTTTGTACATGTTTCTATTTCAGGACTCCTAGGGCACTGTCATCATTTGTAAATATCAGTCCCCTGCCTGACCATGAGCTCCAGGGAGGCAAAGATAGTCTTGGTTTCCTTTGCCTCCAGCAGGTCTGACACGTGGGGGAGGGGTCAAAAATGTTGGGTGAATTTGGGGGAGAGCTCCTGGAAACCTGAAAATGTGTTGGCAATGAGTGAATACGTGGCCTTACTGATTACTCAAGGCTCTGCACCACAGATGGGGTTCCAAGGCCTAAAATACGATGCACTGGAGGCTTCGATCTCAATATGTTTACAGTTTTGTCTGTCTTAAGAAAGGAGGGAAGACACCGCCTGGAGATACCATTATCACAATGGGGAAAGGAGGTCCTCTCGGCCTTCTCCTCCCTCCTGCCCCCACACAGTCCCACCTCCATAGGACAGCGCTCAGTACTGCTAGTGCTCGGGCCCAGGCCTTCTCTAAGTCAAGTACGCTTTTGCAGGGCCTGGCCTGAAGCCCTACTTCCACGTCCAGCCCAGCCCAGAGATGTTTATTTACCCAAGTGTGGCTTAACAGCGGTGAAATTAGGAGTGTTGGGAGAGAGGTGCCTCAAGTCGCTGCGATTGGGGTCTGATTTCCCGCGCAGTGGGGCATCCGCTTGTGGCCTTGTGCACAGGTATTTCCTTTACACACAGCAGGATGTAACTGTGTGTAAAGGATAACTAATGCACAAGAGTAGCAGGGCTTCTTTCTTGTACTGCATTTAATGGTTTCTTAGATCACGTTTACATGGCCTCGTTGCTGCAACTAATCTTTAGGGAACGAGATGTGTGGGACAGATATCATTCCCATTTTACAAATGGGGAAACTGAGGCCAAGAGGACTTGCAGAGGGCCCCCCAGTGACTTGGTAGCAGATCTGAGAGGTGCACTGGGGCACTGCGCCAACCTCGGCGGTACAAGGGCACCCCCGCGGTTAGGCGTGCTGCCTGCGCACACCCGAGGGAGCTGTTCAGGAATGCACCTCGGCCCTCCAAGGAGGGAGACCCGACTGCCTCAAGCCCTGCAGTTCGTCTCTTTCTTATTACCCCGTGGGGCTGACCTCAGGCGGGGCTAGTAAGCCTGGGCCGGTCCGGCCAGCCGCGGGGCGGACGGGTGAGGGCAGGGAGAGAGGGATGGAGGCTTGCACCCACTCTCCCGGCCGCAAGACTGAGGCTCGGGCGGCGGGCGGCCGCCCCCTGCTGGACGGCGGGCGGCGGGCGCGGCGCGGTCCGAGGGCCCGGCCCGGCCGCGGCGCGTCCTCGCTCCCAGGCCCGGCGGAGCCTCGGCGGCTCTCCCGGGCGCCCGCTCCCCCGCCGCCTCCCCCGCTCCCTCCACTTTGGGGATAATTTAACATGTTTCACACTAACTTTCCGTAATGGCCGCGGAGCCTTTAGAAATGCAGCCTCCCCGCTTTAGCAGCGGCCGCGCTAATGGTTATCTCGCAGCCGCGCCCCCGGCGATCCTGTCAGGAGTAAATAGAAGCTGACACAGTCATTTGCTTAAATCTTCTCCACACTTTTGCCGCATTTCCCTCCAGAGGATACCCCTGAAACAACAATTATTTGAAATGTCACGCGTTTCTGCCCCTGGGCTACCAACAAATGAACATTAAATCTATTAACAGCAAAAAAAATTAAATGTTTACTTTTCCGCGAAGGTGTGAGGGGCCGGAGTCAGGGAGCGGCCGAGGGAGAGGCAGCGACAGGGACACAAACGCGGAGACCGAGACCGAGGGGGAGCCGAGCGGTGCAACCGAGCACCGAGCACCGGGAGGAGGCCGGCCCAGAGACGCCGGGACGGACCGACCGACCGAAAGTGCAGACAGACAGACTCAGAGCAGGCAGAGGGGGACCCGCCGAAGGGAGGCTGCAGGGAGGGGGAGAAAGACGCCGAGCAGGACACGACACAGACGTGGAGACCAAAAAAATACAGACTCCAAGAGAGAAGGAAGGAGGGCCAAGACGGATGCCCATAAAATGAGAAATGAGAAAAAACAGAAAAGAAGCATCCCCCCCACCACGAGCCCCCAGTGCTGCCATTCTTCTATCTCTAAAAGCAAAATTAAAAAGCAGAACCCCGGGCGGGTGCAGGGGTGAGCAGGGGGTGCTCTGGGGACAGCACTTACTCTCTTGGGCCCTACCCTGCAGCCTGGTGTCCTCTGACTTTCAGGCAGCTTGCCTGGGCCTGGCCTCCGGGAGCAGGGCTCTGGCCTCCATTTCCCCCATCACTGGTCCAGCAGAGGAACGGCTGGAAGCCTTGGAGGGCCTGCAGCTGGAGACCCTGGGGAGAGCAGGCATTGGGCAAAGCAGACAAGTCTCAGGGCCTGCTGCTGGTTTGACTCCCCGCAGAGACCCATGGCCTTCCGGGCCCATGTGGTGACTCCATTTCCCTGCCCGTACAATGGGAAGCAGATTTCTAGACCTCCACTCCATAGGTCACCTGAGTGCCAGGCTGAAGTGTGCTAATGAGTGTAATGGCTCAGTTGTCTGCTGTGGGCCCGTGTGACATTTGAGAGATGTCGTGCCTGGTCATGTGGAAGGATTTGGGGTGTGCGTGGTCTTGTCTTTTGGCTCCCCCGAGGTCAGTGCCTCACCGTCGGAGACATCCGTGTCCACAGGGCACCTCCTGTGGGGAACAGCCCAAGGGAGGGGCAGGAAGCTGTCTGGTCGTTGAGAACCACTCTTGCCTCTCCGCCTCCAACCGGAGCCAGGGCTCCAGGAGGGCTAGTGAGGGCGGTAGGGGTCACACCTTATCCAGGTGGGTTGAGCGGTCCTTGGACAGGAAGGAGGACTGTTGGAGGAGTCAGTGGGACTGGGGGGTGGGGGGGGTGGGGGAGGTGGGAATGGGGGAGGGGCTAGTGTGAGCCCTCTTCACCTCCTGATTCCCCCCAGCCTTGCATCTCCGGCCTTCCACAGAACGTGTGCCTGTGACATTTTCAGCGAAAATAAATGGGTCACATTTCATGGTGTGAGGTGAAGGCTCCCGGTTCTGGGCCGACTCAGCATGGCCAGGTACCTCTGGATTCTGGTTTCACCACTCTCCTGAGGACGCATGTCCAGACTGGGGCGGCACACCAGGGCCCTTCGTTAGCGTGTAACTGGGTGTGAACACCAGCTCCGCAATCATCTGCCTGCGCCAGTAACTCGTGCAGACACAGAAGCAAGGCTATGAATCTGCTCTCACACCGCTGCTTCCATTTGTACCTTTCTGGCCTCATATGAACCCACACCCTGAAATATACATTCAGGGCACACTCATGTGGACACACACATGCTCGCCTTCCATATTCAAACATAACCTTGCACACTCAGACGCACATCCAAGGAGACTTCTTTCCCCTGTCCTCGACCCTGACAAAGTCCACCTCCAATCTTATTACTCCAACAGAGAAAGGCAAAGGGTTTTGTCTGGCTAGGTCACTGAGGCTGTGTCCCTTGTCCAAATATAAAGTTGCGTATGTGTGCTTGTGTGTGTGAGTGACAAAGAAATTGTGCATGTATTTTTGTGTCTTTGAATGTGGACATGTTGCCGCATACAAGGAGACTCTGCGCGCGCGCGCGCGCGCGCGCGTGTGTGTGTGTGTGTGTGTGTCTGTTGGAGGGTTGTGTGCCCGCGTGGTTGTGTGTGACTGAAAGTGTGTGGTGGGGGGTGTGGGGGGGTGAGTGCTATTTAAATAAAAAAGAAAGGAAGTGAATCAGGGTCGTTTCCATTTTAATTGTAAAACAGATAAGCACTAAACACTTTGAAAAAGTAAATGACTTGAGAATAATTACTCTCTATTACCCAGCGTCCCAGGGGGGCAGTTGGAGGAGCCCAGATGGCTACAAAAATGGGATTTAGCAGAAAATTGAAGACATTATTCACCGTAACACATTATCAATTACCTTCATATCAATTACAATAACCTTACATTAGCGAGGGGCCCCGAGACCCTCAAGCCCTGAGACTGTGGAATCACTGCCGCCCCGTGGGGGAGGGGGCTGGGAGGAGGGGTAAGAGGATGGGAGGGACTGGGAGGGTCTTGCTTCCTTCTCTTTCCTAGAGATGCTGCCGTCTCAGGCCCTCACACCCCATTCCAGGTCTCCACTCCTCGAATTTTCCCCCGGTCCCAGCACACTGGGCTGGGGTGAATGGAAGATGATGAGTGGGAGCAGGAGGTGAGCTGAGGAGGCGAAGGGCTGAGAAGCTGCCAGGAGAGAGACACAGAGGCCAAGAGGTGGAGGTGATAAGAGGCTAAGGGGCGAGGGAAATAAAGGGATGGGGTGAAAATAGGGGGTGGTTGAGAAACCTGAGAAGCTCAGGAGATTGAAAATCGGAAGGGAAAAGGGGACCAAGGTGCTGAAAAGCCATCTAGACATTCCGCATTTATTCTGTGATCACTTCCTGGTCCATCCACCCCCGCCTTCCCTTCCCCACTCCTCCTATGGATTTGGGGCTTTCCTAGGCTTTCTGTTCTCCCATCTCTCACTCCTGCCTCAGTTTCTGCATGCTTCCCTCCTTGCCCCAAAGTCTCTTAGATGAAGTGGGATGGGGACAGGGGCTGGGGGTGCTCAAGAGAATGGGGTTGTTGCACAAGGGATTCAAAACTCAAGGGAGGGGACACCTGGCTGGCTCAGTAGAGCATGCGACTCTTGATCTCAGGGTTGTGAATTCAAGCCCCAAGCTGGAAGTAGAGCTTACTTAAAAAAAAAAAAAAAAAAAAAAAGCAAAACTGAAAGGAATGAGCCATAGTCCCCCGCAGTAGGAAGCACGCAAGTGAGACAAAGGGAAGAACTTTCTTGAGTAAGACTCAGTCTGAATCCAAGGGTCTCCACCAGCACTGTTGGGACCAAGGGTTGGGTATAGTCAGTGGGGAAAGAAAGGAGCCTAAAGACCCTACAAGGCCAGGGTCTGAGACAGTCTGAGAATGAAGAGCACCACTGATTCCAGCCCTGACTTCTCCCTGCTCCTCCCACCTCTCCTTCACTGGCTTGGGGGGAACCAGCTAAGCCAAACTCTAGATCTGTCCTGCCCAGTGTGGTAGCCACTAGCCACATATGGCCATTAAGCACTTGAAATGTGGCCAATCCCAATGGCGATGTGCTGTCGACAAACAATGTCCACCGATTTTTGGAGATTTAGTATTGAAAAATAATGTCTAACGTCTCATTAACACTCCAAAAATACTGGCTACATGTTAAGACAATATTTTGGCTATATGGCTGTATAATACTATTAAATACTTATTTAAATGTTAAATGTTTAAATATCAATTTAAAATTTAACAAAATTAAAATAAAAATGAAGTCCACTGATTTCACCTGTTTCTTTTTACGTTTAAAACATGTAGCCACTAGAAAATTTAAATTGCATTTGTGGTTCACATTATATTTCTATTGGACAGTGCTGGGCTAAAGCACCTGGGAAAGAAAGGGTTTGGGGAGGGGGAGAAAATTCTGGGTGTCCCTCCCCGGAATCACCTCATCCTCAGTAGGGTCCCTGTTTGTCCCAGAAGAAGGGGCCCCCTAAGGCACGGCCCTTCTGACACGGAATTAGAGCAGGAACTACAGGATCTGCCTTTTCCTTTTCATCTCCTGAAACCCACTCCCTCAACTCAGTCATCTGGACCCGGATACCTAAGAAAAGGAAGGCACATGAGGGGTCATGGTTTCCCTTATCCAGTCCATCTTCTCTAGTGCCTGTCCCCAGTATGTGTACACATATCCTTTCTACCCTCACAGGCTCATTTATATGTTCACACATTCTCCCACAGGGTGTGCAAATATGCACATCCCTTACAAGCGCACACACACTCTCATTTGTACAATCTCGCATTTACACGGGATGCGTGCGTGCACCTGCATCCTCCCTGTGACATCTTCACGTGGGTGCGCGTGCATTCACGCACCTCACCCACGTAGACACGTGCAAGCCACTCCACACACACCGCAGGGCAAGGAGGGCAGGCTTGGGCAAAGTTGTCAACTTGATTCATGGTGTGTGTGTGTGTGTGGGGGGGGGGTGTCCGGGGGAGTGAGAGCTAATAGTGCCCCCCTCCCCCAGGCTGGACCCAGAGGACTAATTGCCAGTAATGAGCTAAAAGGAGCTCAGAGCTGGCCTCAGGCACCGGATGAAGATGTTTCCAGAGACCAGCCAGAATCTATCCTGCTGTTTTGTTGATAGAAAAATCCTTCTCCCCCGGTGTCCCCTCTCTGTCTCTGTCTCCCCTCCTGTGGCTCCCTCTGGTTCCCACAGTCTCTGAGGAGTCCAGCCATACCCCATCTCCTGGCTCTCCCACCAGCCTCCTCCCAAAGGTCCTATCCCATCAAGGCATTTGCCCTCTGTCCTGCTCTCTTGTCTACTACTTGATGGGGGCTTCCCAGAGTATCCACTGCTGAGCAGGAGGAAGATTCCCAGAGGCTCAGGAGGCTGGATCCAGGGTTGCAAGGAGGCTGATTGTAACTGGATCTAAGGAAAACCTTTCTCATAACAAGATCCGCCCAATAACGGGAGGGCCAGTGCTGTGCTCCCACCACTAGCACACTCAACAGGGCCACTGAGGGTACTGTAGAAAAGGCTGCCCCACGGGAAGGGAAGTTGCACAGAATGACCCAGGAGGCCCTTCCTGGGATGAGTATCATAGTTACTCGTGAATTATTAATACATTTATTCACCAGTATTAATTATTATAGCTACCATAGGTCAAGTGCCTATAAAATGCCAGGTACTTTATATTTTTAGCTATCTCCTCACAAACCCCCTGGAAGGTAGACATTATCCTCACTTTACAGATGAGTAAACTGGGGCTCAAAGGGGTTAAGCCAGGTGCCAAGGTCACCCGGCTAGTCAGTTACAGCGCTGGGATTTGAATCAATTCCATCTGACTTTAACACCTACACGATTTCCACGAAAACTCATTCGTTCATTCTCTCAACAGGCATTCATTCACCAGAGATCCTATGATCTTGCAAGTAAAGACTAAAAGTAACAGTAGTCCTTAACTGAAAGGAACTGGGGGGAGCTGTGGTCATGGGGGCCAGTGTCTCTGTTTAGAAACAGACAGAAAAATCCTCACCGGAGACTCCTTCCACCATCCCCTGAGAGGTTGTTTGTGCCTGGTATATACACCTGTGTAAGCAAGTCTGTGTGGGCAGGCATTTCTTTTTTCTTTTTTCTTTTTTAATTTTTTAATATTTATTTTTGAGAGAGAGACAGAGACAGAGACAGAGTGTGAGTTGGGGAGGGGCAGAGAGCCAGGGAGACACAGAATCCAAAGCAGGCTCCAGGCTCTGAGCTCTCAGCACAGACCCCGATGCAGGGCTCGAACCCATGAACCACAAGATCATGACCTGGGCTGAAGTCGATGCTTAACCAACTGAGTCAACCAGGCGCCCCGTGAGCGGCATTTCTGTGTGTATATGAATCCGCCTGGGATCCCTCAAAGATGCGGCAGCGGGGGCGGGGCACAGGGAGAGCTGGAGGGCACCATAGCCTGGTGCCACCCTTCAGAGAGAGTGGATAAGAATCTGTTTCTAGGGAAGCCCACTGGTGCTATTGGCCCAGCGGCGCCATTCAGTGAGGACCAGGCCTGAGCCAGAGAGATCTGGGCAACAGCGGGATTTGAGGGCCCTTTATGCACATTTTGGCTCCCCTTTCTCCACCTCACTCCTGCATTGGAACGGGGGCAGGGAGGCTGAGGGGAGGGAAGGAAGAAGAGACAAGGAGGGACAAGAGCTATGGTAGGACAGGGCAAGGGGGGCACCATGAGATCTGGAAGCAGTTTATGAGGCAAATATGTATAAAAGCTCTGCATTGCCTCCCTTGAGAAAGGAGCCTAAAATTGAAGTCTAATTATAACGAATGATTGTTAATGAGTTGTCTAAACATAATAGATGGAAAGAATTAAACGCCCAGAAGAAACAGGGCTTCATTAACACACAATAAAGAAACCACAAGTAGGGTGAACAGAGCCCTCCCTTGGTGTGAAAAACATCCCCTCTTTCCTCCATGGATGGGCCTTGGCAGGTGGGAGCAAGGCCAAGACCCCATGCCCGGGAAGCTTGGAATCTTCAGGTGACCCCAAATGTAGAGGGAATGCGTCTACAAAGGTGGACATTGCCTGGGCCCATGTCTGCTTGGGTATATACATGGATGCCCCCCGTAGTCCTGCTCATCTGCACCTCCGCTAGGAGTTTGGTCAAAGTAAGCGAGCGTGTGTGTTTCCAGGAGTGGACTCTGGCAGGTGGTTGCGTGTGGCAGCTCAGAAAGGCACACCCTTCCCAGTTGGGAGCAGCCTCTGGGCTTTGGTGGCCAGCCTCTTGCCCCTGCACCTCTTGTCTCCCAGGGAGGGAAGACAGCTGACAAAGGACACGTGCATCCAGGTACACACCGGTACAATTTGGAAGGTCGAGAATCAGCCACACTCACCCGAGCTCAGAAGGCTGAAAGGAGGAAGGACATCAGAAATCGTCTAGTCCAAACCAGGTTACCTAACACTGAGGGAAAGTGACAAGTCCAATGTAACACAGCCCAGAACTATATCTCCTCAAACTAGTCCGGGGTGCTCTAGCTCTTAGAACAGCCATCTTGTGAATGCATGGCTTGGAGCAAGGCCCTTCACACAATAAGAGAATGTTCTGCATACACACATATCACTGGGCCCCAGCCTCTTCTGGGTAAGGCCTGGAGGTTTAGGGTTTCCAGTGGAGGCAACAGGAGCTACATTTGTGTGGGGGAGAGGCCAGCCAATGCCAAGTGGCCCCAGGATGGCACAATGTGCAGGAGCTCACATGCATATGGGCTGTTGGAGGGCAGAGCATAAGAGCTGGAGAGAAGAGGGCTTTGATTGACAGGTTAATGAAGCGCTTTATGCTGGTGGTGTAACTGCTGAGGCAGGCTGTGAGCAGGCACGCGCACGCGTGCACACACACACACACACACACACACATCCTGACACACAGGCAACACCCAGCCGGACAGGAGCAAGGCTGGCCAACCGCCAGTGTGGCCTCCCCACAACCAGAAGGATGCTCTCTCCCCACAACCAGAAGATGCTCTCCCGGCACCTCTGCTCTTTACTTTACAGGGCTCTTGGAGGTTTGGTGCAGTCCTGCAGGCCATGCATGGATGAGGAGGTGGGGAAACCAGCGGGACCTGGGACCCCTAGTTCTCTGTGCTCAGTGTTGAGGTGACCTCACCCACAGACGGCGGAAGGGTAAGGCTAAGACTCCCTCCAGGACAGCCCAAACACCCAGGCAGTTTGCTTGGTGAGAGGGGGTTGGGATGGGCCTGGGACTTAAATTCTGGACGGACGTGCGGGTACTCAGCCTATCTTGCCTAGTCCCTCCCCAGACCAGCCTACCCTCCCCGCCACCTTCGCCCTTCCTTTGACCCCGCCCCCCTTGGAGCCAGCACTGATTGGCTGCCATGCAGGCAGTACCGGCCAACCAGCCCCCGCAGCGCCAAGAAAAGTTAATTTGGAGTTCTGGTCTCCTCCCAGGATGCATTTGGGCGGCCGCCCGTAATGAGATGCATAATTGCGGAGGCCTGCCAACAAAAGCAGGCTGGATTTAATTGAGTCAACGCATGGCCATTAATAATCTGACGGCAGTCCTCCCCCACCCCCACCCCTCCCCCACCCGCCATCATCCAGTGCTCTGCAGCCCCCACTGGGCTCACTGGGCTCCCATCCCGGGCTGGTCTGTTGGGGGGAAGCAGGTCTGACCATTCTCTAGCCTGCCCCAGTGCCGCAGAGGCTGAAGGGAGAACCCAAGCTCTCCTAGAATATCTCATGATAAATCTACCCACCCCTCCTCCAGCGTGACAACATACCTTGGACAACACCTGTCCCCCACCAGGCTCTCTCCCCATTTAGTCATTATGCAAATATATCCTGAGCTCCTACCATGTGCCAGGCACTGGGCTTTGACCTGAGAATACAGCAGCCAACACGGACATAGCCAGCCTCTTGGAGCTTAGTGTCACCACTCACCTGTCCCCCTCACACCCTTTTCATGTTCCTGACTCTCATAGCTGTCCCCACGTACCCACACCCATGCTTCATACCACACAGCCCTTCATACACACAGCCCTCTTACACCTTCCCCGCTTGCCTGCCCCCTACACCTGTCCTGGTGTCCTTTTCCCATCCCTGTCCCTTTTCTGTCTTATTCAGACTCCTAGACACGGTGTGCCCCTTTCCATAGTCCTGTCCCCAGCATCCATTCCCCCATACGTGTCCCAAATCTCCTGCCCGTTCTCATACACACTTCCCGTGAAGACCCCTGCCTACACCCCCCTGTCCCCCACGTCTGTTCCTCTCCTCTCACACCACCAACCGCTTTCAGTAACACTCATGACTGCCTCACTGGTACCCTCTCCCAGCCACTTATCCCTCCTCCCCTTTCCCCTTTGTTCCCCCCTTCATCAGTCCACCTGTCTACCCTCACAAGCCCACAAGCCCTATCCAAACTCCCTAGATTGGTACATCTCCTAGAGCTCTTTTTGCATCTGTAAAATGGGGGTAGTGTTGGTAAATGCCTGATGCAGTTGTTAAAATGATGATTTCATGAGATAATCCAGGCCAAGGGCACCTGGAAGCAATTCCTGGTGCTGCGTGTTGACTTCCTGTGCGGAAATAATCTGATACCACCCCCCCCCCCCCCCCCCCCCCCCCCCCCCACACACACACACTGAGCTCTGGGCTGCCCAAGCTCCTGAGTGACCCCTGAGGATAAACTATTTTTATACCAGCCTGGAGAGGGTCTGGTCTAACCCCAATGGTTGAAGCTCAAGTGGTGGGAATCTAGGCAGAGTGACCAGCTTTTCATACCTCCTCTGGAAAGTGTGCTCTCACCTGTTCCACATACACCTGTTTATCCATTGTCCCCCCCCCCCCGGGGGGGGGGGGGGGTGCCCTGACATCTCTCAAAGTGGGTATGGGAGGGAATGGGGCACTGTTCTCCAACCACTCTCCTGCTTTCAGTACATCTCTTGTAGGGTGGCAAGAGATGGGTCTGACTTTGGAATGGGTGTGGGTAGAGTCTTGGGGCCCTGGGAGGCCCAATTTCTTATGAAAGGAGGAGAACAGGGTTCCCTTTCCCACTTATTTCTCAGTTTCCGCTGTAAGGTCAGAGGAGGCCAAAGAAGGGAAAAGAGCCACTGCTTTGGAGAGGAGGTGGTGCAGGGAGGGATACCCTTATTCCCACTGCTACCCCGCAACTTCCTTGGTGGTTAGGGGGGGTGGAGTGTCTGGGAAGCTTTGAAAGGAAGATACCCTCTGCCCTCTGGCCCGGCGCCGGTCCTCCCCAAACCGGAGTCAGCCCGCGGGCTTCCCGGAGGAGGTGTCGGGGCCGCGCTCTGCTGGGGCCGACAGGCCGGCGCGCGCGGGCACGCGACTCCTCGGAGAATCCCCGTCACCGCCGAAATCGCCGAAATTGGCTGCAGCTAGTAAAGATGCCAGGAATTTGCACCTTGCTCTGTGACCTAAAGCAAAAATGACATGAACATTGACAAATTTGACAAGGAAATTTGTGCAAAAAACAACTTCTATTTGGCTAGCCAAGCAGCAAATATGCCGGATGATACGCTTTATTAAGCAATCCATTTCTCAGCAATAGCGGCGCCATCTGCAAAGGTTACCGCGCATCAGGCTCGGCACAGAATTTCATCTGCGTCTGCAGTCGGGGCCGCACGCGGACACATTTTTCATGTACATGCGATTCCGGATGCAAATAGAATCCGTGATGAAGGAGGTGACCTTCTGGGCCGAGCCGCGCGCGCTAAAGTCACGCGCGGGCCCGCGGGGAGCGGGCGGGGCAGGCGAGTGCGAGGCTCCTCGCGGGGCTGGGGCTGAGGGTTGGAAGAGGGTGGGGTGTGGGAGGGGGCAGGGAGCAGGGCTCCGTGGAGGAGGAATCACGTATTGTAGCGCGTTGGGTCTGGAAGGGATTTAGGAGAGCGTCGGCTCAAGCCTCTCATTTTTCACAGATGTGGAAACTGAGGCCCAGAACGGGGAAGGGCCTTGGCCAAGATCATACAACACGAGGCTGGTAGGACTGGAGCTAGGTCCCGGTGCCCTGACTCCCAGTGCTGGCACTGAAGGCTCAGAGTGTAGACAGTGGGAGTGTGCTTGGGTTCAGTCTGTCACCACTGCTGACTGTGAGACCTTGAGCAAGTTAATAAAGCTCTGTGTGCCTCCAGTGTCCTGTTCCGTAAAATGGAGATATGCTATTATCCATTTCATAGCCTTGTAATGCAGGAATGAGTTAGTATGCATAAAGTGCTTCCAACAGTCCCTTGCAGAGAGTAAGCTCTATAAGAACGTTTGTTGATTAAGTAAATTTGTGTTTTTATCTCTCCTGGGCTGATGGGGGGTAGGGGACAGGCGCGAAAGGGAAAGCTCCTGTGGAGGCAGAATGGGTGCAGATGGGGGGAAATGGGTGAGTTACCATCCTCACAAACAGCGTTGGGGCAGATGCCTCAGCCTCTCAGAGGGATGTCCCCTGCTCCCTTCTGTCCCTTCATCCCCTCTATCACCGCATTTTCCTGATCTTCCTCCCACCATACACGGAAAAAAAGTGCATTTGCATTTCCCACTCTCAGTTCTGTTCAGTTCTCCAAATGCACTTGTGGTCCATCGGGACCCAAGGGTCTGTCTGTCTTGCAGGATCTTCTGTCATACTTGTGCTCCCAGTTATGTCATTCCTTTTGGCTTTCCATTGGGTGAAGGGTCACTTAGGGAGGAGCTATGCCTCTCACTAGTGAAGCCACTCTAATGAAGTCTGTCCCACCATGAGGGGCCTTGCTCCCACTCCATTGGTAACTTAATGCTTAGTCTCTGATTTGAGATAAAGCTCCCCCTCCCCCACTGGTCTATATTCTTCATCCCCATTTTTCTCCCCACATCCTGCATGTCCCCCCCCCCCCCCCCGGCCAAACCAGTATTAATGCACTGATGGCACCTATAGAAATCATTGCCTAATGTTATTCCCCAGTGACCCCCCAACCCCCACCACACAAAAACTGGACAAACCCTCTCTGTAGTTTTCTGAACCCCTCCCCCAAAACTCCCTTTGGGATGGATAGGTTCATTGCTCACCAGGTCTGTTTCCCTGTGCTTTTTTTTTTTTTTAAGTTTTTTATTTTCACTGTAATCTCTGCACCCAGTGTGGGGCTCGAACTTACAGCCCCGAGATCAAGAGGAGCATGCCCTATCCCTGTGCTTCTCACAGTCTCACGACCACCACTATTCGGTTCTTAAACCCACAGTGGTCTCTCCAAAGGCCTATGGGAGAGGTTGGAATATGACAGACCTGGTCTCCAACCTAGGCTTTCCAATCTACCAATACTGTGACCTTGAGTTAATCACACAAACTCTGGAACCTCCATTTTATCATTTGTAAAATGGGGGATATTGTAAAAAAGGATATTAATCCTTAAGTTGTTGGATCCTGGGAGATAAAATATATTTTCTTTCTTTCTTTCTTTCTTTCTTTCTTTCTTTCTTTCTTTCTTTCTTTCT